>NC_056520.1:6636503-6671495 GCF_014905685.2 Nematolebias whitei | reverse complement strand
ATGGATCAACAGGACCAGGAGGATGGATCAACAGGACCAGGAGGATGAATCAACAGGACCAGGAGGATGGATCAACATTAATAAGTGTTTTGTTACTGTCCTACAGTTTATTGATGCTGATATATTCTTGTAATAATTCTTATTTCTTGTTCTGTCTTGAAAGAGTCTCATCTCAACTTGACCCATGATTACCAAACACTAAACTAATAATATAAAACTAATGTAAATTAACAGTCCTGCAGTAAATACCAACTTTGTGAAGGTTATGGTGTTAAAGTAATTTTATTCAATCATCTTGATTAAGCTGTTATTGATTAATAGAAGACAGAAAATGAGATCTTGTACCTTTGTGATACTTTGAATGCAACATTCAGTTCATGAAGTCATTCTCCTCTGGTTTACCTGGAAAACATGAAAACATTGACTCATCTCCACAATCACGTTTTTCTTTAATGATAATGTCACAATTTATGCTGCAGTCTTTGACAAACGATCTATAACTTTAACTAAATTACGTCAATCTTGTTGTCATGTTGTCATCATTCTTTGTTAAATCAGGTCTCTCTTGTAAATGAGTCCTCGAGGCTCAATGGGATTTACCTGTAGAAATAAAGCTTGAATGAATCTCTCAGGAAAAAAAGGCCAAATATTTTCTAGTTGAGTTCAGTAACTGGAATTACCATAAATTTAAAAAAGACCACCTTTCAAAATTTAAGCAGTAATAGATATTTTAAAACGCTGAATTAGAAATAGACTCGTTTAAACCGTCATGCTGCAGAGCAGCTGCAGTTAAAACACAACTAGTAATTTAACACGTTTCATTAACTAAAACTGGCGACATGAAGTATTAATGTTGATAAATTGTGGTACAGAACAGTCAGATAACGCTTCACAATGGCAAAAAAGTGTCGTATTTGCATTAACTTACCGGGAAAACACGGAGAATGAACAACGTTCAATGCTGAACCCGCTGCTGTTTGGAACTCTTTGCCGCTGCATGACCCACGTGACTTCCGCATTCCATTCTTTCTATGGGAGTCTATGGGAGTGTCGCAACTCTCTCTTTACAGGGCTCTGGCTTAGTGAGGTAAGAGGCTTGTGGTTTGGTTCATTTTATTTTTCTTCAGGTAAGAGAAAATTCAGTGGTTTGTTGTGTTTGTTGTTTGGGACTGAAGTTGGTAAGACTCCACAAAGTCAATAATTTCACTAGTGTAAATAAAAATCACTGTTCTATCATATAACCTGACTTAGTGGCTGCTTGAGTGGTGCAGAAGGTGGAGTCGCCCATAATGAATAGTGTCCCGGCGGATGTTATTGCGCTGGGGTGTAACATCACACAAACACTCCATCCATCTGTTCCTGGCCCGGTCCTTCGCTCCAATTTTAGAACTCGGTGTGGCCCGCGAGTCCGAAAGTTTGCTCACTCCTGGCATAGCATTTTTTCCACACAAAGCTTTAAATAAAAATCAGTAAACAAGTTCTCAGCTTCTTTTTGCAGAGAAAAACAACTTTTTACCGAAGACACGGGTTTCAACCGTGAATGTTGGAGCTTCAACAAGACGGGTTTTCACGAGGTCGGCCATGGGGCGATTGTGGCTGAGTGGTTAGAGGAGGGGTCCTCCAATGCGAGAGTTGGGGATTCGAATCCACCAGCAGTCACATGGTGAAGTGTCCCTGGGTAAGACACTGAACCCCTCATTGCCTCCGATGTGTGTCCCATCGGTGTATGAATGTGATAAAGCTCTGATTAGTCTCTTTAGAATGATTTGTTCAATTAGCTTTGTAGAGATAGAGTAGAGCGCTGTATGAATTGGTAAATGAGGGCACAGATTGTAGAGTAAAGCGCTTTGAGTATCTTGAAATAAAATGGAAAGGCGTTATACAAGTACAGTCCATTTACCATTTAGCTTAGCTTTCAGCTTAGCTGCTTTTAACCATCCAAAAACGCAATTTTGGACGGTTAAAACAAACTTTAAAGAGAAAAGGAGGGGTCAGTGAAGAGCAGCGGAGTTGAGCCTTTTATCATCCAGTGTCTTCAGTAGAAAGAGAGAAACACGAAGAAATGATAAAGCTGATAAATGAAAATGAGGTTGATAATTTTATCATGCTATTAATTGATTTATTGTTAATCGCGACAGGCCTGGCAGACAGTTACCAACTGGGATGAATACTTTTTTCAGTCCAGTGTATTTAGTTTTGAACGTCATTATCCTTTTTGACATTTGCTCTTTTTATCAAATTAAAAATCCCTTTGAAAAGAAGACGAGTACGACAGGCGTTTACAGAAACACATCTGAGCAGACTGGGATACAAACACGGATTTTCACGGATTCATCTAATACAAAGTGGCTCACGTTATTTTGGAATCGCAGCTCTGGTGTAAAGCCAAATTCAACGTTTTACAAGAATTTGGCAGTGCTTCCTGAATATTTCCTCTACCTTTGCGATGTTCCTGACAACCGTCAAGTCAGCACATTTGCGCAGGTTTAGTGTTGCAGACAGTAAAGAGTCTGTATCAAACTCAACAAAGGAGTTCACAGGGGTGTAGGAATTGGGTATTTTGTACCTGAAACTTTGCCGGCTTACTCTGAAAACAAATCATATTTTCAAACGGTTTATTCCTGCAATGGGGAACTCATGCCAGAGTTACACAGCTCAGTACAAAGACTTAGATCTACCAGCAATAATTTGATCTCGGAGACAGTAACTTTGTTTTGAAGTAATAATCTTAATCAAGTTTAATACCATGTCCAACAAAGTCCCTCGAGACTGTGCGCAGAAAGATTTCCTGCCTGCTTCAAAAGCCATTTCATTTATTCACTTCAACTTCCTGCACTGCACCGTCCATGTCCACAGCATGTACATCTGCAGAAGAGATAGAATGAATACCACAGAAAATATGTAAACTGAAGAAATTAAACTTGGCTGTAGGTTTTCCCTTTGACATTTTTGTTAAAACGTGCCCAAAAAAGTGGTCCTTTCTGTTAGGAGCCTGCCGACCCAGACCCCTCGGATCGATATCCACTATCGATCCACAATCAGCCAGTATTTTCTCATGTTGCTCATCCAGCCCTTCCCGGGAGGTCCAAAGTCCATCCTTAAATGCAGACTCTATCCAGACTGCATGCGAGCTTAAAAATTATCATGAAAACCTCTGCAAGCTCATGAGATCAGTCGGGTTTAAACTTGGAAAATGCACCGAGGCAAGGAGCCTGCAGTCAAGCGTATTAGTCAAGGGGCGGCTCGTGGTCTCAGCGAGGATGTGGCCCGCAAGTCATCTTGGGTGTCCTTCGTTTTCCCAGTTCAATTCAGTTCAAAAATACTTTATTCATCCCAAGGGGAAATTAATTGTTGTTGTACCTCATTACCCTGGTTTTGTTGAAGACTTGTTCTAGATGTTGATAGCTGTTGGCAAGAAGAATCTCTTGTAGCGGACCGTCCCACAGTGGATCCGAAGAAACTGGGTGAAGATGCCAATCCATCCACCTCTCGGTCCTCTGGTGGGGACCGAGATAGTGGGGAGGTGACCCTTAAGACCTAAAGGATCTCAGCCCACGCATCTGTTGTCATGCATGTAGAAACACTGCAGAGAAAACAACAAAGTCCATGCTCAATAATCCAGGTATACAATCCAACATTTTTCAGTCAACAAGGAAGAGGGCCGGCAATAGAGGAGGGGGCGTACCAAAGAGACCATCTTATCACAAGCAGAACTGGTTTGTTCCACTTTGGAGTAAGCTGTTGGGGGAAGAATCAGTTTTGTTGTGCGTTTCCTTGACTGACGAAGCCTTCCGGACCAAAGGCGAAACGTTTCAGCACAAAAAAAGAAAGTGTCCAGATGACCTGACTGAAAAATGTTCGACTATGGAGAAAAGTTCACGAAGACTTAACCTGAAGAAGAAACCAAGCAGGAGTTTCTTTGTAAGAATTTAGTGCTTGAAAACAAACTTTTTTTAAAAGTTGGGAAAAAAAACTAAAAAAGGATTATATGATGATTACAAGACTTATGTCCTGATGTATGCTCAATAATCCAGGTAGAAAAATCTTCCTCTGGACGGATCAGTCTTTGTCAGACGAAACATTTCTACAAGAAGAATCTTTCCAGAGGCCCTGACTTTACATTTAGTAACAAGACATATGGTTGTGATAAGATCTAAAAATAAAAGACAAAAATAATACTATAAGCAAGTGTTATCTGAGGCGCGGTGATCTTTCCTAAAGTTTAAAAGACAATCAAAACAGTTTTCTGTAGATAAATTATATTCCCTCAAGCATCACAAAGACAACTCATGCTTCATTAACTTTATGCAGTCAACATACATTATACAGTATGTTCTTCCTGCTGATTGTAAGGAAACGTTTTATTGAATCACACCAGGATTTCATCAGAAGAAAGTTACTTTAATTCCTTGTTTCCAGTCTGTGTCTAAGAATCATTGGTTCTGCTGGTTCTCAGGCTTCACAGTTCCTTCCGTCACAGAAGGAGCCAAGCGCTAGGGTTCAAGGCCGAAGCACCAGTCCATGTATTGAGTACATACAGCGACAGGGAATCCAAACCAGTCTTAACTTGGTCCAGAGTTCATCAGTTTAACGGGTTGGACAGGGGTCAGGTGTGGTCCAGCTTCATGTTTGGCAGCTGCAGCATGTAAATGGTAAATGGACTGTACTTGTATAGCGCCTTTCTATCTTATCGAGATACTCAAAGCGCTTTACACTACAATTTGTTCCCCATTTACCCATTCATACAGCACTCTACTAGATCTCTACAAAGCTAATTGAACAAATCATTCTAAAGAGACTAATCAGTGCTTTAGATCACATTCATACACCGATGGGACACACATCGGAGGCAGTGAGGGGTTCAGTGTCTTGCCCATGTGACTGCTGGTGGATTCGAACCCCCAATGCTTGCATTGGAGGACGACTGCTCTAACCACTCAGCCACAGCTGCCCCCCATGTAGTAAACAAGTGGTCGCACCAGGTGGGTTGGTGGTCGGTTCCTGGCTGATGTTTCAATCAGCTGAGGCCTCCCCTCTTTCTATTTCTCCATTTGCCGATTGTATCACATAGCTATGGTCATTCACATGCGATGGGGCAGGAAGTTTCCACCGTTGGGCCTCTTAAAACTTTCCACAAAAAAAAGTCTGCAAATGGTTACAAAATTCTTAAGATTTTTATAGATACACTCAAACTATAGAACTCGAGATCTTGCAAACAAGCCACAGAGTCATTTCAGTTGTTGGCAAAAATTAGACCAGGATCTTTCTGCGATGGAACCATGACTACTAGCTGAAGATGAAAAATTGAGAAAATTTTTCAATTGTAATATCACTGAACGGGATCTTACAATACTGCGATACTGCGAACATTTGCATAACATTCCTGCAAATGACATTACTAAATTATTGAAATGTGTCACTTTACCTTTACTGTATATTAATACCAAGGACTTCATACATATACTGTGTACATCCACTTCATATGTTGCTTTACTTGAAATGTCAATGTCAAGACCTTCATACTTATATACTTTCTATATTTATACTGCTGTACTTACAATTTAGGATGGTATTTTATTATTATCATACTTTTTATTATTATATGATGTAGGTTTTTTTTTTTTATGCCTCAAATCGTGCCCTGTCTAGGACACGGCGTGAGAGATCTTTTTTTATACCATCTCTCCTCATGCTTTCTTCCCTTTATTCATCTAAGCAAAATATTATTCTGAATAAGAATAAGAAGGCCGCGCTTTCTTAGTAGCAATTTCGTGCGCGCCGCCCATTTTTCAGACGACTCTACGTAGATGCTCTCGTATCTCGGTGCAATGATAATAAAGCTTATTCTGATTTCATTTTATGCTAATGTTTATTAAATGTTTAATGGTTATTGTTGCACCAGGGGTCTGAGAGTAATGAAATTTCTATCCTGTGTATGTCCTGTACATACTGCAGTTTTAACAAAAAAGTTGACTTGACTTTTGAAAGTATCTCAATCATGTCTCCATTCCATTGCAATTTTTTCTCTTCACTTTGACTTGCAGAAACCACAATGATGTGCTTTTTGAATGTTGAAAAACTGCTGTGACATGAAAGCGAGATTTGGAGTTGAAAACCATTACAATCAGTTCAGAACCTTTTAGAAACCTTCCTGCGAACACTGTTTGCAGTTTACAGTCACAACCCCGTGAAATGTAAGCTTTGACAGAGTTTCATAAACTTTGAGCCTGCAAATACGCAACATATCGCAACTGAATAAACATGTCAATACCTACTTTAAAGGAAAAAGATGACAAAGTCATCTTTAATGCCTCACAGGAGACTTGCCATGTGCCAGCCTGCTTCAAAACCTCCACCGTCATTCCTGTTCCGGAGAAGCCGCGAGCCACAGGATTGAACGACTTCAGACCCGTCACCCTGACCTTGGTGGTCATTAAGTCCTTTGAGCATTTGGTTCTCCCTCACCTCAGATCCATCACGGACTCACTCCTGGACCCCCTGCAGTTTGCCTACATGACCAACAGATCTGAAGATGCTGCCATCAACATGGCCAGGATCTTGTTTGTGGATTTCAGCTTCGCCTTTAAAACAGTCATCCCAGCTCTGCTACAGGACAAGTTCCTACAGCTGAATGTTCCTGACTCCACCTGCAGGTGGATCGTGGACTTCCTGTCAGACAGGAAGCAGCAGATTAAGCTTGGAGGGGGTCACATGTAAGACCTCCAGACCATTAATAAATGATCCACCTCAAGGCTGGCTACTTTCTCCTTTTCTCCTTGTACACCAACTACTGCACCTCCAGTCACAAATCTGTCAAACTCCTGACGTTTGCAGATGACACCTTTCTCTTTGTACAGATCTCTGATGAGGATGAGACAACTTACAGGTGAGAGATTGACCATCTGATGACCTGGCACAGGGAGAACAACCTGAAGATGGCAGATATGACTGTGGACATCAGAAAAAGCTCAAGTTGATTTTTGTTCGACCTGACCTAAGATTATAAGCAAACAATTTTGACAAGAATCTTGAGAAAGAACTTTTGGAAATAAATAAAAAATCTAATCAATAATTCACTGCTGATATTCTAACAGGCGACAGAGATATACGAGAAGCCTCAATGAGATTTCCAACTGACAGGACAAAAGTGTGTGTGTGGGGGGAGGAATGACATAAATCACTATAAATGAAAGGAGAAATACTGATGTATATCATTCAGAATGCAATTTGTTACCTATGCTGTTTTATCAAAAGCACTTCATGGAATATGGGAGGCAGCACTATCTTGGTTGAGAGACATTTCAAATAGTGTATTTCACACACAAAACAATATACATCCACAGTTATTGGAGTCTCAGAGCGAAGAGGGAGAATTGTAAATACCCCTCTATTGGTCTGTCCATGTTGTGAGCATGACAACTTGAAAATTAAATGAGGTACCAACTTAAATTTTGGCATATGGCTGCATCTAGGCATAAGAGAGGACAATATTGAAAATGTGGTTGCCATGTCAAAATCTGAGATGGCCACCCCTGTGTGTGTGTGTGTGTGTGTAAACCAGCCACCCTGATCATTTGAAGAAACTATTGTATGCTTTCAAGTTTTTATATTGTTTTTCAAATATATATATATAATATTGTTTTCTACCTGGATTATTGAGCATGCATCAGGGTATTTTTCAAATATAGTTTCCTCCAATGATTGGGGTGGCCAAAGACTCATCTATGGTGGACAAATCCTAACCTTCCATTTCACCTGGTGGTTGAGGAAATTACTTTAAGAAAACTCATTTAAAAAAAATCTCTCTCTTCTTGTCACTCCTACCCGCTTGAATACCTTCCACCAAAAAAAATGTACGGTTTACTTGCATCCCCTGTTCAATTCCAGCCCTGATAAAGACCGTTATGGAAAACTACAAACATTCACTATTCAAATCGTTCAGTGATAGTGGTGAAAAGCCCTCAACAACCTAGCTCCATCTTATATTACAGATCTTATTATTCCGTATTTTCCTAACAGAGCACTTCACTCTCAGACTGCAGGCTTACTTGTGGTTCCTAGAGTTTCCAAAAGCAGAATGGGAGGCAGAGCTTTCAGTTATCAGGCTCCTCTCTTGTGGAACCAACTTCCAGTTTCTGTCCGTGAGGCTGACATATCGTCTACTTTTAAGATTTGGCTCAAGTCTTTCCTTTTTGATAAATCCTATAGTTAGGGTTTCCTGAGCTATCCCTTAGTTATGCTGCAATAGGCTTAGCCTGCTGGAGGACAAACTGACCACATTTCTTCACCCTTCTGCTGTCTTTACTTGCCCCGTTTTGTATTTGTAAAGTTTTTCTATCCTTGACATGTGTTCTCGTCTTTCTTCCAATAGGGGTACACCTGCACCTACACCTGGACCTGGACCTGGACCTGCCATTCTGTCTTTGTTTGTTTCTCCTTCCTCCCCAGCTGGTCGAAGCAGTTAGCTGCTCGTCCTGAGCCTGGTTCTGCTGGATGTTCCTTCATGTTAAAAGCGAGTTTTTCCTTTCCACTGTTGCCTTTGTGCTTGCTCAGGATGGGAGACTGCGACGAAGTCAAGATTCAACGAGTCTGCTAACTTGCTAAGATAGAGGACTTTAATACATGGCTTTTCTATACTATATGTAAATGTTTTTAATACAGTGCCCCGAGACAACTTCTGTTGTGATTTGACACTAAATAAATAAACTGAATTGAAACTGAATTGATGGGGGACATGGGTGTACCGCTTATTTAGTCAAAGTTCACGAACATACCAGTTCCGTTCAGTCATGTTTCAGTACATCTCATATTAGAACTACATTAAAACCATATGCAGAAGAATTGTGTTTTAATGCCAGTAAATTGTCACATTTTTATTCTTGTCTTTACAACTGGTGAGCTGGTTAGGTGAAGAGCGCCAAGGAAAGAGCACATCTCTTAAATGGAGTGGAAACATTTGCCAACAGGAGGCGGCCTGACCTTAAACGTATTTTAGATCAGTCCAAGCAATCAAGGTCCACTTTATTAATTATGCATCACACAGCAGCCATATGGTCAAGTGTATGGAGTACATACTGCTTTGGCTAACAGAGAATACCATTAGAGCAGGTTTATAAATAATAGCTTAAATACAACGGAAATTGTGGTGAGATTATTCTCAAGAAGAGGAGAAATGTTTTTAAGTGGAAATGGGTGAAACAAATTCCCTCAAATTCTTCATCACAGTGATGCCTACCAACAAATATCTGCTTCTGGATGAAAAGGATCTTGATTTTCCGATCAGATTCATTATTTGATACAATCTTTGATTAATGTGTACCATACGAACCATTAAACATCAAGTTGGGAATCGTTTTATACCGTCTCTGTGCTAGAAGTGGAAAATATGTTTGGGAAACGAGTGACCCTCTCTCCTCGTCTTCAGTGCTGCTGCCAGCATCAGATGCCAGGCCTGATAAGGCCAGAGGCAAGATGGCAACTGTCCCCCCTGGAGCCTGAATTTTAAAACTGCTTCTGCCTGGAGCTTTCAGATGAGCGCAAACTGTCAAGAAGTCTTTCTGGTCATCTTGTTAATATTTTCACATCAATCATAAAACTACAATATGATGTAAAATC
The DNA here is from genome assembly GCF_014905685.2 of Nematolebias whitei. Classification (NCBI taxonomy): domain Eukaryota; kingdom Metazoa; phylum Chordata; class Actinopteri; order Cyprinodontiformes; family Rivulidae; genus Nematolebias; species Nematolebias whitei. The sequence continues at coordinate 6,661,880 of NC_056520.1, read as the reverse complement.
ACTGCTCATTTATAACAAGTAGGATTTCACATCAACTATAATATTTTAACCAATACCAACATTCAATGTTTCAGACTTTAGCACACACGAGTCATTCAGAGAACACACTGATCATCCCCTACAGCTTTGTTTCATGGTCTCCTCCAATATCGAGCTTGAACGTTCCATCTGGGAGCCATACTTTCAACAAACTCCACAAAAGACTGGTCAGTAAATTAGATATTACTTTGCTTGGTAAGAAATTTAGTAGTAAAGATAATTACAGGAATAGTTGAGGATTATGAGGAACATCAACCTGAATTTAACCTCCCAGGATCAAGATCTTGAAACGTACGTGTTCAACGTCTTCTTTCGGTTGTTCCCTCTTCAGAGATCACCACACCTCCATCGCATTCTGTCCTCTGCATCCTCTGTCCTCACTCCATCTACATCCATGTCCTCTCTAACTGCATCCATCTCCTCTTTGTCTTTTACCTGGCAGCTGCATTTCTAACATCCTTCTACCAATATTCCCACTGTCCCTCCTCTGGACATGTCCAAACCATCTCAGTGTGTCCTCTCTAACTTTATCTCCCAGTTGTTTAACCTGTGCTGTACCTCTGATGATCTCATTCCTAATCTTATCCATCCTTGTAACTCCTAAGGAGAACCTCAACATCTTCATTTCTGCCACTTCCAGTTCTGTCCAGTCTTTTTGTCCATGTCTCTGTCTCCAGACCATACAACATAGCTGGTCTCACCACCATCTTGTAAACTTTTTCTTTGACCTTTATTGACACCCTTCTGTCACAAATCACTCCTGAAACTTTTCTCCATCCACTCCATCCTGCCTGGACTCTCTTTTCCACTTCTTTACCACACTCCCCATTTTCCTGGACAGTGGACCCCAAGTACTTAAAGTCCTGCACCTTTGTGACCTCTGCTCCTTGTAGCCTCACTGTTCCACACCCTCCCGCTCATTCACACACATGTACTCTGTCTTACTACGGCTGACTTTCACTCCTCTTCTTTCAAGTGCATACCTCCACCTCTCCACGTTCTCTTCTATCTGTTCCCTGTTCTCACCGCAGATCACAATGCCATCTGCAAACGTCATAGTCCACGGGAATTCCTGCCTGATCCCATCTGTTGTCGGTCCATCACTAGAGCAAACAAGAAGGGGCTCAGAGCTGATCCTTGATGCACTCCCACCTCCACCTTGAAGCTATCCGTCACTCCTACAGCAAATCTAAACACTGTCCTGCTGTCCTCATACATGTCCTGTACCAGTCTAACATGTCCTGCTGTCCTCATACATGTCCTGTACCAGTGTAACATACTTCTCAGCCACTCCAGATCCTTACCCAGTGTAAAAATAGAAAATAGTTGAGCTCTCAAAAGCGCCACTCCATTGTTTTAGATCTTGGTACTTTCTTTGCAGCTCAATTTAAAATGGATTTTTACTTTTGAAAATCTAAGTTTCACAATTCATCTAGTCACATCCAGAAAGGTGTGATTCAACATTAATAGCTAAACCCTTAAGAATAAAAAAAAAACAACAGAAAACCTTTGTCTTCTGTCCAATCATTGGCAAAAAAAAAAATCTCAACCGCAGGAACAAGTCTCAGGTCAACCTGATGCTTGATTTCACAAGCAAATTATGACCATAGCACCTTCATACCAGTGCTAACCTTTGTACTACAAAAGAGGTTTCTACTGAGAAAATTAATCACTGTAACAGATAGTGCATGAAACATGTTCTTACAAACACAACTCCTCACTTCAGTTTATTTTACTTTCAAGCAGTTTGTTTAAATACCTGTGTGACTTGTACCATTCTGAGCTCTGGTGAGCGATACAGATGGCTGAAGAAATTAACCTGCCGACACAGCGCTGGTTTTTCAAACGCTACACCCAAGTTTCTAGAACTAATTCAACCAACATTTATATATAGAGCCCTTTACAGCAGCTAAAAGGTGCACAAAGTGCTTCAAAAGTACAAAATATGTATTTTTAAAAAGCAATACAAAAGTGCCACTAGGTATTAAAAGCCTGCCTGAATAAAAAATGTTTTAAGATTAAAAAAGGTCCAGGTCAGTGATGGAGTACAAGTCTTAAGGAAATCTGTTCCACGGTCTGGGTGCAGCGACCGAAAAGGCCTTGTCACAACGTTTTTACCGTTTGTTCCAACGTCCAGATACAGACATATTCGTTCACTTTACGATCCTCTCATGCTCAAGGAAATTTACTGGATCAGCTAAATAAGGTGGAGCGAGATAATTAGGAGCTTAAAATCAACTGGAAGCCACTGGAGAGAGACTAAAAGTGTAATGTCTGGGAGTGTTGGCCAAGTGTTTCATACAAGTTGAAGACGGCTGATGAGGATTGGGAGAACTTGAAGTCGTACAACCAGTAAAAAACAACACAAAAGCACCTGGTGGGTTGTATGTTCTAACATTCATTGTGCCATGCATCAGTTTTCAAGATTTAAAACTGCAAGATAAACTTTAGTGTGCAGAGACAAGACAGGTGAGGTATAATGAACGTTGTTAAAAGGTGCCGGGACAGAATCATGTGCCAGCTGTGTGGTAGGACAAATTAAAAAAGACCAGAATAAATAGGACAAGTAAAAACTAGAACCACAGTTTGATGCATGACATCCATTTTTTTGTGTGCTTTTTCATGCAGGGTTACAGCGAACTGGTTCCCATCTCCAGCGGTCACTGGGTAAGAGGCAGGGTTCACCCTGGACAGGTCGGTAGTCCCTAGACACATGCATGCACAGGAACATGCAACTTCAACACGAAAAGGCCTGAAGTGAAAGCAGTGATCCATTCATCCATTATCTTAACCTGCGTCTTCCTTTGAGTTGCATGGGCCACTGGTGTCCATGTCCAGTTAGGACTGTGTGAGAGGCAGGGGACACCCTGGACACCAAACAGCACATCCGTTCTTGTTGGGGACTGGACACCTATGGTTATCCATCCACCTGAACAGGGCCTTGCATTCAACTTCATCATTGCTATCAACTTTAATGCGGCCCGAACCGCAAATTGTACCCCACAAATATTATACCAAAGCAACCGACTCGGCACCGTGATGTGTGCCGTTACTTTTATTGGTATTTTTAGTTACCATGGCGACATAATTTGCTAACAAAGACGCCATTTTTCTCATTGAAAACCACAGACAGAACTCAGCAGCCTCTACCTGCCACCGTGAGGTCACATGACCTAGAGTCAAGAGGTCTCTGAACAAAATTCACTTTTGGAGCCATTTTGGATCAAGATGGCTGCCACAGCTAACTCAGAAAATTCAAAATAGACTATTACGCAGTCATTCTTTGAGATATTGAGCTGAAATTTGGTATGGTCATAGATGAGAACAAGTGGTTTATACATTCCCAGAGCAAGTAAAAAATCCAACATGGCCACCTGAGTTTAAAAGGAAAAAAATACTATAAATCAGCCATTTTTAGAGATAAGCTGAAATTTGGTGTGTTGGTAGCTAAGAGCCCAATAAATACTGAATTCAAATAAAAAAATTCAAGATGGTTGCGAGAAAGTTGCAGTTCAACTCCCAGCCATGTCCACATGTCGTGGCGTCTCGAGCAAGACACCTAATCCCCAATTGCTCCCCGGGTGCTTGCATAGCTGCCCACTCTCCACCTGGGTGTATCTCAGGTATGATGGGTTAAATGCAGAGAACTAATTTCATCATTGTATGAACATACTGTACGATGGTGACAATCTCAGTCCTCCCTTCCATCCCCTAAAGCTACTATTAAATGGTTTTAACTAGACTAGTTTTACAGCTATAGAGCTGAAATTTGGTGTGGTTATAGCTGAGAACATTCTCCATCCCATATTGAATCCAAGTAAAAAATCCAAAATGGCCATCATAGCCTAAAAGGTAAAAAAAAAAGACCAACTCGTTTTTTGTTTTTTTTGCCATATTGAGCTGAAATTTGGTATAGGATTCAAGGTTCTTTATTGTCATTCGCACCCCATGTGGTACATGTGGTGGAACGAAATTGTGTGAACAGTGTCCCAGTTGCATCCAACAAAAGTATTCAAATGTACAAGAAAAACAGTAATAAGATCCAAGATATGAACTGAAAAGCGTTAGAGGTAGATTAGAGATAGACAGAGGTAGCCGAGAGCCAAGCCAAGCCCAACACGTAGTACTGTCAAATCAAAAATTTTAAAATTGCCATAACTTGGCAGTTCCCGTCAAAGAGTCTCCAGGAACTTTCTAGTTAAAATTAAATTGGCAAAAATCTAAAATTAAACCATTTGAAACAGAACCCTGACAAAGCTTACAGTTCAGAACTGGTTAAATCGTTAACCTTTGTTCCATCACCGAGATCTATAGATAGATCTTCATGGTGCAATAACACAGCAATTACTAAAAACTATTGGCATTTATATAAATATTTCAGTGTGTGTACAAAGAGAGGTTTTTCTTTTGAACCCCTCAGAACCGTGGCCAACCGATGCTGTGATTTATAATTCATCTGTCATGGGGCCCGTCTCAACAACTTGCATGTTCTCGTGGAATTGTTGGAAAAGGATTCTGTTTGGCGGTCCTAACAATGGACGACAGTTCTGACTACGAACAGGTTGAGTGTGTCTGAGCAGATGGTAATAAAGGGCAAAACTGTGGTTGGTTTGAACCCTGGAAATGGGGCGGGACTTTCAGGACAATCCTGCTATGACTTTTGGTATTGGTGCAACTTTAGCCTTTTGAAATATTTAGCCGTTTCTGACTTTTTTTTTTCCTCATGGAAAATGAACTGAGCTCATTTTCTATCCTTCGAATCTTTAGATCTGTTCCTTTTACAGCTCCTTTCACTTTTTGTTCTGGTTCAGCTTCTTGCTGCAAATTAACAAACAAATAAATAAATCAGCTACTTTCAGCTAATTTCAGCTGTTTTGTGCTCCTTTCAGGTTCTTTCTGCTAACTAAAACATTTTTGTGCTTCTTCTAAGTTCTTTCTGCTAATGTCAGCTTGTTACGCTCCTTTCAGCTTTTTCAGCTACTAATTAGCTGTTTTATGCCAATTTTGGCTTTTTTCAGATAATTTCCACTTTTGTGTGCTCATTTCTGCTTCTTTCTGCTTTCTTCTGCTAATTTAAACTTGTTCTACCTTTTTAGCATTTTTTTTTAGCTAATTTAAACCGTTTTCAGATAAATTAAAAGTTTTTCATGGTAATTTTTTCCACTTTCAACCTAATTAAATTATTTATAGTATAACAATTTAAGCTCGTTATGCTTCTTTCAGCTTTTTCTGCTAGTTTTGGCTTATTTCTACTATTTCAGCTACTATTTAGCTGTTTTATACTAATTTTAGCATTTTCAGCTAATTTCACACTTTTTAGCTCATTCCAGCTCTTTCCGCTTCCTTCTGGTAGTTTAAGCTTCTTTCTGCCTTTTCAGCTAATTTCAGCTTTTTCTTTTTTTATGTACTTTCCTAATGTTTGTGCTCATTTCATCTTATTTAAACCTAATTCAGCAAAATTCTGTTTTTTCAGGTTTCTTCTGCTAATTAATGCTTGTTCTTTCATTTCAGCTACAATTCAGCACATTTTTTTAGCCAACTTCAGCTGTTTTTCAGCACGTTCTTCTGCAATAAGCACTGCATTTTCTATAGTTTCCACTGGATCTGATTTTTTATACATTTAACACTCAGTTTATACTCTTTATTTTGATCACGCTGTATTTTTCTTTTTTGTTTTCTTAACAAGCAGCTGTCATATTGTAAAAACTAATATTTTTTTTAAATTAGCTGTTAGTATTCACAATTCAGACTCTAAAACTATAAACAAAATACTTCTGAATGTAATTCATCTTGCGTAACTTTGTTGTACATGTGTCTGAGCGCGTTCTGCTTTCTCTTATCACCAAATTGCAGATTTAATTACCCGTGTGAGACTGTGTGGCGTGCCCAACACATGTTGCACCACTTGCGATGGTAATTAATTTTTACTTCGCCGAGCTCGTAGACAACCCACCGAAACTGGAAGCAGCATCCGTGATGACAAAGCATCAATTACGAGCTGCTTACATATTAGGGTCTGAGCGAAATAAGCAGGAGGCGGCGCTCGTTCTGACACTGAGGTCAACTTTCAGCACCCCATGCATATTTCGTCATCGCAGTTTACCTTTAAACAACTTGGTACCTTGCGGTTTATATGCAGGAGCGTCTTAATGTATTTTTTCCATAATTTTCTAAATGTATTTTTTACATTTTATACTGAAAGACATCCTGCTGTCTCTCAGTAGCTTCCTGCCACTGACTAACATTTTCCTTTGACGGAGCTGGGCACTCATGGCCTCCACCCCCCCAGCCACTCATGGGAGCAGGCGTTTGTGACACAGAGAGAATACCCTCAGTTAATCAGATGTACAAGGTCTCAAATACCCAACCGTAACTCCACCCACACTGTCATCATGTGACCAGAAGTCTAACCTGAATGACCAATGAAGTACTCGAGGACCATCCCCCAAGATAGACGTGAATTAAGTTCTTAAAATCGTTCCCGTGTTTATTGTATTTTGCGCTTCATGCACTGACCTGTTCGTTAATGGAAAACGCACGGAGAATTTCTTATGACGCAGCTTTCACGTTAAAAGCGATCGGCTGTCGAAGAGGAAACAGAGCTGCATGTACGCTGCATCAACGTGTGTCGATCAGGATTGGAGACGCAAAAGCAGTCAAGTCTGGTACATGTTTTAATACAAATTTTAAAATTATTTCTGTGCGACATGTTTCTGTGTCGGTAAATACGCATTTAAGTACTGGGATCTCATTTTAAAGTCACATCCGAACACGAAGCGGAGAAAACTAAGAGCCAAGTAGGTATCTCTGCAGACAAATACGGAAGGCGTATCCAGAGGGCCACAACTGATTGGACAATAGAAAAATGGGCGTGTCTGGAGGGCCACATCTGACTGGACGAAAAAACAATAGGCGTATCCAGGGGGCCACATTTGATTGGACGATAGAAAAATGGGCGTGTCTGGAGGACCATATCCGATTGGACAATAGAAAAATGGGCGTATCCGGAAGGCCACATCTGACTGGACGAAAAAAAACAACAGACGTATCCAGGGGGTCACATTTGATTGGACGATAGAAAAATGGGTGTGTCTGGAGGACCATATCTGATTGGACGAAAAAAAAGGCTGGACGATAAAAAACAAGGCGTTTGTGTTAACCGCAGACATATGTCTAAAAACAAGGCATTATTGGCAGATTGTGTTAACCACAGGTATATTATGTCTACGGTGTCAACCGGTTCAACATTAGCGGCGTCTCCATAACTTCTCTTTCCGCCAAATGAAGTGGTTACATTTCAAAATAAGAGCAACATAACTGGGTAGTGGGGAGGGCTAAATGTTTGTTTTTTAATACCTAGCCATTACATAAAAAAATTTAAAAATATCCGTTTTGGTTGTTGAATAATGTGAACGTTCTTACAATCAATTCATAAAGAAAGAAAAATAAAGTAACCAAAAAAATAATGATACTTACCATACCATACCATTTTATTTATAGAGCACTTAAAACAGCGACAAGGCCAACCAAAGTGCTGTACAGACAGAACAACAGGTAACACACAAAGCAATATACAAAATGAAGTTACTTAAAGTACTTAAACTGGCTTTGGGACAAAGGATGCCAACCTGTGTCAGGTGCAACCTACAACCCAAGAACAAAAGAGAATCTTCTTGTGTTTGACAGCAGATATAACGATGTTTCTTATAAACCTTCAGTTTTAAAAAAGAGCTGATGTAACTTACCTAAAGAGCCAGCAAATACAGCTAGCCAATCAGTGTTTGCCCTCTACAAACACCTGTTCTCCAGAAACGCCCACTTTTGGTCTGCAGAGAACCCCGTCTCACTAAGAGGGGTCTTCCCCCCACCCCTTTCCGTCATGAGAGCTCAACGGTGGAGAAGTCATCTGATTTATTTTTAAAGCAGTCAGTCAAGACTGATACATATCTAAATAAAAGGGTTTTTTTTTTATTCTGTGTACGGTAAATATGTGTTTAAATATAAGTATCTCATTTAAGCTTAAACGGGGGCATTAAACAGAGCGAAGGAGACGGGAGAGGAAAAAGAAAAAAAAATCAATGGTACTAATTTAATGAACGTTTACCACATTCTACGGGTACTATTGGACTTCCGGTCACATGACCTCTATTAGGCTTGGTAATATTTACTGGTAAATAAGTTTATCATTTCAGTTACGTAGGTGTTTGGCACTGTTCTGTCTAGTGATTATGTTTAGATAGTTATTGTGTTCATTTTGAAGGTATAATGGTGTTAACCATGAGTCACACAGCAAAGCTTCATGATGATCTTGCAGTTTTGAGCGTGTTGAAAGCAAGTTCTATTCTGTGAAACACCACCTGCTGGCTGGTTCTTGTACTACAACAAGAAAGGTGCACATTATGCCGGAGCAGACTGGGGGCACAGATTCTGATGATGAATGGTGGATGTGTCTTATCTATGTACAGATTATGATTTATCTTATATTTAATAAGTGTGGCTTAGAGACAGGTGCGTCTTTAAATCCAAGATTTACGGTGGTAACTCGGGGTTGTTAAAGGACACAAAGTGAGGCTGTGTTATGGATATGAATTTGACTGAAAACCCACTTGTTAGACATTACATAGAGAGTCTTTAAAACCCCAGGGGAGGCTCCAGATTAGGTCCTTCAGTTCTGTATTTGCAAGTTTTCTCCCCTGACAATCGCCATCCTTCATCATGACGTGCTTTCCGTACTACGGTCTCTGAATTGTCTGGTCACGCTGAGCTCGGCGTGCAGCCCAGGTGTCACTGCTTCACACCAGCATTCGAACACAGGACCCCTCACTGTCACCACCTGTTTTCAGGCATTTCTTTCCCCAACTGCTGTTGTAAAACGAACACACACACAAGAAGTATATTGTAGAAAATGAAGACTCCGTTGTTTAACATTTTAGGAACTTCGACTCATACAGCTGCAACACTAACCAACTATAAATCCCAAGAAATAACAGGAAAATTCCACAAAGAGGCGATTTGGGTTTTTTTGCTGATTCTGTGCCTAAAACGAAACAGTAGTAATAACTAGAAAGTTCCTGGAGAAACTTAAACGGGGATTGCCACGTGGCGGCCATTTTTTTAATTTATTTGACAGTATTTTTACGTTTGAATTCAGAAGGTGTTGTGCATCGCTGTCAGGTACCACCACATCAATTTTTGGCTCAGTATCTTTTAAAATTGCTGAATAGTCATCTGTTTTCCCCTTTTGGCTAAGGTGGCCATATAGGATGTTTTTATTTGCATCAGGCATGTATAACTCACTCTCAACTTCCATACTAAATTTCAGCTGAATATCTCAAAGAATGACTGAATTATAGGTCAGTTTAGTTTTCTGAGGTAGCTGTGGCAGCCATCTTGAACCAAAATGGCTCCAAAAGTTACCGTATTTTTTCGGACTATAAGGCGCACTTAAAATCCTTTAATTTTCTTAAAAATCGACAGTGAGCCTTATGTATTAATTCTGGTTGTGTTTACTGACCTTGAACCGGTTTTATGTAATTACTGTGAATGAGTTAAATAAAGTTTGACGTATCTGTTTTGTTTTGCTTAATGCACCTTATAATCCGGTGCGCATTACGTATGAAAACAGACCCATTCCCTGATCTTGCGTCTTAAAGTCCGAAAAATCAGCGTTTTGTTCAGAGACCACTTCACTCTACGTCATGCGACCTCACTGTGCGGTGGCTGTTGAGTTCTGTCAGATTTCAATGAGAAAAATGGCGTCTTTGTTTACAAATTGTGTCGCCATGGTAACTCAAAATGCCAATAAAAATAGTACACGTCACAGTGCTGAGCCGGTCGTTTTATGTAATATTTGTGAGGGTATGTTGACCTTTGGGTCACATTAATGTTGATAGAGTAAAACCCTTGTCAAGTGGATAATAGGTGGCTCCCTACAAGGCAGTCCCCAACAATAGATTCTTGTTGACAACTGATAAAATGACTTCCTGATTTACCAAGTTGGGTTTAAATCAGAACAAAAGATGTTGTGTTCGTTAGTTCCAACAACTCGTTAAAACGTTTCTATTAAAGTCTACAAACTCCCAGCATCCCTGGAGTTTGTAGACGATGCTACCTGCAGTATCTTTGCCTCTATGGAACAAGGTCTACCAGTTTAGTCCAAAGATCTGATCCTTCACATTATCCATCTGTGGGCTTGTATGCTTGATGTATGCTTCACTGTGGAGAGGGATAACCACATACGTACAAACATCAACAACCTAGATTTGTTAGAAAACTCTTAAGAACAGCTCTTAGCACTTAAAGTTTAAGTCCAGAAAAATAGGGAATAACAAGAGAACCATATACAGCACATAACACGTACACTGACAAATTATATTACAACGATCTATAGCAATAACCCAGACAAGAAAAGACATTGCATAACCTTTGACCTTGATTTATGACCTTGACCTTAGAGCTGTGGTCATGATGCATATGTACTGTATATTAAGTTTTATTACATTATCTTGAAAAGATCAGAAGTTGTTTTTGGCGGGACAAGCAAAGACCTTGTTTTAATGTTGACCTTGATTTGCGACCTCGACTCTGAAGCTGGGGTGATAAATTATGCAACAGTTTGTTTAGTAATGTGTATCAAGTTTTATTAAATTAGCGGATCAGAATTTTTGGGTGTGACAAGAGAAAGTTTAGGGACATAATGAACAAACGGAGACTATACCGTAATACATCCCACTATTGACGATCGTGTAAAAGGAATATATAAATATCCGTCCATTATCTTTGCCTTGATGTGAAGACAAGTTGCGGGAGCAGCAGGAAGGTCCAGCCACCTCTTCTACTTCTTCTGGGAGGATCTCAATGTGTTCCCAGGCCAGCAGAGAGATGGTCTGTTGGACATGTTCCATATTCCCAAGAGCCAGCTCCAGTAAGAGGGTCAGAGCGTCAAGGCCCCTGCCTTTTGCTGCTGCACATAGCACAGTGAACCCGACCCATGTGGCTCCTCATGCAGGTGGTGGGCCCACAGGAAGGTGAAATAACGTTCATTTGGGATGAGCCTGAATGGGCCCTATAAGTAGAGGCTCAGTCACTAGGTGCTTACCGACAAGTCCCTAACCTGAAGTCAGTCAAGTCCCTGACGAGTTCCTTCCACAGGTAAGGTTTTAAGTAAGTAAGTTAAGTTTATTGGTATAGCTTACCAATCATAGGCTTTGTGAACATTGTAAATAGCTTTGAATGTGTGACTTTGCAATCCCTGCAGGAGGTCGTTAGTCACTTGAAGCCAACTGGTTCTCCAGATGATGCTATTCCACCTCGACTGTTCAATGAGGTTTTTCATACTATAGGTCTGTCGATCCTTGCTCTTGTTAATAGTAGCTTGTCCTCAGGTGTTGTTCCTGAAAATCTGAAACATGCAGTTGTCCAGCCTCTAATTAAGAAATCAAATCTGGATCCTGCTGTCCTAGCGAACTACAGACCAATTTCAAAATTGCCTTTCATCTCGAAAATTCTTGAGAAGGTAGTTTATAAGCAACTAATGTCCTATCTCATTGAACATAATATTTTAGAGATTTTCCAATCTGGTTTTAGATCACTTCATAGCACAGAGTCAGCTCTCTTAAAAGTTTTTAACGATATATTTTGGGCAACTGATTCTGGTGACTGTGTTGTTTTGGTGTTGTTGGATTTGTCAGCTGCTTTTGACACGGTTGATCACGGGATTTTAATTGCTCGTCTGGAACAATATGTGGGCCTTGGTCAAACAGCTCTAGACTGGTTTAAGTCTTATTTGACAAAACGCACTTTTTGTGTCTGTCTTGATGGCAATAGATCATCCTCTGCTCCTCTATCATGTGGTGTTCCGCAGGGCTCGGTCTTGGGTCCTCTTTTGTTCTTACTGTATCTCCTTCCTCTTGGCTCTGTTTTTAGGAAATACGGGATTGCTTTTCATTGTTATGCTGATGACACACAGATTTATTTACCTTTAAAGAAAGCAGATTCCACTTCTCTTCGGTCTCTGTTTCTATGTTTGGAGGATTTGAAGGCATGGATGGCCCAAAATTTCTTGAAATTAAATGAAGACAAGACAGAGGTAGTGATTTTTGGCAGCTCGAATGAAGACTCTCTGCCTGTTGATTGCTCTTTGGCTCAGTATGTCAGGCCAGTTGTTACAAATTTAGGGGTCAAGATGGATGCTGGTCTTAGGATGGAGTCTCAAATTAAAACAGTTGTAAAGTCAGGCTTTTTTCATTTGAGGCAGCTGGCTAAAGTAAAACCAATTCTTCCCAGACAGCATTTTGAAACAGCAATCCATGCATTTGTGACCACACGGCTAGATTACTGCAATGCACTTTACATAGGTATTAGTGATTCATGTATTTCCCAGCTTCAGAGGGTTCAGAATGCAGCTGCACGACTTTTAACAGGTACACGGAAATTTGACAGTATTTCTCCTGTTTTGGCCTCTTTACATTGGTTGCCGGTGCATTACCGGATTCATTTTAAAATACTTTTATTTGTTTTTAAAGCTTTAAATGGCCATGCCCCTCCATACCTGTCTGAGCTGCTACATTCTTACACACCCTCTCGTTCACTCAGGTCAGCTGACCAGTTGTTTCTGAAGGTCCCGAAGACAAAGCGTAAGCTTAGAGGGGACCGAGCTTTTTCTGTGATAGCTCCCAGGCTCTGGAATGACCTTCCATTGAATATAAGACAGGCCTCTTCAATTGAAGTTTTTAAGTCCCTTCTTAAAACTCATCTTTTTTCTTTGGCCTTTTAGCACAATCTGAGATGTTTTACCTTGTTTTATTGTGTTTGTATTTTATTTTATTATTCTATTCCTGTTTTAAATTTTACCCTTCCATTTTATCATTGTATTGTATTATATAATTGTGTAAAGCACTTTGGTCCTGTTGGGTGCATAAAGTGCTCTATAAATAAAGTTGGTATGGTATGGTATGGTAAATATCAAGATTCAATTCAGAATTTGTTTCTTTGGACTAAAATGTATAACAATATAGACTACCACAACAATATAAATACAAGGTAAAAGACTTCTAAGAAAAATGTTGGATTTCTTCTCTAATCTCTACATAAACCCTCTTTAATCCATCCATCCTCTTCTGCTTGTTCCGATGTCAGGTTGCGGGGATAGCAGCTTGAGCAGGTAGGCCCAGACATCTCTCTCCACAGCCACCTCTTCCAGCTCTTCTGGAAGAACTCCCAAGGCCTTCCCAGGCCAACCGAGAGACATGGTCTCTCCAGTGTGTCCTTGGTTTTACCCAGGGTGTCCTCCCAGTCAGACATGCCTGAAGCACCTCCTTAGGGAGGCGCCCAGGGAGCATCCTTACCAGATGCACAAAACCACCTCAACTGGCTCCTCTCGAGGTGGAGGCACAGCGGCTCTACTCAGAGTCTCTCCTGGATAACTGAACTTCTCACCCCATCTCTAAGGGAGAGTCCAGCAACTCTGTGGAGGAAACTCATTTCAACAGCCTGTATCCACAAGCTCATTCTTTCGGTCACTACCCAGAGCTCGTGACCATAGGTGAGGGTAGGAATGTAGACTGACCGATACACAAAGAGCTTTGTTTTACAGCTCAGCTCCAACTTCACCGCAATGGACCGGCACAGAGTTCGCAATACTACAGACGCTGCACCAATCCATCTGTCAATCTCACGCTCCATTCTTCCCTCACTTGTGAACAAAACCCAGAGATACTTGAACTCCTCCAGTTGAGGCAGAACCTCACCCTCGACACAAAGACAGCAATACACCCTTATCCGACTGAGGACCCTCTTTAATGCAAAGTCAAATTAAAGTTTTTCCCCGTTTTCTGTTTTCCAGTTCAGCACTCATCCCAGTAGACTTTTGTGCTTACCATTTCTTGTTTCTTTATATGAAAGTAAAATTTGATCATAATTTTTAACAAAAATTGGTGGAGTAACTGACAACTAGAAATAATATATTTTTCCCCCTCAAGCATTAATGATAAAATTTAGAGGACATCATGACAGATGGGGGACTTCTTGTGCTCATGTCCTACTCTGACTGCAGCGACCCATCCATATCGCCTTGGGGGCCATATGTGCTGTACTCCTCCTCGAAGGAGAGCGTCGAAGGACCGTGAAGACGTGCAAGATCGCAGTAGCCTCATTCACTATTTGAATGTATTTCACGACATTCATGTTGTGCTTTTCAGTTTCTTTATCTGCAGGAGACACTTGGAGCTTCCAAGCTTCTGTAACGTATTGTATTGAAATGACTGCTCATTTGCGTTTTACTGCTAAAAGTGATTATTTTACTCAATCACACTGGACAACAGCCCTGACAGACCTTGCAGGGCTGTGGAAAAGAATGTCTGGCAAGAGCCCAAGGCTACCCTGTCATGTCAAAGAGCTCTTATGGAGCATTTCCAGCAGCATGTGGCCAATCTATTGTCATCAGTGACCTCTGCAAAGCTGCTACTGAGGAAACAGTCGTCTCCAAAGTGATACATCTCAGGTTGAAGTGGCAACAACAGATAATACTGTAATCCAATGCTTTCCATTTTTAAATGCCTAAATAATGTTCATCAATAAAATTCAAATGTTAAATTATCTCTTTCATACATGAATATTAGATGATTTTTTTTTATATATATGTTCGCCCACATTTAAGATTCCCAGCTCTTCTTATAAGATCAGTCGAGTTAATTTTAAATGAAGCTTTGTGGAAAGGCTATTAATACTTTATCTGTTGTAGATGGTTCTGTGAACAACATCTATTCAAAAGGGGCCAAGAACAAAGTTGATAGCATCATGAAACAACTTCAGTGTTAACTAGAACAGCGAGCAGTTATAACCGGGGTCCAAGGCACTTGACACATGTCAACTCTGGCTAATCTCACCCAGAACTTCTTCAACCTTGTGTACAACAGACTTGAAATTAATGAGGAGAAAATATCAGGTCTTAACGAGGACCTATAGCCTCAGCAGATTTTTATTCATTTGTTTTGCCAAAGCCTTAACCAACTTCTTAAAGCTTTTCCATTTTCAACAAAGTTCATGCTCAATAGTCCAGGTATACAATCCAACATTTTTCAGTCAGGTCATCTGGACACTTTCTTTTTTTTTGTGCTGAAATGTTTCACCTTCGATCCAGAAGGCTTCATCAGTCAAGGAAACGCACAACAAAACTGATTCTTCCCCAACAGCTTACTCCAAAGTGGAACAAACCAGTTCTGCTGGTGATAAGATGGTCTCTTTGGTACGCCCCCTCCTCCATTGCAGGCCCTCTTCCTTGTTGACAGTCTTAAACTGGTTGAAAACAACAATTATTATTATTGAGCATGGACTTTGTTTAGTCAACAGTTGCAATGGTTCATTTTCATTCATTCTGACTGAAAACATTGAACACTACCATTTTCAGCCACTAGGTGGCACTCAAGTAGTATGGCATGTTGTTGTGCCATGTAATAGGTAAAAGTGGATATCAATGACACAATCAGCTTGCCATAGCCTGCCACCTTCGTCCAGATGGCCTGGAGCAACCGTTAAATCAGCTTCATTTCGCTGCGCCGCCCCGGCAAAATGCAGCTAATTTTACCCTTGAAGTGCATTTATTAAGTAAAAGTTTAGCAGAGACACACCTTTACTATAATGTCTAGCAAACAAATAAATGTTAAGTGTTAATCTTGTTAAATTCTTGTCAAAGTCCTCCCGTGCACGCTCCCGCGGCCTCCATTTGGCAGCCAATCTATATTTGGCACAACACCGGCCCACATTTCCGGGTTGTCAGACATATTTGGACTAATGCAACTTATAGGGCGGTGCGACGTGTACGGTGGAATATACGGTACATTCATGATTAACATTTATATATGTATACATACATACACATCTAAGCATGCATACACATATAGCCTACATGTTTATACATATGCATACGTACATGCGCAAGGGTTTTTCTGCAGGGACACCACCATCACCTACCCCTTCGTGGAACGGAAAGTTATTCCTGACACTATGTTCATTGCTGGAGGCATAGCCATCACTGGCCTAACAATTGCATTAGGTGAATGCGTTTGACGTGTTCACTCGTGCTTTTGTACAAAACCCACTGTGTACAAGGAACTGGGAAGCTATTGTCGTGTGTGTCAGTCTCTCATGAATATGGCCAAGCCGAGCGTGGGTCGCCTGTGACCAAACTTCCTCTCTGTGTGTAACATCACCTATGCATCCATTAACTGCAGCCCCGGCAGCTACGTCTCTCAGGTCAACTGCAGGCAACCTAACCAGAAGATGGTGTATGTGTAGGTATACGTAGCTACGCATGCATGTCTGCGTGTATACAGTTATATATATGCATGTATGGGTATTTATGTATTTGTTGAATCACTAGTTTATTTCAGAATTTGTATGCAAACTATAGGGACACGACTGGAATAGTCTTTGCTTCTTCTTGCTCCTTTTCCCAATTTTTGTTTTGTGGTGGAAATATACGTTTTTTATTATTTTTTATTTTAACTGTTAGGGGAAAAAAGTAACTTTGCACAACAACCTTTCCAACACAAACTAAGGGTTTAATAGGGTGACCATAAAAACTCACTGATTTAAAAAATGTAACCTTCACAAACGACTCTCAGATTTTAAATTACTTTGTGGTATTTCTGTTTCAGCTGATCGTTACGTGACAAGAACAGAGACACGGTCAGCTGTGTTAGATCCTGATCCAGTTGCCTCCGCCGTAGCTCTCCTTGTAGAGCATGTACTGCCTCTGGCAGCTGGAACAGAATAAATTAATCCTCTTGTAATAATATGTTTTGATGTTTTCCCTCCAACTTTTTGATTAAATTAGAAACTCATGCAGACATAATGAGTGACAAACAGGGCACTTTTTTTAAACTCCCCCCCTCGCCAGACCAGACGGTGACAGTTATGTAAATGAGTCGTCCTAATCTGTCAGCAGCACTCCTCCAGGATGGATATTTTGACGGAGTGACAGACTTGGGCCTTCTATTTTTGGGACGAAGCTTCATGTGTCAAAAAGCAGACAACCGTCTCAACTGTCTTCTTTACTGAAAGATATTAAAACAAAGTCCCTCCCCAAAAAGTCTAAAATTTTATTTTATAAATATTTGTTGACCTACAGATTGACATAACTGGTTGTTGACCTGAACATGGAGTATTTTTAATTTTTTATTTAAAATGTCAGAATTGGTTTGAAACACTGATGTCTTGATTCAGAGCCATTTTTCCCCAAATGAGATGTGCATGTTTTGGCACTAGAAGCATAGGCGTCGCAAAAGTTATATGCGACGAGGACGTGCCCCCACCCCCCCTCCACCCCCCACAATGCATGAGAGAAGCAAAGCGTTGTGCCTGTAGCGTCTTAGCCAACGTGTTTGTATTGCGCTCCACTAGCTTAGCTTTATGTTAGTTCTGACAGTTTTCGATATGGTAGGGAGGGGAGCTACGATGCTTGAGAGAAGCAGAGTGTTCTTTATTCACACAAGGAGACCTGTTGGTCAGGCTACTACTTGTTGCTCTCTAAAATAGTTGTTGAATCAAGTGTTTACTTGTGGCGATAAACGTAGATGTTTAACAACCCATTAAGATGCACCAAAATGCAGGAAATGGAATCTACTTGATTCCAATTTTTCTGTGGGAGGACCCCCAGACTCTGCCACCCCCATCCCCTCCCCAGTGTGTTTCCCCCACATTAGAAATGCTTTTGACGCTAATGACTAGGAGTGTCTGGATACTAGTATTTGACAGACCAAGTACACGTACTTTTATCAGGATACTTGACTACACCAAGTATCGATTCAGAGTAGTTAACAAGTGACTTGGAAAAACATTTATTTTCTCAAGAACACAGCAAACAGTCTGCTGTCTTATCACCTTTTTATTTTAAAATATTTCCAAACTACGTACTTTTTTTTTTACCCTCGGTTACTTAAAAGTGGACAAAATGACAACCATTATTATTATTAATAATATTAAGCCTAATACAGATACTGGTGTTGGTATTGGGACATGACTATTTAGCGCAGCAACTTCCACCATCCCTAGATAAAAACAGAAAACCTAAAAAAGGCGTACTTTGTCTTCAACCTTGTCACTAACTTTGTCTCCCCGCTCAACAAACTTGCTGACTCACATTGGGGAGCAATTGCGTGTTAATTTCTGTGAAGACGTATTAGGTAAACAGAGATATAAGAAAATAATTGCTATCAAAAACATTGGAAACAAGGGTTTCCAAAACCTTACCACCTATTTTGGGATTGATCAAAAAAGGGGGCAAACAGACATAACAGCGAAAGAATGAAATGATTGTGAAAAAGCACTCAGCAATTCTCAAACCAGAGATTTCTTTTCATGGAAATCCTTCCACACTGTACATTCTAAATGTGTGTGTCCAAGTGATGCATGCACATTTCAGTATATGACTGACAGCAGCCCATACGCAGACACTTTATGGATCTTTCACAGCTTTTCCAGCCGAGAAATACTGCAGCAGATTCCTGCTGCACCTTTCACGACAAATGAATTCTGTTCTCGGTGAGCTTTGAAGGATTTATGCCTATTTTGGACTTTTACAGCCAGATTTTCACATGGAAAATATCTCTAAACGAAGGAAGATTATTGGCTCATATTAATCAAACCAACAGTGCATCAGAAAAAATGGCCACTGGTTTAGAATTTGTTTCTTCTGCCCCTCAATGATACTCAGCTGACCAATTTCCCATCACTTGCTCTGCCTAACCCCATTCTGAAGAAGCAGAGCACCAACTTTATTACCACAGCTCCGGCAGACAGGGACTCATAAAGCTGACGGGCGTGATAACTCGTCGCCTACCTTGTCATGGCTCGGAGAGGCGGATGGAACAAGCGTGATGGAGAAGGGCATGGAGCCATCACCTTGCGGCATGTTCAATGGCTTTCCCAGTGACACCCTGTCGCTTCAGATTTAAAGGCAGAACAGCCCAACTCGCAATGGGTGATTGAGTGTTGGGACATTTAAACAGTGCTGATGTATCTTTAAGCTCACATCTGTCTGTGCATGTGTCAGAGTGAGATGTTCTCTTGACTGAGGTACTTTTAAGTGCACAGGGGTACAAAGGACACTCAGATGGTGGGAAATATTTTTCCATCTTGAGTTGCAATGTGAAGCAGACATTTTCAACTAACTACTCATTTTTTAATTAATACTAAATCAAACAGAATCATGAATATTTAATGAAGGTGTGTGGTTTGACCTGCCAAGGTCAGAATTTCTTATAAACTGTCCACCTCCTTAAAAATTGCTTCTACTTGTTCATTTTACTAGTTCTTGTGGCTGTTCCCTCTTCAAGGGTCACCACAGTGAGTTATCCTTTTCCATTCCACTTTGTTCTCACCCCGTCTACATCCATGCAACCATACGTTTCCTCTGTCTTTTCCCTGACAGCTGCATTTCTAACATCCCTCTACAAATACACCCACTGTCCCTCCTCTGGACATGTCCAAACCACTGTCCCTCCTCTGGACATGTCCAAACCATCTCAGTCTGGTCTCTCTAACTTTGTCACCCAGTTGTTCAACCTGTGCTGTACCTCTGATGATCTCATTCCCAATCTTCTCCATCCATGTCACTCCTAAAGAGAACCTCAACATCTTCATTTTTGCCACTTCCATTTCTGTCTCCCGTCTTTTTTGTCCATACCTTTGTCTTCAAACCATACAGCATAGCTGGTTTTACTGTGCTCGCTTAAATCTGTCCTTTGTTGCCACGTTTGTCACAAATCACTCCAGAAACTTTTCTCCATCCACTCCTTAAAGCCCAATTGTGTTAAGAATCAAAAATGAAAATCTAAATACTTTGTTTGCAAGGGAGTGGTGGCCCAGAGGTTAGAGAAGTGGGTCTGTGATTGTAAGATCGTTGGTTCAACTCCCCGTACCGACAATATCAAAATGTGGGTGGGCAAGGTTAAGCACCCACACCTGTCTCCATCCTCTCATCCAGGTCTTTAACCACCACGATCTGCTCCCCCGGGCACCCTAGATTGCGGCTCTCTGCTCCGGACTGTGGTAGCTCGGTGGTCTGTGGTTGCGTCAGGAAGGGCATCCGGCATAAAAACAATTGCCAAGTCTTCGTGTGACTTACTTTGCTGTGGCAACCCTTGAAGAAGGGAGAAGCCGAAAGTAGAAGAAAAAAATTACATTGTTTGCAACTCGTAAAATTAAGGACAAACTAATAACCCACACATAGAAACAATAAAAAAGCAATAGCATACAGGTAGCTATAAAACCTCGTATACAGCAATATGTTTGAGATTAGATGCTGAAGTCTTGTAAGATGCTATCACCATAGCGATCAAACAAAGTTTGCATTTGGACGCCGTCTCCTTTTCGTCCTCTGGACGTGAAACATTCCTCCAGGTACGACCACGCGCACTCGTCCTCAGCTTTACCTCGTCATTTTCCCTGTTGACATCGTTGTCCTCCGTCTCCATTTTGGCTTTTCCTCCAAATCTTTGGTCCATAAATGACTCTCTACTCTACGGAGTTGTCCTTTCCTTACGTCATAGGTAATTGGTGCATTCGCGATCCGAGAGCCTTATTGGCTACAAAGATGCAGATGAACGGTTTGAATATTAATTCAAATTGCAGCCGTACTCAGTAGCGACTTCTGATTTTAAAAGTAGTTAAGTAGATTACATAGTCTAAATTGTACTTAAGATTAAAATTACAGACTTGAAAGAAACTCAGAAAAGTGCAAGTACCAAAAAATGTACTTAATCACAGTAACGTATTTGTAATTCGTTACTTCCGCCCCTGGAGAAATCACAACTGTATGATTAACTGCCTTAAGCTAGGTTTATACGTTTTAGAATTGATTGGCGACCTTTAGTTTATATTTTTAGAGCTAGTTACGAGTCGTTTTGCTCATTTATTGTTGTGATTTTTGAACATAGACGTTCAGGCTGAGGTGTTTGTGTCTACTCAGCTCGGACGTACGACAGTTTATGTGATTTATATTTAGCGATTTCATTCCGCTAAAGGTTTTCAAAGTTTGTGAAAGTCGGAAAGTTGGTTCCGCCGTTAGCGGATTAGCGGAACAGAGCCCACCACTGGATTTGACCGTATTTACATGGTTCTAGCTGCTGTATTCTGTAATCTACAACCATAGCGTTCCAGAAGCCCCTCTGTTAGTTTTGATTCTAAAAGAGGAGCCACGAAATATCTATAAACTTTTGTCTTTAGTGAAAGCCCTGCGCGTGGCTAAAAGAATTGTCAACAAGGGGTCATCAGGAGTGGGTGGCAATCATCTCCTTTTCACAGCTCTACAAGTTCGCTCGGGGGTCCTGTCGACCTCTGCGCTGACGAACTTATTGCTGGTGTAAATCACTGCAGCCACACTCCTGTCCTCTCACAATGAACATTTAAACTATATACACACCGTGCTGCCATATACTGAAGACGATATCGCTTTTTGACAAAAGTTGGGCTTAAAACATGCACTTGATCCATATTTATGTGCTTTATTTTCACATTTATTCCCTTTTCTTGGACATGCTATGATGGAAAATTTGCTTTTTGGAGTCGATGTGGTTTTAGTGGTAAAGGTTACCGAGGACACCAAGAAGTGCCGGGGTGTATCCTCACTAATGCATCTCTGCTCACGGACAGATGACACACCTCCGGAGCCCTCTGCTCACTTACCTCCACAATCAAGATTCACGGCTTTATTGTGCACCGGCCTTATTTGCCTGAGGTGCTCGCTTTCCTTCAGTCTTAAATAAATTAAATGGGCGTGCAGCCAAAAAAAAAAAAAAAAAAAAAGGATGGCCCGTGCTGCGTACCAGAAATAGCAGCACGACTGAGACTCGGCTATGTATGGACAAATATTTGGAGCATGTTCACGTGGCGCCTGCAGCGGATTAAAAACAAAAAAGATTTTGACTTCATGGTGCAACATCTACTTTTAAAGGCCAAGCTGTGATAGGAATGATGCTTTATAAAATGTTGGGGCAGATTCCAGGTTTAGGTGCGTGACAAATAAAAACTAGAGAAAATACATTTCCCGCGAAAATGCAATGTGAATGTTTATTGCAGAAGAACTTGCTGAAAAAACAGCTGAAATTAGCTAAAAACATGCTAAAAATGTAGCTGAAACGGAAGAACAAAACTAAGAAAGCAAACGGAACACATATTTGCTGAATTTGGTTTAAATGGAGCAGAAATGGGAACAAAGGCAGTATATTATTTAAGCAAAAAGTTGAAATGAGCAAGAAATAGCTGAAAAGTAGCTGAAACGACAAAAAGTTTAAATTACCAGAAGAAAGTAGAGAAAGCACAATTATGCCCAAATAGACTGAAAGAAGCAGAAACGAGCACAAAAAATGGAAATCATCTGAATTTTTTTTTTCCAAAAGTAGCTGAATAGTAGCTAAAAAAAAGGGGCAGAAAGAAACCTAAATTATCAAAAAGAAGTGAAGTGAGCACAATTGTGCCCACTAAGGCTGAATGTAGCAAAAATGAGCACAAAAAAGTGGAAATTGTCTGAAAAAAGCACAAATTTGCCCAAAACAGCTGAATAGTAGCTAAAGAAATCTAGAAAGAAGCTTAAATTTCCAAATGGAAGTGAAGTGAGCTTAACTGTGCCCACTAATATTGAAAAAAGCAGAAATCAGCACAATAAAGTTGAAATTATCTGACAAAAGCTTAAATTTGCCATAAACAGCTGAATAGCAGCTAAAACAAGCAAAAAGAAGCTTAATTTACTTGAAGGAAGTCTGTAGAGCCTAGATACGCTGAATAAGTCTGAAAAAAGTTGAAACGGTTGCAAAAAATGTGGAATTAGCTAAAAAAAAGGTTAAATTAGCATAAAAACAGCTCAATTGTAGCTGAAACAGCATAAATGGCGGAAAATTGCATAAATAAGCTGAAAGGACCAGAACAAGCTGTAATTAGCAGAAATAGTTAGAAGAAGCTCAAAAATGTTTAAGTTAGCTGAGTAAAGCTGAAAGAAGCACAAAACAGCTGAAAAAACAGCCGAAATTACCTGAAAGTAGCTTAATTTCTTGTAAATTTTGTACAAGGAAGCTGAAAGAAGCTTAATCAGAACAAAATGTGAAAGGAGCAGAAAAAGCTTGTGAACAGATCTAAAGATCTGAAAGATGTAAAATGAGCTCATTTAATTTTCAACGGGGAAGAAAACGGTGGAAATGGCTAAATATTTCAAAAAAGCTAAAGTTGCACCAAATGCCAAAAGTGATCGGATTTTCCTGAAACAGCTGAACGTTTCCGATTTATGATTTGTTGAAATAGCACAAAAAATGGCTGAACGAGTTAGATGCCGAAAACCGTACGGAACAGGGATAGTCGGGATAATAATAGATATAAGCAGGGAAACAATAGTGTGAATGCTTAATGAGACGCAACAAAACCCTGCACACGAACGTTGCGGTGATGAGCACAGTCGCTCATCTAAATGAGGTGGATGAGCTCCGTGCCCGAGCTCCAGCAGCAGCAGACAGCGGCTCTGCGTGATTGGCTCTGTCAGCGGGAGCATACGGAACCCCGGCGACGGCCAGGTGGCTCTTACATCTGGCCCATTAGCTCTCGACCACTGCAATGACTCTCCACGCCACCGAGAGCCTGTTGAAATATCACCATCAGGACCCGCGAGGGCCGCCTCGCCCATCGCCTGCTCAGAATGAACACGTCCGAGCGGCGCTCTGAATGTGACCTGCAGATTCGTCTCTGAACCGACGCCCGTGCAGACCTGCTGTTTGGGTCTTTTACACACGGGGGAGGGGGATCGGTGAACGCATTAGATTAAAATAATAATAATAATAATAGGCTTGAAGCAAAAGTCCATTTTTATCTTTCAATCCCAGGTGGTGCATCCGTTTGTGATTTATTCAAGATTGAAACGTAATCAACCAAAACAAGTACACAGTTTATAATCGTCTTTCTCTGAACCAAGAGTCCAGACTGGCATCTGACGTCTTTTAAACTGGTCTTAAATGGACAACACGACACAGTTTACATGTCGTCACCATTAGGCCTGTCGCGATAAACAATAAATCAGTTAATCGCACGATAAATTATCGAACTCATTTTCTTTTATGGGCTTCATCGTTTCTTCGTGTCTCTCTCTTTCTACTGAAGACACTGGATGACAAAAGGCTCAACTCCGGTGACTCCTCCCTTTCTCTTTAAAATCCGTTTTAACCTAATAAATGTTCCCTCCCCCTCAGTCGCTCTCGTACGAGGCGGACGCTTTCTCCTCCCTCTCCTGTTCTCCTCCTGCGGTCCGCGTATCGGAGCTCCTATTTTACACATCTTCCAAAACTAAAACTACCGTTATGGATCTGATCAGCTGGACTTTCAACGCAATCGACAAAATCTTTTCAACAAAGCAGCAGAGTCCTGGAGAGCCCTCATGTCCCACTGAGAATCTCAGGAGGACGTCGAAGACCATTTGATTGGAGGACTCAAAATCGGCTGGTTTACGAGCAAAACCGTACGATGGAAGTGATTTGAAGAGCAGGCCACCTGCGGCTTTGGGACTCACCACCATCGACCTTGGAGGGGCTCGCAAGCACGGACCAGTACAATGCACCCTAATCTGGCCATTCGGATTTTGAAAGTACCAGCAGGTCTCAAGGCTGACGAGAACAAACAGTCTGCCTGAAGAAAATCAACAATTGTAGTTTATCTAAATCGGACTCTGCTGTTTGGCTTCTAAAAAAGGTCGACATAAAAACGTGTAAGATAAAAGCTTCGTCTGCTGGATTAATAATTATTTTATTAATCTCGTTTTATATTTTTGACTCGCCTCTACCGTAAAAACACAACCATATGTACACAAGATGAATTTATTTAAAATGATTAAATCTAATTTTAAATGCAACTTGGGTTTTACTGCCATGTCTCCTTTCATGCTTCCTCAAATTAAGTTACAATTCTAAATAATAAAAATGTAACTTCTGAAAAAAATAATAATAATAATAATAGTACTGTTTATAATAGTTTTCATCCAATAACTTTTTATGATATCAAAATATTTTTATGATTAAATTGTTATAAATAATTTGAGAGTCCCCGAGTCAACTGTCCAACTTGTTACTCTAAAATAGCCGTCAACACCGATTTAGCTTAATGTAATTTATTTTTTTCACCACTTCCGCTTTGGCTTAACGTAATTCCGTTTTTCAAATGTGTTTTGTCGTTTTGTTGCGGTTTTTTTTCCAAATAAAATTCCATTTTTTCGTCACTTCTGCTTTGGCTTAACACGATTCCATTTTCAAATATAATTGTTTTGTTTTTTTTGGCCACTTTTGCCGTTTCAAATTGTTTTTTTATAAA
>NC_056520.1:6588728-6621503 GCF_014905685.2 Nematolebias whitei | reverse complement strand
TGGAAGTAATGACAAGTGGAATTCTATACAATATTAACTATGTTACAAGAGCAACCTGGACTCTTGGAACACCTGAGCAGTGCCACAGACTGATGGACTCTATGCCACGACGCATTGCTGCAGTAATCCAGGCAAAAGGAGCCCTGGCTAAGTATTGATGCTGTACATGTTCATACTTTTCAGTTGAACAACATTTCTAAACCATTTTTTTATTTTTTTTAAATTGGTCTTAATATTCTAATTTTCTGAGATACTGAATTTGAGGTTTTCATTAGTGGTCAGTTATAATCATCAACATTAAAAGAAATAAACGGGAACAATCCACAGCAAATTATATGCCTAAACCACATTACATTTTGTAAATGTTGGGCCTTTCATTGAAATTTGACTCAAAAATTTAATGTAAAGCCGTGAATATTTCTGCCTTCTGCACCATTCTACGCTATTTGGTTAACAAAAACTTAATATAAAAACTACCGTATTTTCCGGCGTATAAGTCGCAGGTTTTTTTGCGAGTCTTCCCGTGTGCGCTCGCTTCACTCAGCTGGTGCGATGCAGACGGATGGATGGCGCCGTGCCGTCCAGGCGAAATGAAGCCGTTTTGACCATTAAATAAATGCAATAATAAACGCAACGGGTCAGCGGTGACGCATAATAAATGCGACTTATACGCCGGAAAATAGGGTAAACTAAAATCACTGCTTTGGTATTAATGTGGTATTTAAATCAAAATATTTTTAAACTTTTAAACTATTTAAACCCAATCAATGTGCATAACCTAGTCAATGTTTTGTTTTTTTGTAAGTAGACGTTTATATGTTGGCAACATTTTAGATTTTAATGTATACGAGCCGCACAAACATGCTCTTAATATGTTCCACATGTTGCTCAAGTACTGACCATGCCTTTATAATCCGGTTGTTCCAGCTACTTTTAAACACGCCGCTGGTTCAGTTAAATTCAAGTTTCAGCATTTTTTTTAAATACGTATAATTTTTTTTTTAAGGCTTTAAATGCTGTCCTAGTACTAAACCAGGTGTTAAGATTTTTAACGACCTTTCTTTACGTTTCCTCTGAGAACCCTGTCGCTTTGTTTTGGACACGTTTGCAACATTGTACACTGCATGTTCCAACTTGATTAAATGTACGGTCTGTCATCGTTCAAGTCATTTCTGATGGTTTATTTATTCATTTTTGTTTCGGATGATCATCTTCAGCTCCATGGGGATTCTTCAAGGGTCAGTTGTGTGTCCATTGCCACTCACCTTGCATTCATTATCATTAAAACCATTCATAAATTCTGTCACCGAAATTGTATTTTGCCTAAATCAGACCACTTCCCTTCAAAAGTTCCTTTAAATTGGACTTTTCTTTATATGAAAACGCAACTCGGAATGAACGCAAAAGTAAAAACTTAACCATTAAAGACGTGAGTTCCTACTAATTTACAAACTGTTCAGTGCTCTAATTTTTTTAATTCATTGATAAAATTTAAAGTTTTAACTGTTCCCGTCCTGTCGTTTTCAGCAGACATCTCTGGTCTACGAAACCCTTTTTCCCAAAATATACAATTTAAATTGCTGAGACTTTCAAATGCTAAAATTCAGACATTATAAACATTGTTGCCATCCGTTAGCTAAAATCACAGACTACAAAGAGAACCGACAGGTGACAATTAAAACAGACTTACAGACATGAAGACAGCATCAAGTAGGCGGTTGTCAAACATTAAATTAAATTTCGTTTGAAGATAAAAGAAATGTTGTAACTTTACTCAGTAAACAAGTGTTGTGTGGAAGCAGAGTGTTTCCTAACGAGCTAACGAGGAGCAGCTGTGCAGCCAGGTGCTGGTCATGTGACAGGAAGAGACAAAGTTGTAGTTCTTACTCAAACTCAAAGACACAGCACCAAGTCACAAGAAGTCATCTCAGGGCACTGAACAGAAACATTCATACAGCTACTGAAATAAATCAGCTTTTTCACAATATTCCTAATTTTATGACCATGAATAAAAAATTCAATTAGTAACATTATTTATCTAAGGTAGCCAGCAGATTATGTTGAGTCTTCATTTCGTCGCATTCTCCCGTCCTGAGCAAGCACAAAGGCGACAGTGGAAAGGAAAACAGGAAAAAAACGTCCAGCAGAACCAGTCTCAGGACAAGCGTCCATCTGCTTCAGTCGGCTGGGTTTGAGAGGACAGAATAAGAATCAAACTTTATCGTCATTGCACAAAGAAATTACATTTCAGCGCAGCCGTCCAAAGGAAAAACAACACGGGTAGACGGGGACGCCTGAGGCTGCAGCCTCATGGGAAGCGCTGCCCTTTTTGTTTAGATAAGGAAAAATAAAAACATGAGGAAAGAGGAGGTATAAAAAAATGGAAGGAGGAACGGACACAGAACGGCAGGTCGAGAATGGAGGCTAGCAGGTGGTTCTATAGGAGGAAAGACAAAAATTTAAATGTTAGGATAGAAATAACTACAAATACAAACTATTCATTTGTAACCATTTGATGAAATGTGGTCAATTTGTCCTCCAGCTGTCTAAGCCTATAGCAGCATAACTAAGGGACAGCTCAGAAAACCCAAGCCGACCCAAACTATAGGATTTATCAAAAAGTAAAGACTTGAGCCTAATCTTAAAATTGGACAATGTGTCAGCCTCACACAAGAGAGGAGCCTGATAACTGAAAGACCTTCCTCCCATTCTGCTTTTGGAAACTCTAGGAACCACGAGCAAACCATGCAATCTGAGAGCAAAGTGCTCCGTTAGGAAAATATGGAACAGTAAGATCTGTAATACAACACACAAACACCTGAAAAAAGTCAATTACTTCTGTACTAGTATTTTTTATATTAAAAAAAAAACACTTTTGCTTAATTTGAAGTAATTTAGATTAGACTTTAAAAAGAAAAAAGCCATTGTTGCCGTTTCTGCTATCGGTTTTCAGAATCGACGCTTTAATGATGTAGTTGCCGTGGCAACTGTGCCTCGACTGCACCCGCTTGGCTTCTTCATCACCGTTTGCAGCCATTTTTTATTTATTTATTAATCTATGCACGTTTCTGATGTCACAGCTCATGCGCTACTCACTTGAAACTATAGGAGAGGTCTATATTCATCATCACTGTGAAACTAAAATATCTCTGGGAAGACCTCGCAAGAAAAGTAAAATAAAAAGTTGCGCCGATGCGTCGCACCGAATTTCAAGACGTTTTGCCCCTTAATCATGAGCAGTGGAAAAAAAAAAAACAACAACCTTAAATTAATTACACCCCTGTTAAACAAAACCTTCCAGTGGCGTTGTGACACGGTGCCAAAAACGAGGCGTGTAAATCCCACTCCCAACAGAATGTATCTATTCAAGTTTGCCGTGTCTGTTTGTTTCTGCGTTGTTCTGCCAAGACAACAGAGCAGCAGGGTGTCATGGTGATTAAGGAGACCGCCCTTCAGCTGGAGGATGCTGTGCTCACGCCCACGTGTTGGCAAGCATCTGTCCCTTTGTTGTGTGCGCCTGAACCCCCCGCTCGTTGATGATGTGTCTACTCGCTTTGCTGCTTGACGAGAATTCCCATCAGCACTAACTTTGGGGAAATGAGTTGGAACGGGGTTGAGGTGCGACTCTTGCTTTTCTGTACACACACCAAAACACACAGGGAAGTGTCTGTAAACAGAGGCCTTGCAAGGGTTTACGGCACATCTCACAGTGTTGATGCATGAAGCTGAGAAATAAAGCCGAGCTCCTTCTCTTCTGCAGCCCGATTTAGAACTTCCATACGGGTAATCTCAACCATAGGATTGTTTAAAATAGCAAGATTGCTATAGCAACTAGTTCAGCATGCAACTATCCAACAATGAAAGCGTTGCTTTTATAATTTAAGCATTCTATGACAATTGAAAGCACAAAAATGGACAATTGAATCCCAAGAAATCTCTAAAAGATTGCATTCTACCCAGAGAGATTGAGTCGAAGAATCCATTGTGGTCAAAACTTCAAAATACATTACGAAAAATCTCGTGCAAGACTGCAAGAGCTCGCACTCAGTTTTTGTACATTTGTAATACTGACAAAATTATTGCCCATTTTTGGGGCTACCATTGTAAAATGTTTTTCTATGGTCCTTTTAACAGTGCACACAATGATCAGTTCCTGAAAGTTAATGAAAGAATTAGAAAAGTTCTTGCATAATCTGTTAGTGTCACGTCTAGACTGGACTATTGCAGTGGTTTGTTATCTGGGTGTCCAAATACTTTGTTAAAAAGTCTTCAGTTGATCCAAAATGCTGCTGCCAGAGTCTTAACTGGAGTTACTGGGAGAGATCACATCTCCAGTTTTAACTTCTCTCCATTTGCTCCCTGTCAAATCCAGAATTTAATTCAAAATCTTACGTCTAACCTACAAAGCCCTCAACAACCTACCTCCATCTTATATTACGGATCTTATTGTTCCATATTTTCCTAACAGAGCACTTTGCTCTCAGACTGCAGGCTTATTTGCGGTTCCTAGAGTTTCCAGAAGCAGAATGGGAGGAAGATCTTTCAGTTATCAGGCTCCTCTCTTGTTGAATCAACTTCCGGTTTCTGTCCATGAGGTTGACACATTGTCCAGTTTTAAGACTTTCCTTCTTGATAAATCCTATAGTTAGGGTTGACTTGTTATGCTGCCTTAACCTTAGACTAATGGAGGACAAATTGACCTCATTTCCTTAAATAATGTGCTAAAATTAAATAGTTTTCATTTGACACTATTTCTATCTTAACGTGATTCTTGACCTGCCATTGTGTATCTGTTCCTACCAAACCCAGCCGGTTGAAGCCTGGTTCTGCTAAAGGTTTCTTCCTCATGAGGGAGTTTTTCCTTTCCACTGTCACCTTCATGCTTGCTCAAGAAGAGAGTTCTGCGATGGAGTTAAATTCAAACCAGTCTGCTCCTCAGATAAATAGTGTTAACTTAAGTTTTTGTATATATGAGCGTTTCTGATCCTGAGATGACTTCTGGTCGCACAAACTCCTCCACCACAATAAGGTGGCGATTCAAGGAGGAGATTGAAAAATTTTTTTTTTAAATGTCAAAAGTATTTTTCATTTAAAACAACATCTTGTGGGCCAGATGAGATGTCAACGAGGGCCACATTTGGCCCCCGGGCCTCGAGTTTGACACATATGGTTTAGAGTTTAGAAACATTGTTTAGAATACTGCAATAGCGTAGGAAGGGTTTAAAACACCTACACACACTAAAATAAATTACTACGTACTACTTGTACTACTATCCCTACTTCGCTGTTTTTCCACTTATCGCGGGGCTTCAGGATACGGATTCCCTGCGATAAACAAGGGACTACTGAACATCCAGTGATCACTTACTGCAAGTTTCATTAAAATTCGTCCAGTTGTTTAGAGATATTTTGCTAAAACGGCTATCAAAGAAACATTTGCGCACAAGCATGGGCAAAAACACTTTGCTCGCCTTCGCCATTTGGCAGCGAGCAATAATCTGGCTGACCTGACAGAAGAAGAGCAATGGTGGCTTGTTAATTCATAAACACCCTGAATTAATGATTGAGAGAGACTGAGAGGCGCAGGGCATATGGAAAAGAGAGGGCTGCAGATGCTCCCCAGCACCCGGGGGCTTCAAGGAATAGAAGCTCAAGCATGCAAGTGTGCATGTCTTTAGGCATAAGCGTGCACATACGGAGAGAAAGAAATTAATTATGACATTATTAAAACACCTCTGACAAGAAAATCATTCCGGCTTTAATCATCCTTCTGACTAGATTTGCCTTTTTTCTTTTACAGTTTAAATCGTGGTCGTTTAGATGCTGACCACCGGAGGGAACTTGAATAATGAAAAATATTTTTAGTCATCCCTGGACAGTAAATTGCAAAAGGAACGGTTTGCATAAGTTCCTGTCGGTCCCTTTTCTTCTCTTTACTTATTAAACAAAGTTCATGCTTGAATATTTCAGTTTACTTCAAGTGTCTACTCTATTTGAAGTACAGAGCTTTACCTCGTATATCTCTAAACTGGATCACCACAAGTATCAACCTCAACTGAAACGAAAACCGCTTCAATTTGAGATTCCTCCCCCTCAAACGTCTCAGGCGGAAAGCAGCAGGTTTCTTTCTTTTTGACCAAACGGGATTATCTGGACAAGCCACAAAGAAATCTCTGTGGATTCATTTTCTAGTCGGAGAATATTGCACGTCCTATCTTCTGACAAACAATATAGCCAAGGGATGACGGAATAAGTATATGGGCCGGCACATAGTGAGTGGCGTCTGTGTGCTATCAATATGTACAGCTGGCATAAAAAAGAAGAAGAAACCCCTTCATCCCTTGACAATAAAGCTTGGATGTATGCCTAGCTTGTATTTTGCAAAATGTAAGATAGCAAGCCTCAAGAAACCGCCAACATTCTCTTATTTAGCCATTTTTGCTCATGAAATCAGGTATGAACTGGGATTTTTGGAATGGAAGCTTTTGTTTTTAACTTTAGCATCAAAGATCTGCAGATCATGACTGCATCACTTCATTGTACAATACCTTAGTGGGGGTGTAAAAGAGGTGATAATGACATGCACCTTGGGTACAATTTGGTAACTGGAGAGATTGAGAAAGTACATAGAATTCATTAAGAGTACTGCTTATGGCACGTAACACACTAGTCTACAAAGTATTATACAGCAATACAATCATCTGTAGCAATGGTCTGGACAAGCAAAGATCTTGTATAACCTTTGACCTTCGTTTGTGACCTTGACCTTAGAGGTGAAGTGGTGAAAAGGGTATGCTACATGACATCTAGTGGTGGCACAAATGTGTATCAAGTTTTGCTAAATTGTCCATCCATCTATCCATTATCTTTCACTCACATCTTCCTTTTAAAGTCACGGGGGTCACAGGTGCTCATGTCCAGCCATCACTGTGCAAGAGGCAGGGTACACCCTGTACAGGTCTCCAGTCCATCGCAAGAACACAAAGACAAATGAAATAAACAACCATTCACTCTTTCATTCACACCTAGGCACAATTTAGAGTTACCAATCAGCCTAACATACATGTTTTTGGTCTGTGAGAGGAAACTGGAGTAGCCGGAGAAAACCCATGCATGCATGGAGTGAACATGTAATTCTGCATGTTAGGCTGAATGGTAACTCTAAATTGTCCCTAGGTGTGAGTGAGAGTGTGAATGTTTTTTTGTCTCGTTTGTCTCTGATGGACTAGAGACCTGTCCAGGGTGTACCCCGTCTCTCGCACAGTGACTGCTGGATATGGACGCCAATAACTCTCATGACCTGAAGTTCAAGTTGAGTTTATTTGTCATATGCAGGTTAACACAAAGTTAACAGTACAATGAAATGTTCAGGATGAGAAGAACCGATTGGACTTTCTAAAACAAAAAGGACAAACAAACAAGAAAAAAACACTAAAGCATACAATATGGGTACAAAATAAAGTACCAAAAAGTGAAAAATTGTAATATTTACAAGGCCCTAAAGAGAAACAGTTAACAACAAAATGGTAGAATATAATGGTGCAAGTAGGATAAATTCATATGAATAAGTATTTCAAGGTAGTAATATAAGCTAAAATGCACAATATATATTGCACATAACTAGCATACTACACAGGTTGTGTGACAGGTTCTTGCACAGGTAGTGAGTAACATTGAGGTTGAATTCTGATGGTAAGGTAGATGCATAGATACTGTATCATACATAATCAAGCCACATAAGTGCAGCAGCAATAAACATTAGGTGTCACAGATGTGGCTTGGTGCAGTGTTATTGCCAAATGTTCAGTGTTATTTATCGAAAATTCTGTAATCCGACAGCTTGTGGATAATAGCTGTCCTTCAGTCTTTTCGTGCACTATGGCAGACTCCTATATCGCCTGCCTGAGGGTAGTAGACAGAAGAGTGCTTGTGTTGGGTGGGTGTGTTCCTTAATGATGCTGTGTGCCTTACACAGACATTGGCTGTGGTAGAGGTCCTGTATGGTGTGGAGACTGCTACCAGTGATGCCCTCTGCTGTTTGCACCACCCTCTGTGGTGCTTTCCGGCTCGGACTGGTGCAGTTCTCATACCACCCTGTGATGCAGCCTGTCAACAGGCTTTCAATGGAGCACCTATAAAAGTTTGTGAGGATGCTGATGTTCGTACCAAACTTCCGAACAGGAAGAAGAGGGCAAAGGTAATGGACGAATGGAAAAAAAACTTGCCCATTTTTGGCAGAACTTTATACTTTATCTATACATGATATGTCCTATAATTGTTAGAATTGTTTTGTTGATATAAAAACAGGATAAAATACTAGCCTAATGACAGTATGTTTATATGCAGAATTGCATGGTGCCAGCCAACTTGCATGCTAAAGGTTCAAAGATCTTTTGCAATCTGTTGTTGTTTGGAGAACACTATTACCACACCAATTTGTAACTTATTATCTGTAAAACCAGTTACCTATGTTTCAACCCACATTTATAGGTGTGAGCACTGGGTAGTGACTGAAAGTACTACCCAGACAGAAAGCCTGCTTGTATCTCAAATACAGGCATCAAATTTAGCTTTCTCTGCAGGGTAGCTCGGCTCTCCTTTAGGGAAAGCAGCCAGTTGATGTGGTTTGGGCAACTAGCTAGGATGCCTCCTGAATGCCTCCCTAGAGAGGTGTCCTGGGCATGTCCAACTTGGAGAAGACCCCAGGGAAAACGCAGAACATGCTGGAGAGAGATGTCTCTCAGCTGGCCTGGGTCAGCCTGGCCTTGAAATCCTCCCAGAAGAGCAAACGGTGACTGGGGAAAGAGATGTCTGGGTCTCCCTGCTCAAACTGCTGCCCCCAATGAATGGATGAATGGATGGATGGATGGATGAACATCCAGTATTTACTGTTAGGGTTGTTTAAAAGTTATTGAAAAGAACTGTCACAATCAAGTGTTTGGTTTTGTCACTCAGTCATCTTATGCTGTATTTTGCACCATTCACTGTTACGTAATATAGTTTTATTGTTGCATTTAATTCCTTACAGTCAGTCCATACTATTTGCATAACTGATTTTAAATTACATAAACACTGCATTGTTTTTACAATTGAAACTGCTGAGTGGCTGATTGATAGCACTCATTCCAGCTTCACATGACAGGAGGATGGACTGCTCCTTCCTAAACAGAAAAAGGAACCACCTAAATGCACTTGAGGGATTTCTTCACAGTGGTAAGCCCGCAAGAGGTATGAGACCAGAGCCACACCTCAGTGCTCGTTTAGCTTGTTTTCTTCCTGCCATCCCTATTCGCCTCCGAACACAGATGGAGATTCATCTGTTGCCCGCTCCCTCTTGACTCTTTTTCCTTTTCTATTCCCATCTTCTTATCCCCCTTGCCTCCTCTCTCAAGAGCCTGTCTGCCAGCTGAAGCCCCTGCACCTCACCACGCTTATCAAACTTATCAGACAGTTTATCCTTTTCCTGTGGGCGCCGTCTTCCATCTGTAGACGTGACAGCCAATTGCCATGCTGAGGGTTCATTGCAAACTAGGATTTAGACACCCAGCCTTGCCAGCACTTCCCTATCAATCCCTTTTTCCTTCAATCTCTTGTGAATTTTTCGCATGCAAAGCCTTAACATTTTGCCATTGCCCAACTCACACAAAGCTTCACTAAACCCACAATTAGCCTTTGAAACATGATTCTGTGCCGTTGCATTGCATGGCGTTTAAAGGTTTCTACCTTCAATTGGCTACAATCTCATCACTCAGCACTTGCAAACATCCTCAAGAGGTATCTTCGTTAATATTTCATTTTGTAGAGCGAGTAAATAACAAGCTGGGCCTTTCAAGAAAACAACAGCAAACAGTACATGGGGGAAGAGATAGGAAAACTGGCTGAGACAGAGATGAGGATGGCTGTCTCTAGGGCGTCAGCAACAATTGCCTTCTTATTTTTAACATGTCAAGCAGGCTTTATCTGTTTTATCACCAACGGAGCTCTACATGCACCAAAAGGCTAAAGCAGCTTGACAGAGCAAAAATGGCTATTACAAATTTCAAGGGGACAGCAAAGGATTAAAATAAAAAACTGTTCCCCCCTGGTCCCTTAAGGGAAAAAAAAGTGCAAAACGAGCATTAACAAAGGGGAGTTTAAATGTTTTTGTTCAGCAAAGTTTTTAAAGAAAAAGAAGCAAACAATGATTTCCTTATACTCCTCCAAACTGAAAGTCATTGCACTGAATTTCAAATGTGCGTTCTCCGCAACAAACAAGCAGAACCGAACGAATAAAGCAAAAAAATTGAGGCCAACACAGCAGGGGAGAGAGAGAAACATTTGTGCAAATTTGACCAGGTCTAGTCAGGCGGCTGCTGCTCCTGGTTCATTTGCAGTTGCCAGTGATGTGTTAAATGACCGTATGTGATAGGGTGAGAGCCCCTGTAATGACTTCCTGTCTGGGAAGGAAGATGGGTACGTAAGGGAGGGCTGACACACACTGTCCTTCGGGAACGATGTGAAGTGCAACTGAAAGTAAAAAAAAAATAAAAGAATGCACATGTACATTGGAATTAATTATTTGCATTCCCACTCAACGGGTCTAACTCTGATACAAATAAATGAACAACTTTCAAGCATTAAGCATCCGTTTGTTGGACCCTTGCACTTGAATCCTTTGATGCTTTAACAGTAAGACTCATGCCTGTGCCTAATTGAAAGCACTGGACATGGTCAAACAGAATGTGTTGGATGGGAAACCACTCCACCTTCTGTACTGTTCCTTAGTTTTACCAGATTTAGGTTACAGTGCAGAGGTTTGGGGAAACGACTACAAAACAACACTACAGTCAACAGTGTTTCCCCTAGGTTACTTGTTTTTTTTTTTTAAACCTTGATAAGTTTCGGTTAAGGCATTTTAGTCTTTTTACTAAATTACTACAAAATTTCACTTTTTTTTTTGTTAAGTGCACTTAAGTTACTTGAGGAACACAAAAAGCGCCTTGAGCCTCATATTCTCTAATGATATTGCTGGTTATGGTAGTTGACGCCTCAAACATCAAAAAACACAATATACTGTGTTCCAGAATGCTGGTACGTAGAAAATTACCCAGTTGTCCTGGACTAAATTAGCTCCTAATGCTACATAATGTATAGTGTTCATTATGTAGAACTTACATCATCACAATTATGAAAACCTAAGCAGATGCTCGGATGGATTGCTATTTGTATGTCCAACGCAGCTAACCTCTGAAATGCAGAAGGTCTCCCCTCAGAGGGCATTTGCAGATGTATAATTGCCCATAATCATCTTTTCAGCCAGCTCGCTGTGTAATTTTACAGTTTGACAGCTCTCTACTTTGTGTTCTACAGTTCTTCCAGCACCATCAGCACTTCTGTGTTCAGGTTCTATGGCAGTAATTTAGCTTTCACTCCAGATCTCTCATGCCCATCAGTGTGACTCATGCTCTAAATTTAAATAGGATATGCTGCCATTACAGAGAACCATGGATGACCCATGTTTGGAGAATACTGTGTGCAAAGAATTACAAAAGAAAGTTTTTAAAGCAATGGCTTTGTCAAGTAAATGCATTTGAACAATCACAGAAGTGATATGGCTTTAAGCTACCAGTACAAAATATACATTTTGATGGAATCAAGCCAATTATGTCAGAATCTTTATATAATTTTTATCCATTACACCAACAACACTGTCAATTTTCTATTTGCTAATGGCAATTTTAAGTGTGAACAAGTCAAAATAAGGTATCAGTATTTTCACTATGCATCTGGCGGAGCAGCTGAATGAGTGGGAGGAATCCTCTGCCTGCCAGAAAGTACTTGGACGGAGCCTATTCCCTTGGAAAACGGCGAAGAGGACAAGCAATGGCCACCAGCACTTTCCAATCAGCCATGAAAGCGGCATCGCTGTCCTCGCTGCTTGGCTTTCCTGCAGCCTGCCACCAATTCAGACTGAGCTAATGACACATGACCCCGGGAAGGGGCCCCTCAAGGCTGGTCTGTGGCTCATTTGTGGACCTTCCTACCTACAATTATTGTGCCATTGCTGTTGCTTTCCACTCTCTCTCATACAAACACATACACATGGACACACAATAGTTTTTAGAGCTCAAAACACAGGTCTTCACCTATAGGGGCAGCTATTAGAGCAATGTTGTGGTCTGGGTTATATACTGCATAATATACTGATGTATGCTCAATTACCCAGGTAGATAAATCTAACAAGGTTGAGTCAGGTCGTCTGGACAAATTCTTCCTTTTTGAAACATTTGGTCGTTTATCCAAAAGACTTCTTCAGTCTGAGGAGCCACAAGCAAAGAGCTTTTTGAAGTTAGATACTGCATAATAGTAGGAGATGGCAAAATACATTTCTGTTCTTTTACAGATGAAAATTAAAAGTTTTATTGACTTTGTTTAATTCAGGGGGGGGGAAATGGCTCAATTTTAAAAGCCTGGAGTTCCTCAAGGTTCTGTACTTGGACCAAAGTTATTTATTTTATATGTGAATGACTTGATAAATGTGTCAGGACTAATTAAATGTGTTCTATTTGCAGATGACACTTTTTTTTTTGTTTGGGTAAAGATATAGAACGGATGTTGGAGTTGATGCAGACAGAATTTGTAAAAATACAAACATGGTTTAAACTTAATAAATTATCATTAAACTTAGATAAAACTATACGATATTCTGTAATAAAAAGAACTGTTGATGTTCTATTTAAAATCGAGGGTGTTGAGATTTGTAAGACGTTAAAATAATACGCAAGTCATCAATGTTCACTGAGAAGCCTGATCACTACAGGGATGAATTAGTTTTCAGTCTGTTTGTTCTACATCTGGGCAACAGATACCTGCGTCCAGATGGAAGCAACCTGAACTCACCATGGAATGGGTGATCAGGATCTGCCAGAATCTGCCTGCATTGACCTCATCTTGTGAAGGTCAGTGAACAAGGCCAGGCAAGTGAGGTTCTGTGGGGCTATGCCAGCAGTTTTACTGCACATCTTGACAATCCCAGAGTCAAATATGCTGACATGGTTTACAACATGTATCACTGTATGCCTACAGAAAATTGTGGTCACTTACTATTACTAATTATTAATTGATAGAGGTATGGACTACCTTAAGTAGTTATTATTTAGGCCCCTACAAGGGTTACTTGTAACGTAAATGTCAGGTTACAGACCACAATAAAAACGGCATTTACCACCATTGAAACAAAAACATACTAACCAATTAATATTTATGTTAAATATGATATGCGCTCAAGAAGGACGTTTCATACTCAACATTTATAGAATCGTAAGTAGGCCTCCCTCAATATTGCTTGTAGGCTAATAATTTTCAGATTGAATCCCAACATATGAGCAGCATAACAGCTTTTGACAAGAATGTTCTTTCTCGGATTAGAAATGGGCACATCACGAACCAATGAAAACTCTTTAAGCTGTGCAACAGCCTAATTTTCAACATTTGACAACCTGTCCTTCATAGACTACTGGTTGCCCCCCCCAACAATCCCACAAACCAAACTTACCAAACCGTGCGCTGTATTTGGTAGGCAGCGCCAATCAAAGATGGTGGTATCTGTGAAACGGCTCATTCAAGATGTCCGCCAGTTATGGTGGCAAAAAATAGATTAAAAAGCACGTTAAATTGAGACAAAGTTACAAAACTATAAATAGCGTTAATAAATCAAAGACTGAAATATCTTAAAACATCTAAAAACAGCTTTTGTATTTATACTGGTCCTACTAGATGAATAATTAGTCCAACCATGTTCCAAACCCTAAATGTCGCATACTGCTCTAGGGTGGCTTGTCATTTAAATGGGATTATTTTGTTGACTCAACAAAGTTTAAATGTGAACCTGCTTTAAAATGCAACAACAGCATGTCATAAATTATACAAGAAAAGATGCAGTGATGCAATGAAGTGCACCTGCTAGCAGCCTTTGTACATAACAATTACAGGTTTCTAATCAATTCTGTCACGGAAGTGACAAAAACGCAAGACATAAAAAGAAAACAGTTCCCCAAGTGATTATACATCTGCCAGATTTTTAATGAACACATGTGAATGAAACTCTCAAATTGCCATCATAGGAGGTAGATCTGTAGACAACCTGATTCAAGATGGCTGCCAAAGCAAATCGACGTTAGCAAACCCACAAATGACAATAACCGTTAAGTTAGCAAGCAACAGTTAGCCTTAGCTAGTCTTAATTCATGTCAACACTGACCAAAGAAATGAGTCGTACACAAAAAAAGTGCCTTACGACTGTAGAGTAAGGTTAAGAAACTTGGCTCATTGTCTTGAAAAAAGGTCAGAGAGAAACTAACAATCGCATAATTTATTTCTGCAGCTGCTTTGAATGAGTCATGTTGCATTTGCATCGCTGACCAGTGCAGCATAATACAGTATATAAAAAGAATTGTGAATAATAACTGCATGTGACAAGAAAATGAAGTATTTTTGAAAGGCTATCATCAGGACCGTCTTTGCAAAACAGAAGGTGAAAGAACAAAGTAAACACCAGTGGGGAAGAAATGTACCGGTACTGACAGCCATGTCCAAGAAACATAGAAGCACCTTGTAAAAATATCAGGCTGGTGATTATTAACCTCACGCATATTTAACATCCTCTTTATTCATGAGCACCTGCTTCCGTTGACCTAAGGGGCTGCACAGAATCAACATGCATTTTAAACATTTGCAACTCGGTCTAAATTGGGGAACCAAATATTTTTGAGTCAACTAAAACAGCCTGACGTGATTAATCTGGACAGTGTCATTACTTGGTCATTTATTCCAAGAAATGTGTCCAGTCAAGTGATGCTCACTCTCTGTCAGAAGCTAAAGATGGTTTTCTTTTTCATGTTTGGTGTTCCAAGTCACGTAAATATGCAAGTGCTCTACAAACCGTGGAACTGTTCCAACCTAGTTTTTGGTTCAAATGAAACTTTTGGTCTTAGCTATGAGTGTTTTTTTCGTGCACCTTGTCCATCTCTGAGCAGTGCGGGTCTTAAGACAAAATTACCAGCAAGACCATTTAAAACGTTTGCAAATCTTATAAAAAACTATACCACCCATCTTGATTTCAACTGGTCTGTTTTACGAGATTTGCTAGAGTTCTGTATTACTGACCTTTTGCCACAGGACAAATTGCCTCACTCTTATGAAAGGGGGGAAAAAACTCCAAGTGCTCTTAACAAAATATCGGCTGGTGGACAATTCTGATGGAAAATTAAACCATTTGACTCTAGGGACCTGAAAAGCAGTAACATAAAATTTGATATCAGATAGAAAGAAATAATCAAAGTCCTTCGATGTGCTGCTTTGAAGTACAGTTGATGGAGAGGCCACTGATTACATTTGCATGCTAATTTTGAAATTTGGACGACAAACTTCAGTCGAAGTGGAGGAAACGCTAAAACGATTATTTCTACATGGATATTGTTGAGTTTAGAGGAAATGAGACTTGATTCAAGAAAATAGTTTGTTTAAATGCTTATTCACCCTCTTGCCAATGGGTCAAATTAATCAACAACTTGTTAGCTTACAGCAGAAGGCAAATTTTGGACATAAAGCTCTGCAAAGTCAAACTTGTCTTCTAGGTTCAAGGAGACTGTCATTCACATCACGTAGTACATGAGGTGGAACAAAATTGCGTACTCAAGGTCCCAGTTTTCATTGCGGGTTGAACTCTGCCAGGGCTGTCCCTGGTCTCCAATCCCTCCGTTTTGGTTTTCATACACGGGGTCTCAAGGTGCAGTCGTGGAAATTGGGTGTCTGGTTCAGAAACTTCAGTGTCTCATTTTTACTTTATGCAGATGATGTGGTTCTGTTGGCGTCTTCGGGTCAAGAGCTTCAGCGTGCATTGAGACGGTTTGCAGCGAAGTGTGAAGCTGCTTGGATGAGAGTCAATTCCTGTAACTCGGGTCATGGTTCTTGACTGGAAAAAGGTGGAATGCCCATCTGGGTTGAAGGACAGTCATTGTCTCAGGTGGCAGATTTAGTATCTGGGCATCTTATGAAAGATGGTAGGTAGGATGGTAGGTAGGTACGTGGGATAGATCGAGGCCTCGTCATCAGTAATGAGGGTGTTGTTTCGGACAGTTGTAACGAAGAACGAGTTGAGTTGAAAGACATAACTCTAAATTTACTGGTGTGTCTACATTTCAACCCTCGCCTCTGGTCATGAAGACCGAGATCCCGGATACAAGAGGCCGACATAAGATTCGTTGCAGAGTAGCCAGGCTCAGCCTTAGTGATAAG
This sequence comes from Nematolebias whitei, assembly GCF_014905685.2. Taxonomy (NCBI): domain Eukaryota; kingdom Metazoa; phylum Chordata; class Actinopteri; order Cyprinodontiformes; family Rivulidae; genus Nematolebias; species Nematolebias whitei. The sequence goes on along the minus strand of NC_056520.1, from coordinate 6,605,228 downwards.
GTGGGGAGCTCCATCGTTCAGGTAAACTCTGAAGAGGCTGCTCCTTTTCATCACAAAATAGCCATTTGAGGCGATTCGGACATCTGCTTAGGATGTCTCCCATTGGAGGTTTATGGCTCTTTTATGTCGTGGATTAGTCATAGGGGGTCTCAATCATAGACCATGAGGCATTCAATCGCAATTTTTGTGTCTAGTTTTTAGTTTCGGAATTCGCCTCAAACTCCCATATTATAGTATTCTCACATTTCTTGAACTTTTTGACCTGTCAACACTAAAATCAGAAGTTTTTGAGACGTTTTCAAGAAGACCGTAATGGAAGACTATTTGAAGATTAAAGTTTATGTATAAAAAAAAAACCATACAAATAAATATGCAATTTTTTTAGCAAGGTTCTTCGTCTTAGGTGAGGAAAATGAGAATCAAGACAAATGTTTTATGGCATTTTGGACACTCACTCGTGAATGGTTTTCAGTTTGTTAAAAAAGTTGGAAATACAAAGTATTAAATACTTCTCCTAAACTCTGAATCCTGCATGATGATTTCTACAGCCTTCTGCCGTTTATATGACCCACCAACTTGCAATGTTTTCTGTTCAAAATACTTTCGCATGGGTTTTATTCCTTAAGGGTTGTCTGATGTATGCTATAAAACAAGTAATCCCACTAGGATGCACATTCAAACCATGGCTTACTAAAACATGATACTAGCAAGGAAATTACCAGTGTGGCCTTGTCCTTACTAACATGGATATTTTGATGGATATATTCCATTATCTCATTAAGGTATGACTGATTTGGATTAAAAACTTCTATTTACAAAAGCCTTTTCAAAATGGATACTTTGAAAATCTTTAAAGTTGACTTAATTTGTACTTAAAAAGAGTTTGGCAAAAAAAAAAAAAAAAAAGTGTCAAACTACATGCTCACTTTTACACGTCTGAGTTCTGACAACCATTGGCAACGATTGTGTCTGGTTTGAATTCGGACCATCATTATTTAACTTCCATCGGTTGCTGAAAAAGCCATTTACCAAAAAGACACAGCTACAATTGTTTGGGGATGATCTTCAGAGTGTTCTATCATTGACATGGTATTAGTTTCATGGTTATTGCCACCCACTGGCTCAGCTTCTGTATGGGTGACTCTCACATGTAGAGATTTTGTGTATCAAATCCAAATATTTGTCTAGTATAACTCTACATTTGCCAAACTCTAGCACATATGTCAAACTCAAGAGCTGCGGGCCAAATCTGGTACCCCAAGACGATAATTTTAATAGAAAATATTGTCTCTTCTAATTTTATCTTTTAAAAAATTGATAAATACATAATTTATTATAGATTTCTCTTGGCAGCTGGCTAACATTGAAGCCAGAAAGATGGCTGGATCATTGTCATTATTGATTCTGATGTGGAAAGAATAACAGAACATCAAGACAGATCAAACTCTTGTTCATGAACCTGCAACCAAGAAAAGATATCAGGTGTCTGACTCGAGTTGATGCATCAGCTGAAAGTGGCCTGTGACTCGGACAAAGATTTTCAATCTTGGCTCTTTTTGGAAATTGAGTTTGACACCCCTACGTCATGTTATATTACTCAGAATTGTTTGGTAATGAAAAAAAAAAAAGCCAGACCTTTCTCGAATACAAGAGAACTTGAATGGTAGCATGTTGCTTCAAAATCTGAATATATTGTCAAGGATTATTGATGCCTTCATATATAGACAAGAATTCATACAGTGGATTTTAATATTATACGCGCATCAAAAGATGGACGTATAATGCTATATTCTCCATACATTCAGCAACTTTCTCTTTTCTTCTCTGGGCCATACCCATGCAAGATAATTTAACAGAACTTCACACATAAGCATCACCATGACAGATGGTTGCATACACGTATCACTCAAGGTCACAAATCAAGGTCAAAAGTTACATAAGGTCTTCAGCGTTTCCCTATATCATCGCTCATCCTTTTTTGCCGATGGGGGTAAGAGGATCACGTCTAGTCTATGTTAGCTTAGCGCTACATTCCTGTTGGTATTTGTCGATGGGGGATGGAGGAAGAGCAGCGGAGCTAAATCTAGCATTTTTGCTAGCACGTATGTATTGCGCACTGCATCAGTACCGATAGTTGTTGGCGGGGTTGGCGGAGGGTGTTCAGTAGGAAGGACGCTCTGTTCTGTTGACAGGGTGGGGCACCCTACTTATATAACAGTAGGGAACACTGGTCGTTGTTCATCCGGGCCATTGCCATGTATCGCTGTAGATGTCAACGAGTGTACAATGTGCTGTTTGTGATGATCTTTTTGAGCCGTGCTGTGATAAATCAGTAGTTGTCTTTTGGTCTGAACATACGACGCATTTGTGATTTTGAAAATTAATGGCACATTTTGATTCGTCAGACTTCAGGACAGTTTCTCACCAGAGATCTCTTTGTTGTGAATAAGCTGGAGGTCCAGAGAGGCCACGTCTTTGCCAGGTAAAGCTTTAGCCTAATTACATTTGTGGCTGCAGAAAGGAACTGTATTCACTCGGAGTTCTGAAGTGTCCCCCACTTTCACAAAGTAATTTCCACCTCAGAGTCAAGTCCATTTTTAATAACGGAGGGTTCCCTTAAGAGTTTAGAGAACAGAGACGTCTTCGGATTTTATGAATCTTTTAAATCACTGTAAGTGATTACGTCTCCAAGATTTTTGCCATTTCTTTGAGCAGAAGGTGAACTCCTCCCTGTATGTGCTTTTACGCAAAACACCACCAGTAAAGGATTTGTTTAGGCATTATAAACAAGACTTTTTAAATATATATATTATTATTCCATTATACACACACACAAGAGGAAATTCTCTGGAAATCATCTGTAGATTAGATGAAACGGCTACTCTGGAAACAAGCTTGTACAAATATAGAACTACTGTTTCTCATTATGTTGAACCAGATTATGGAATGTAAATGCATCTTGGCGCAAAGCAAAAAGTTAAAATGCATCCAAATAACAGTTTGATTTTTGTTTCCACACGGTGGTATAAATAAATAAATCTACAGTAACGAGCAAAGCAAATAGAGAACTCAATAAATGAGCTGCACACAGCTAAAGACAAAAATAGGAAGTTAATTCAACCAAGTAAGAAAGTGTAAAAAGTCCATTTTTAAGTTTGTGGAAAAATTAAGATTATAAAACTTCGAAAGCATTTCCTTCAAAGACCCGTCCTATCTGAGAACACAGATGACTAACTATGAACGTTAAAGCAGTTGGCTGCTTTATGCGCCTCTTCGTATGACATTTGAATATTACTTTCCTGTTGACGTGCAAATACTGTTTGAACCGTCCATCACTAAATTTAAATAGACCATTCGTGCATACATCATCTTTTGCGTCAGGTCATGGGGTCAGCAGCTCGAGCAGGGAGGTCCAGACATCTCTTTCCACAGCCACCTCTTCCAGCTCTTCTGGGGGAACCCCAAAACTTTCCCAGGCCAACTGAGAAACATGGTCTCTCCAGCGACTCCTGGGTCTTCCCTGGGGTCTCCTCCCAGTCGGACATGCCCGAAGCACCTCCCTAGGGAGGCGCCCGGGAAGCATCCTTACCAGATGCCCGAACCACCTCAACTGGCTCCTCTCAATGTGGAGGAGTAGCGGTTCTACTCAGAGTCTCTCCTGATAACTGAACTTCTCACCCTATCTCTGAGGGAGAGTCCAGCTACTCTGCAGAGGAAACTCAGTTCAACTTCCTGTATCTGCAATCTCATTATTTCAGTCACTACCCAGAGTTCATGACCATAGGTGAGGGTAGGAACATAGACCGACTGGTAAACAGAGAGCTTTGTTTTACAGCTCAGCTCCAACTTCACCACAATGGACCAGCAGGGAGTCTGCAATACTGCAGATGCTGCACCAAAAATTTGTGACCATAGATGAGGGTAGGAACATAGACCGACCGGTAAGCACAGCCGAGCTCCCTCTTCACCACAATGGACCGGCACAGAGTCTGCAATATTGCAGATGCTGCATCAATCCGTCTGTCAATCCATTCTTCTCTCACTCGTGAACAAAACCCTGAGATACTTGAACTCCTCCACTTGAGGCAGAACCTCACCTTCGACTGATTGTATTCGCATAAAAGTAAATGCAAATACCATACTGGAGTTTAAGTATTTGGACTAGGGATGCACAATATTAGATTTTTGACCGATATCCGATTTGTTAAAACTCATTTGGCTGATTACCGATACCAATAACGATAATTTTTTCCCCCTAGCCCTACTTACAGAGACTACACAGCTTTCTGTGCTGTGGAATTAAAATACTACATTATTCTGCATGGTCTTTGTCTGTTTGGCCTGCTACCAAATGCAGATGCCAAAAAAGGTGGCTGAAAATGATGCAACACTATATAAATATATAATATATATACATTTTTAAAAACAACGCCTTTTATATCTTTGAGTTATTTTGATGGAATGGCCGATATTTAACTTTATCGCTAATATCAGATACCGATACCAATGCCATGCCAATAATTTCAGGCCCAGGCCTCCTTTGCAAAAGAGATCTGTGATCTCAGTAGGATTTGCCTAGTTAAATAAAGGTTAATAAATAAATATTGTGCATCCCTAATTCGAACAGTTCTTCTAAGTAGGTTGTTTCTACCGTTTTAAAGTCCAAACCCCTCCTGCAGCTTTTCCTCCAAGTCAACGGCACTGGATCTGTATCCTCACAGCTAGTTAATTACAGTTAATTATGCTCAACTGGCATCCCAGGTGTAATCAGTCCCTATCAGTCAGCTGAAGACGAACGGCAGGCAGTGCTGCAAGAAGGATAAAAACCAGCAATGTAAACTCGACATTCTAAGCATGAGATTAGTCACTGCACGGATGTTAAAAAGAAGAAAACAAAAATCAATCTGTGACGTCCAGAGCATTGCAGGAGCTATTTAAAATAAAGTGTTGCACGTCTCTTCTTTTGGTACATCACGTTCTTGACTTGCTTTTAGCATTTATGGATTTTATGTCATCAAAGAAAATACCTACCGTATGTTTCGCCGTATAAGTCGCATCTTTTGCATAAATTAGCATGCGCCTTATACATCCAAGCGACTAATAAGTTTTTTTCCCCCCATATTTATAAACCAATTTTTGGCTGAGATCTGACCATTTCATTCATTCTGACATGGAAAATATTGGACACTACCATTTTCAGCCGCTAGGGGGCACTCAAGTCATATGGCAAGCAAAGTGTCTCATTAATAGGCAAAAGTGGCTATTAATGACACTTGGCTTGCCATACCATGCCACCTTCTTCTCGCATTGGAACTCCTGGAGCAAACGTCAAATCAGCTGCATTTCACCACGCCGCCCAGGTGGAATGCAGCTGAAAGTTCAACTGAGACACACCTTTGCTATAATGTCGAGCAAACAAATAATTGTTTTTAAGTTATCTTAGTAAATTTCTAAGAAATGCACAGAGTCCTCCCTCTACACGCTCCCGCAGCCGTGAATTGGCTTTTGAAATGCAACTGATTTAACCGTCAAAAGTGCGTTAATTAAGGAATAGACTGAGACGCATCTTTACTATAATTTTGATTTTTTTTTTAAGCTTTAATCTTGTTAAATTCTTGTTAAAGTGCTCCCACGGCCGCCATTTGGCAACGAATCGATTTTTGGCACAACACCAGCTCACATTTCCGGGTGGAAAGCGGTGACGCATAACAAACGCGATACGTCAGCGTCAATGCATAATAGATGCGACTTATAAGGCAAAGCCGTGTTTTTCCCCCCCACTTTATGAAACATATTTGGACTGATGCAACTTATACGGCGGTGCGACGCGTACGGCGGAAAGTACGGTAATCTAAATTTTGCTTCATATTGTGTTTATGGTTTGGTATTAAATGGATGGGAACGTTTCAGGGATGTTTCTCTTTATGTTCAGAAATGTCCATTTAAATCTCCACCAAAACTTAAGAAACAAAAAGTTTTGCTGTTTCGAGTCTAACAGTAACGATGAAACGTACAGCTACAGCAAACAAGCAGACAATTGGGGCTGTTTGTCACAAGTTGTGATTGTCTGATCATAATAAAGGCAACCTTGAAAAAAACTAAAGGATTTTCTAAGCCTTTCCACTTTCCCCAACAAGATCGCAGATGCTTTTCATTCTTGCTCTCGGTGAAGGCGGATGCTTTTTCCTCCCACTCCTTCCCCTGCTCTGCTCTTTGTCCTGTGAACTTTATGTCTGTCTATGTATGTTGCTATTTTTGTGCCGAGGCTTTTTTGCAACCTCAAACGTGTGATTTTTTTTTTTTTACCTCCTCTTTCCTAGTGGTCCCTTTCCTTATCTACCAAAAAAGGCAGCACCTCTCATGTAGGCTGCAGCCTTAGGCACCCCGCCTACCCATGTCTACATTTCGTTGTTTGTGTTTATTTAGATGGGCTGTACTGAAAAGAAATTTAGTTGTGCTTCTGTGCAATGACAATAAGCTGATTCTGAGATTGCAACTATGTAAAATCCAACAGGTTGTCTCAACCTAAAAATAAAAGGATTTCTGCATATGGCATACCCGTGGACAAATTATTATACAGCAATTCAGTTATCTATGGCAATGACCCGTAACCTTCGACTATAATTTGTGACCCTGGCCACTGATGGGGTGAAGAAGTGTTGAACGTTTACGGGGGTTAGACTATACCATCCACCTTTGGATGGATGTACATTAAAAATAACTGACTCAAGTAAATAAATATATTCTATTCTACTGTACCCCTATAAAAATACATGGGATATGAATGGGTATTTGTGTTATTTTGAAATATCCCTGTTCAGACGAGCCGAAGAAACAGACGACGACGACAACCCATGTCACAACCTTAGGCGATAATTTCAACACATCAAAACAAAAAAAAAGGGAGAATCTTCTGAATTTCCCTTTAACAAATCTGTCCAGCACACAACTTAAGTTTAATGACAGGATCAAGACATAAGTCAAATTAAAAAACAAGCTACAATGTTGTTGTGGTCATTAGTATACGCTCAATAAAATAAAAGCAGAAGTGATCGAACACGATAAGACTCCTTGTTTTGACAAATTATCTTTTTAGTTGGGAAACCACAATTTTATCAATCTAGAATATGTAAAGCACTATGAAAAACAATAAGTATTAATTTTGCTAATTTCCCACCTTGGTGTAGAGACATACCCTGAATTTACCAAACTACTGAAGCTGTATTGTGTGCAAACACTGAGGACTTCTAACGTTCTTGGTATCATTTTCGGGGGGGATATGCCACAAAAACTGTCGACTAAACTTGTGAAAACTTACAATCAGAATATGTTACACGATCCAACAAAGTTCAGTCAGGTCATCTGGACTTTTTTTTTTTTTTGCCGTTTAATCCTTCATCCAAAGTACTTCATCAACCCAAGGAGCTACCAACAAACAGTCCCACACACTCCCATAGTGGGCCAAACAGTTTTTTAGTTAGTCCACTATGAGAGTGTGCTGCTTGTAAATAGGCACGTAGGAGGCATTTTGCTAATTTTCCACACAGTGCAGTAAACTGTAAATAAGATGGGACCCAAGACAGAGCCCTGGGGTACACCCTTAGAATCCAGTGCCTCAAACACACCATTTACAACTTTTAGAGCAGCAGTTGCAGTGCTGTGCTGCTTCCCAAACCTTAACTGAAAAGGATTTAAAAGATTTATAAAAATTTCAATTGATAGAAGACCAACTTTTCAAACACTTCTGCTAAAATACATAATTTTGAGATGGGTCTAGAATTGTTCACGATTGAGGACTCACCTTCTTTTAACAATGGAAGAACGAATGCAGATTTCCAGACTTCAGGAACTTTGTGATGAGGCTTGTCATGTCATAGGTCATGAGGCCCACCAGGTCCAAATTAACCTTCATGTGACGAATTAAAACAATATGAGCAGGTTGCCACATTTACAAGACCCTATACACTAATATTACTACACTGCCATGGAAACACGCGTCTAGTATTGATTTGACAGGAGCTGACATAACAGCTATAGGTTGCTATTGACATTACTGGGAAAAGAAAAGGTTCATACCGAAGGAAGTCTCCTAATCAGCCAGCAGCCTTTCAAATGTTAATTTATTAACCTTAACCAGCATTCAAAACTTTTTTAATCATAGCTCAAGTGTCATGGCAACAGCCGCTTCACCAGAGACGACAATGTTGATGCTGAAACCACAGAACTGAGCCGTTGTGGAAAAGCGCTGCGTGAGTTCCACCTGGTGGAGTACTAGGAGAACTTCAGAAGATGGAGCAGAAAATTGTACATCTTTATCTGCTGTGGTTTATTTTGAAGTCTTTTGAAATTATATTTCTCATTTTTCAAACCACACTAAAATGCAAGCATAAATATACATTTATATTACTTATCTTTTACTCTATGAGTTGGTGATTGTATTTAAACTAAAAAAGGACAATACTGTATTCCTATCTTGATAAAAATACGAAGCGACTCACTTAACTATAGAAATTGTGCTGAGGGGTGTCGACGACAAATATTTGCTCTTGAATCTTCACGAAAGTAAAACAGAAAGTGTTTTCTGCAGTTCAAGTCAACTTTATTTAAATTATCTCTTATCAAACAAGTTCAAGTTTTCAGGACAAAACAGCGACTGTGCAATTCAGGTGTTTTTTAGAAAAACAGTCAAGTTTCACATCAGTTTCAAGTATCGGAACAATAAAAACCTACATATACACAATCAAATATATAGCACCAGATAAGGCCAGTTGGTTTTTGTTTTATCTCAGTTATCAATGCAAACTATAGGCTATGTTTATAAAAATAAAATCTTGTTTTTGGAAGGACTACTTGTGAGAAGCTTTACAATAACTAGTTGTGTATAAATGTGACCCCAAGTTGAAATATCCTGATTCATGCTCAATAATCCAGGTAGATAAACCTAACAGGGTTAAGTCAGGTCCTCTGGATGGATTCTTCTTTGTTTAAACGTTTCGTCTTCGTCAGTCTGAGGAGCTGCAACAAACTCAGTCTTATAAATAGCACCTTCTCATAGGGGATCAACCAGTTTGCCACCGACAGCCAGAAATAGCTGTTCACGCATAAAAGGGTCATCGGCCTAACAACTGATCGTTAGCACCTTGATGGCCGCTTGCCATTTACAGAGGGCTGAGTGGTACTAGAAATAACAGCATTGTAAGAGGGGGACAGGTGGACACGGAGGCCTCTACCCATTTAATGATGGATGGGTTCTCTTCACAAGATGGCTTCTTTCACTCCTCTTTCAAACCAACGTTTCTCTCATATCACATTCTTGATAGAGGAATGCTGGTTTGAAAGGAGAGTCCGGTCCGTCGGATAGTCGAACCTCGGATTCAGGAGGAACAGTGCGGTTTTCGTCCTGGCCGTGGAACACTGGACCAGCTCTACACTCTCAGCAGGGTCCTGGAGGGTGCGTGAGTTTGCCCAACCAGTCTACATGTGCTTTGTGGACTTGGAGAAGGCGTTCGACGGCGTCCCTCGGGGGGCCCTGTGGGGGGTACTCTGGGAGTATGGGGTACCGGGCCCTTTGATACGGGCTGTTAGGTCCCTGTATGACCGGTGTCAGAGCCTGGTCCGCATCGCCGGCAGTAAGTCGGGCTTGTTCCCAGTGAGAGTTGAACTCCGCCAAGGTTGCCCTTTGTCAACGATTCTGTTCATAACTTTTATGGACAGAATTTCTAGGCGCAGCCAAGGTGTTGAGGGGATCCGTTTTGGTGGCCTTAGGATTGAGTCTCTGCTTTTTGCAGATGATGTGGTCTTAATGGCTTCATCAGATCGTGATCTACAGCTTTCGCTGGAGCGGTTCGCAGCCGAATGCGATGCGGCCGGGATGAAGATCAGTTCCTCCAAATCCGAGGACATGGTCTTGAGCCGGAAAAGGGTAGAGTGCCCTCTCTGAGTCAGGGAGGAGGTCCTACCCCAAGTGGAGGAGTTTAAGTATCTTGGGGTCTTGTTCACGAATGAGGGAAAAATGGAGCGTGAGATCGATAGGCGGATAGGTGCAGCGTCTGCAGTGAAGCGGGCGCTGTACAGGTCTGTTGTGGTGAAGAGAGAGCTGAGTCAAAAGGCGAAGCTCTCAATTTACCGATCGATCTACGTTCCCACCCTCATCTATGGTCACGAGCTTTGGGTTGTGACCGAAAGAATGAGATCTCGGATACAAGCGGCCGAAATGAGTTTTCTCCGCAGGGTGTCTGGGCTCTCCCTTAGAGACAGGGTGAGAAGCTCGATCATCCGGGAGGGACTCGGAGTAGAGCCGCTGCTTCTCCACGTCGAGAGTAGCCAGTTGAGGTGGCTCGGGCATCTGTTTAGGATGCCTTCTGGACGCCTCCCTGGTGAGGTGTTCCGGACACGTCCCACCGGAAGGAGGCCCAGAGGAAGACCCAGGACACGCTGGAGGGACTATGTTTCTCGGCTGGCCTGGGAACGCCTCGGGATTCCCCCGGAAGAGCTGGCCCAAGTGGCTGGGGAGAGGGAAGTCTGGGCCTCCCTACTTAGGCTGCTACTACCCCCGCGACCCGACCCCGGATAAGCGGAAGAAAATGGATGGATGGATGGTTTGAAAGGAGTGAAGGAACCGGCGACCTACTTGCTGAGAGGCAACAGCTCTACCAACTGAGCCACCATTCAAGTTTAAACAGGGGCGGGGCCTCCATGTTCAACTGTCACCCTCTTACAATGCTGTTACTGCATCACTCAACCCTCTGTGAATAACAAGCAGCCATCAGGGCTCTAACGACCAAGGGTCAAGACTATAACGACCACCTGTCAGGGCTCCTAACGACCACCTGTCAGGGCTCCTAACGACCAACGGTCAGGGCTCTAACGAGCAACGGTCAGGGCTCCCAACGACCAACTGTCAGGGCTCCCAACAACCAACTGTCAAGGCTCTAACGACCAACGGTCAAGGATCTAACGACCAACTGTCAGGGCTCCCAACGGTCAAGGCTCCCAACGACCAACTGTCAGGGCCCCTAACGGCCAACTGTCAGGCCTCTGACGACCAATTGTTAAGGCTCTAACAACCAATTGTTAGGGCCCTAATGATCAACTTTTAGGATTGTGGTCTTCCTTTCTTTTACATGTGAACAACTAGTTTTGGCTATCAGCACCAAACTGGTTGATCCACTGTGAGAAGGTGCTATTTTAAAGCCCGAGTCCAGATGACTGAGTCATCCGCCCAGATGACCTGACTCAACCTCGTCAGATAAGTTGAAGATAACTTGCAGTTAAAAGAACAGTTTGCATTTTGAGGCACCTTTTTTACCCGTATGTCTGTAAGCAACAGACCTCGGTATAAAGTCTTCAAGTGGTGGATTTTCCAGGCAACTTTGTCAAATATACGTTCAGCCGTTTAACACAGATGAGATTTTTTTCTGACCAAGTGTTGATCGGGATTTTCACGTCTCTTTGTACCTAAAAGAAAATTATGAAAACGTCCCCACGATCCTGTGTAGTTCCTGAACACAAGGAACAATGGACTGGCTTTGCAGCTGAGCCATCTTAAACCTGGAAAGAAAGAAAAACAAATCAGCGACCCGTTAAATCATATTCAGTCAATTTAGCACACGTCAATTAGGCTGAAATGTTTAAAAAAAACTTAACTTTGGGAACAAAAACATCCAATGTAAGGAAATGTGAACTTCAGCAGCTATGCAAGACTTAACACTCTGAAACTTAGTTTAGCTGCAGAAATACTTCAAATGTCTTAATTCTAGAGACTAAAGAGGAAAAAACACACTGTTCCAAAGACTTGTACACTAATAAACACCTAAAAGATTTGAAAACTTACAGTCTGCAGGCAGCTAAATGAAATCAGGAAGTTTGTGTTGCTTTCTTTCAGCTGACTGACAACTCATCAGAACTAGTTCCAACAGGAAATGCCTTAAACGCCATTTGTAGTCACCTAAAAGTTTGGCTTGCCCTATGGTCTTGGAGATGAGTGCAAGTTTTAACATTTTAAAGAGTCAAAGTGCTTTTGAGAAGTTATTTCAGCACATAAGCCGTTTTCCACGAGGGCAGTTTGAGCGGCATTAAAAGGCTGAGCGGTACCTCCTGAGCAGCTCACGTCCCCCGACGGCGTCGGGCCTGTAGTGCTGGAGAGCGGCGAGACTGTGAGCAGCCAGAACCCCGTAGCACTGTTCCCGCAGCGCGTTGTGGCTCGCCGTGTCCCACTGCGGCAACTCGCTGGTGTATCGCCACGCCATCAAGGAGTGCTCCAACACGGCGTCCCACTCTTTGTTCCTCAGCAGAACTTGGCCCCACTCCTGACATGAAACCTAACGAGGAGAAAGAATTAGCAGAACACAAGGAGAACCGATGTTCACGGCGGTATCCTGTGGAGCAGAGTTTAAAAACCTGGTCTTAAAGAATTGGGGACACCAACGTTAGGTTCCAAGTATAAATGATCTAATTATAACACTGACTTACTTTGAATGCCAGCAGATGAGGGTAGGCCTTTCTGTAACAGTGGGCATCCCTGTTGGAGCCAAACCGCGAGTACGGTATGGATCTATACACGTTTGCCTTCTTTAGCTGTAGATCCTCCTGTCGCAGCTTCAGGTCTGAAGTCATGACCCTCGGCTCGTGACTCTACAGAAGCAGCAGCGCATCAGTCTATGGAGAGCCGCACCCAACGGATAGTTTTGTCCAAACACGACAGGGTCATTAAACAGACGGAGTACCTTTTCGATTAGGATGATGGATCTGATCAGCTGAACAAGCTGCTGTTTGGAAAGTGGGGTACGGTGTTCATCCGTCTTTTCACCCTGGCCAACTATTCTCTCTCTCCACATCCCATCAATCGACAAGTCCACTGAAACAGAACACGTGACCCGGTTAAACGGAACTGGAACTCAACGGGCCGTTTCTGTAGAAGTAATCTCAAGTTCATCAGAGGGACGTAAACGACCATTTCAAATAACAGCCGGTTTGGATTAAAACAAAGGGATGAGTTCAACAGAAATTATATTTTTCCAAATAATTGGCGTCAAACATTTTTTGTTGTTGGATTTTTGGGGACAGGTGTAAGTTTGAACAAATGTATAAAATTTGAATGCTTATACTGGCAAATATAGGTTTTAACAAGGAAAACAGAAATTATTATTATTAGTTTATTTGACGGGGACAATGTACATAAACAGAACAGAACAAGTCTGTGGCTGATGCGTTGCACAAAGAGATAATTCATAACTCCAGTTCTGGGTTGGGCATTTCTACTCATTAAAATACAATTCATCACTCAAAGTACAGTAAGAATACATACATTCATATAAATCAACCTTACAACCTACAAATTCATATACTGAAAACTATACAGACCCTTTCCAAAACATTTGAATATCATGGAAAAGTTGTTAAACTTCCATAGTTCCATTCAAAAAGTTAATATTTAATAGACGATAGATTCAGGGCGCCCAGAATTTAAACAATTTCATTTGTTTATTTTTACATAATTTAGTCTTCCAGCTCATGAAACCCACAAATACAGGATTAAAAAAAAAAAAAAAATTAGAATAATGTGAAGACATCAGCCCACACTTCTCAGTTTTTACAGAAGAAAAAAAAAAAATTAGGATCACAACAAATCAATCAAAATATGGTGCTTTCAAAATGACGTCAATCTTCAATACTTGGTTGGGAATCCCTTTTGTCTTAATGTGGCATTGAGACAACCAGCCTGTGGCATTGACTGGGAGTTATGGAAGCCCAGATTTCCTTGATGCCGTCAGCTCCTCTTTGTTGTTGGGTCTGGTGCTTCTCACGTTCCTCTTGAGAATACTCCATAGTTTCTCAATGGGGTTTAGGTCCAGTGAGTTGGCTGGCCAGTCAAGCACTGTGGCATCAAACCAGGTTTGGTGCTTCTGGCGGCATGGACAGGGGCCAGGTCCTGCTGGAAGATGAACTCTGCATCTCCATACAGATCCTCAGCAGAAGGAATCATGAAGTCCTCCAAAACATTCTGGTAGACTGTTGCGGTGAACTTGGACTCAAGAAAGCAGAGTTTACCAACACCTGCACTGGACATTGCACCCCAAACCATGAGTGACTGTGAATATTTCACACTGGACCTCAAGCAGTATGGGTTCTGTTCCTCACCCTTCTTCCTCCAAACCCTTGGACCTTGATTTCTGAATGAAAGGCACACTTTACTTTCATCGGAAAAGAGGACAGAGGAACCCGACAGTTGTAGTCCATCTCCTGGATGTGTCTGAATGTGGTGGTTTTTGAAGCCGTGGCTCCCGCCTCATTCCACTCTTTCTGGATCTCTGCAATCTTCTCTGTTTGATAATCCCCAGAAGCCCACGGTCATCTCTCTTGCTGGTGCATCTTCTCCTGCCACATTTTGCCCTTCCACTAGACTTCCCATTGATATGCTTGGACACAGCGCTCTGTGAACAGCCAGCCTCCTTAGCTATGAACTTTTGTGGCTTACTCATCCTCAGTCTGCCCGTCTCGGACGAGGGTCAGACTGAGCGCGGCTGACCGAAATCAGACCGCCTGCTTCGGACTGAACGAGAACAAAACACCGCTGAAGCCCCCGAGCTCGAATGTTTACCGAGAAGTTGCTAAACTTCATCGTAATTAATGACCGACTGCTATCAGTTGTAGAAAACAAAAGATTTCTCATCTCGATACTTGCAGCCAAGATATAGTTTACCCTCCAGGAGATATTTATCAGTACAACAGTAAATCATAAAAAGCATATGAATTGAAAAATACTAAAAAGAATATGTCTGTGCTGGTTTAAGCCATGAACTTAGATGTTTGAAGCCAACTAATCACTTTAAAGCTAGGAATAAAAACAAACATGTTTTGTGTTAGCAGGATTTAATTATAACTTTGAAACTTATCCAACATTAATAAAAACTTACCTCAAGTTGCCTTTTTGGACATGCATGCATATATTTGTACAAACTGTACTTGAGGCGATTATTACAGCCTCATATAAAATCAATAACGATGATGATATCGGGACGGTATCGATTGATATCCAGATTTTGGTATCGGGATCGGAAGTTAAAAAATGTGGATCGTGCATTCCTATTAATGACTCAATCGACGTGCCACCCGATCAGAGGTTAAAAGTATGTTATTTAAAGTGTTTAGCGTAGCTTTGCTGTTTATAAGTAATGCCATAATAAAATATGTTTATACCGTTTAAAAATGGCCTCTGTTTGACACAATGTGGGTTGCCAGTTGGGCTCGTTTTCATAGAGCTGGCTGCTTGTTTTTTTCGCAACATCTGGCAACACCGACCCTGTTCTTTGAATTGAGAAAGTTCCTCGGATGAGAATCAAAACGTGCTCCGTTACGAATCAAGTCCAGTTGTTTTTGTCTTGAACTCTTTGTTGAATTGACCGTGTCCTGGATGACTGAGAATCTTCACCAGCGAACAGGGACTCGTTTCGTTCCACCTCATGTACCACATGTGATGCGAACGACACACAAACTACAGAAGAACCTAAGAATGAGGTAAAAGAACAAAAAGCTAGTTTGTAGGTTGAACAGGTTTTATTGACTTACATGAGTGAGCCCGCTTGGTGTTTGGGTTTCTGGCTCTTGGGGGAGATGATGGGCTTAAACGAGCACTCAGGATTTCTAAATAGGATCTTCTCATTTGAGCTGCAAAATAAAATAAAAAAAGATTAAAAAAAATATTAAAAACTTTGAAAAACGCAACAACTTCTGCTGAGCCTTACGAGAACTTTGCCACTTCTTTCAAAGCACGAACAGTGGGTGAACTTATATTTAAACACGTTACAAATCAAAAGATAATTCGATCAATGTCAAGTGACCTGATGGCGTCTGGGTGCGCGCGCATCGAGATATCGTTAGCATTAGCGCAGTGTGGAGTTCACAGCGCAATTAGTGGTTTTAAAAGGTAAAACTAATAAGAACAGAGGGAGGACCCACCTGCAATTTTGGGCTGTGGAGCGGGTATTTCCACCAAGGCGCGTCGAGGATGACACAGCGCTGCCATTGTCACCAAACCTACCTGCTAAATGTATTAGCCGGAGCTGCGGCTGCTAGCCCGAACTTTACACCCAGCGGGGCGGCTGCTCGCTTCTCCCCGCGTCACAGTTCGCTTTGAGGGGACTCGGCAGCTCCCTCGGTGGTCCCAGTGCCGGCTTGATTAAAAACTAAATTTTAAAAAAAAGGAGAAAACACTGGTAGCGTCTTCGAAAGCAAACACAAACTGAAAACCTTCAACTTTTATCGCGCCTGAACAACGCGCTCGAGGCGCGCGAGACGACTTGCCGCGCGGGCGTGGTTTGCTGCATACGTGGACCTGATTGGCTCACTTCTCACAGCACGCGCCTAATATGCTAAATAGATTTGCTCTGTTTCCTCCCATCTTGTATGGCAGACCGTTGTAGAATATAATCAATAAATAGCATCTGTTTTGTACTGTAGATCAGTGGAACTGTCTTTAAGAAGAAAGATATATATATATAT
>NC_056520.1:6585723-6588328 GCF_014905685.2 Nematolebias whitei | reverse complement strand
GAGATCACGAGCATCCAGTAGAGTTTTACGGCCTTGACCCTTACGCACAGCGACTGTTCCAGATTCTCTGAATCTTTAGATGATGTTATGCACGGTTGATGATGATAACTTAAAAGTCTTTGCTATTTTACGCTGGGTAACACCATTCTGGTATTGCTGCACTATCTTTCTGCGCAACAATGGTGGAATTGGTGATCCTCTTACCATCTTGGCTTCTGAGAGACTGACACTCTGAGAAGCTCTTTTTATACCCAATCTGTTGTCAATTGACCTAATTAGTGTTAATTGGTCTTCCAGCTGTTCGTTATATGCTCAATTTCCTTTTTCCAGCCACTTATTGCTACTTGTCCCAACTTTTTTGGGATTTGTTGACACTGTGAAATTTTGAATCAACATTTTTTTCCCTTTAAAATGTTACATTTACTCAGATTAAACTTTTGATCTGTCATAAATGTTATATTACGAATAAAATATTGACATTTTCCATCTCCACATCATTGCATTCAGTTTTTATTCACAATTTGTTTAGTGTCCCAACTTTTTTGGAATCCGGTTTGTGTGTGTATATATATATATATATATATATATATATATATATATATATACATATATATAATATGTATATAATATATATATATGTATATATATATATAAATTATGTGTGTGTTTGTAAAAAACAGTATGCACAACACTTTTTTTTCCAAGAGGTTTTCAAAAATTCACTAGTAAAATGGGCAGCACGGTGGTGCAACTGGTAGAGCCGCTGCCTCTCAGCAAGCAGGTCCCTGGTTCAAATCCCGGTCCGGAGGCCTTTCTGGGTGGAGTTTGCATGTTCTCTCCGTGCATGCGTGGGTTTCCTCAGGGTACTCCGGTTTCCTCCCACAGACCAAAAACATACATGTTAAACTGATTGGCAACTCTAAATTGTCCCTAGGTGTGAGTGAGAGAGTGAATGGTTGTTTGTCTCTATGTGTCCCTGTGATGGACTTGCGACCCGTCCAGGGTGTACCCCGCCCCTCGCACAGTGATTGGTGGACATTGGCACCAGCGACCCCCGTGACCCAAAATGGAAGAACCAGGTAAAAGATAATGGATGGTTGGACTAGTAAACGGCAATCGTTGCTATTTTCATACAATCTGTTTTATGCTAAAACACAATATTATCTGAAATATATCTCAAATATCTTAATATACGTGTAATTATTGCTGTTACGTATCTAAATATGCATAATGTAACTTCTGATATCTTAATTTTTAATATAACTTATCTTAATAGCACTATTTAATGCAAGGACATTTTTACTTTAAAATGTATTTATTGTATGTTGATTTATGCTAAAAAAAAAAACACTTGTGTTTTAGATGATGTAAAATAACATGAATTACCTCAATCTGAAAACCCAACATGATGCCATTGGCCCTGTAAGGATATCTGAAATACTTATTGCAAATTTAAATAAAAATGTTTTTTAATAATTGAAAAGTTTATTTTGACAGAGAATAAAACATGAATATGTGCTTTAAAGTTCCCATCTATTATGTGGTAAACTGGCTTGCCGCAGTCGCACATGCGCTCTGTTGGGATGAACATCAAACACTTACCACGTGGAAAACAGCTGGAAATGACAACAGCAAGCTACTCTTTAACTTTTCATTGACTTTCTGTAGATTCTTGTTACCAGCTTTAAAAATACACATTAGTAGCATCGGTTTCACATTCAAAAGCCTGTCCAACCATGACATAAATTTGTGGAAAATGTAATATTTTGAAAATTTTTGATATTGGCCCTCCATAATGAGTATTTTTATTTAAATGTGTATATAATTTGCTGGTTGATCTACATTGCAATCTTCACCTATAGTCATGGATCGTGACCACAAGAGTGAGTTCCTGGATACAAACCACTACATCAAGTTTCCTCCTTAAGATAAGAGCTCCATTATCTGAGGTGCTTGGAGTTGAGGTGATGCTCCCACATCAAAAGGAGTCAGCTGAGGTGGTTCAGGCATCTGACTGGGATTAGGATGCCTCCTGGACTCCTCTCTCTGCAGATTTCCCAAGGACATTATTTTGGGAGGAGACCCTGGACCCCCAGGAGTGTGTTGTTGAGATGATGGGATTACCTCCTGATCTTGTTTTCTCCAAATTCTGACCATGGATCCATGGTTCATAGTCCATAGATGGATGGATGGACGAGTGGGTAGATGGATGAATAGATGGATCCATAGATGGTTGGATGGATGCAAGGATGGATCAATAGATGGATGATGAATGGATCCATAAATGAATGGATGGATGAGTCCATGGAGGGATGGATGTATTGACTGATGGATGAATGTATCCATAGATGAATGGACGGATACATGGATGGATGGATGGAAGGATCCGTAGATGGATGGATGGATGGATGGATGAATTAATGGATGGATCAATGGTTGGATGACGGATGGATTGATTGATGGATGAATGTATCCATAGATGGAGCCATGGATGAATGGTTGGATACATGGATGGATGGATGGAAGGATCCATAGATAGATGGATGGATGGATGGATAAATTAATGGATGGATCAATGGATGGATGATGGATTGATTGATGGATG
>NC_056520.1:6585412-6585713 GCF_014905685.2 Nematolebias whitei | reverse complement strand
GGATCCATAGATGAATGGATGGATACAAGGATGGATGGATGGAAGGAAGGATCCATAGATAGATGGATGAATGGACGGATTAATGGATGGATCAATGGACGGATGACGGATTGATTGATTGATGGATGGATGGATCCATAAATGGATGGATGGATTGTTAGATGGATGGATGGAGTCATGGATGAATGGATGGATGGATTGATTTATGATTTAATGGATGGCTCAATAGATAGATGGATGGATCCATAAATGGATGGATGGATTGGTAGATGGATGGATGGATCCATAAATGGATGGATGG
>NC_056520.1:6552114-6585402 GCF_014905685.2 Nematolebias whitei | reverse complement strand
GATGGATGGATCCATAAATGGATGGATGGATTGGTAGATGGATGGATCCATAAATGGATGGATGGATAGCTGGATTGATTAATAAATGGATGGCATTCAGAAACTCTCTAAACATATCACACTAAAAGCCAGAAGGCAGAAGACAAATAATTTACACCTGTAAAATATCTCATTTATTTATTTAAAAAAAAAGAAAACCATTTTAATTTCTTCTTTTTCCAGAAATCTTACTGCATCCTGGTACACTGTGTAAAATAAGACATTGTGTAAGCACAAAACATTCCCAAACAGAAAACCACAAATAAAAATGTGATGCAATCAACAGCGCTCAACATGAAATACACTATATGTTATTTTTTAAACTCTAGTTTTATATTTTGGAGGAAATACTTTTTTACGTCTTCCTCATTACCCATAGAAAACAATCCAAGTAGTAGAACATGACAAAATGGTCATCGCAGTCGTATTTTTACGTAAATGATAAATTCCTACCGTCTTGCAACAAAAGTGCGCTGTGATGCTACAAGTCATTTAGAAATATAGCTCAATATTTAAAGCAATACTTTCAGTGACGCACTTTACTTCTAAGTTTACCATTTTCTTACAATCATAATTATAACCTTTTTAATAAAACTGTACATAGTGAACTGACTGCACTGGAAATGGTTTCACTTGGAGAAAATATTAAAACAAACTAGGAGGATCTCTTGAAATGAAAGTGCCACCTCATAATATAATTAAGTTGTGTTTATGTACATTATACACACTCTGAACAGGTTACGTATTGCACAGGAAAAAAGGGTACTTTATCTATTAGCTACATAAAGGTTTGTGACAATATGGCTTTGTAAATAGACATTGCATTAAATGTCAAGTGCAGGCTTCATAAAAAGCAAGTTGTATAACTATTGTAGCAACTCACTCACCTCTAAAATGTTATATAACTTTAATTCTAAGTTTAACTGCAATAAGTCTTACATTTTTGGATATAAAGACACTCCTAGACACTGAAACCTAGAAACTGCAAGGTGCCTAAAGACAGATTTCTATTGACTGCATAGGCCATACTATAAAGCACAAGTTATAGTCTATTTGCTTAGCAGCGTTTTAAGGGAGCGTGTGAGTGCATTAGCAATGGCTGACATTGTACTGGAGTGGCGGACCAGGGCTTTCACACTGTGCTCCCCTGGTGCTCCTACGGTGGCAGCTTCAGCAGCCTTCAGCAAACAAATATAGTTCATAACAACTTCGTCAACCTTTGCGACAACCTCTCTTTGTTGGTGTGTGGCTGAGGCTCCGAGTCCCCTAACCAGACACATGCAAGCTTCACACAAACAGCATAGCACCTGAAAGCTACATGTTACAGCTAGGAGCATTTCATCTGGACTACTGTGGGCTTGTGCCATTCTTCGGCAAGCCCGGCCTAACTCTTTTGACTCAACAGACAGAAGCTGCTTGTACTGAGACACATCCTGTATAGGCATCTGAATTCCCCGATCACATCGGCCTATGCTGGATCTCACCAGTGCAATGAGCTCACTAGCATCACGGCGGACATCATTGAAGCCAGAAGGAAAGGTATACATGTGGTCCTTGAGAGCGTTGATTCGTGCCAGACGGTCACTAAAGCTCATGTTGTTGAGGACCTCTCCATACAGTTGCTCCCCTGCAGCATCTATTACTGAACCACAGGGGGACGCAGATGACGTAACTGTAACATTGTTGTCAAAACTGACCCCGCCACGAATTCTTCTGGGTCTCTCCCACTCAGTATCATCCTCTTCACCTTCACTCTTACGTTTAAAGAAACAGTAGCTAAAGGGCCCATTGCATCTCCAAGGACTAGTGTCCAGTTTTTGAGAGCCCTTCATGTGTTTTGAGTCTTTCTGTAATGGAAATGCAACAGATGCTCTTCTACTGTCTACCCTACTGCCTGTAGACCAGCATGTGGTGTGAGAAGATACAGATCCTTGGGAGTAGCTCTTGGACAGACGTTTCCTTGTTGGTCTCCGTTGAACTTTTGTATCACCTTGCTGGGACATAGGTACTGACAAGGGCTGCTGGCTCCGGCTACGTGTGGGCTTGTCAAACAAAACTTCCACACTTCCGGAACTGGGAGTCACATTGCTTGAACTGCGCTTGAGCTCCCTGCCTCGTTGCATGCTACTGCTGAAGGAATCCATTTGTGACAGGGTTGGCATCACAGTCTGAATGTGGTTCTGTCGAAACTGGCTTGAATTAAGGGGATCTTGCAGGCATACCGAGTTACTGGAGATAGAGTTTGCTTGTGAGGGGAGAGGTGGAGGAGGTGGTGGGGGTGGTGGTGGTGGATATTGTGCATTAGGTCCAGGAGATGAAACATTAGCTCTAATGCTATTAGATGACTGCCTGACAAAAGCTGATGGATGATCTCCCCTCCCTAGTGACATGGCACTGAGGTCTGCACGTTGGCCACTCAAACTGGGAGCAGCAGAGATACAAAAGGAATCATTCGGACAAAGGTGAGTTTGATGCACTGACCTCAGATCTGATTTGAACCAGTCTTCTGTGCTGCTACTTGGTTGGCTTCTTGACCGCGGTGGGGGTCGATTATTGGTACCTTCAAAGTTTTGACTTGAATTGAATGCCCCGTCTCTGGTATTGCAATCCTGTTTTTTATAGAGTGAAAGAAAATGCTCTGGATCCATGCCACTTCCACCAAGTTCATTTTCCAGACCAGAAAATGAGCTCCTCCTCTCAGAGGTTGCTTTTCTAAAATCTAAACCCTCGTTCCGTCGCTGAGCATGCATATCAGGACTTCTCTTGAGTTTAGCTGGAAGTGTGGCTGAATGGTATGACTGTGGATTTTTTGTTGCTACCTGCAAGGTGGTTGAGTGAGGAGTTACTATATTAGGGCTGACAAATGGGGATGATGTAGTCGAAGGCGTACATTGACAGCGAGCGGTGGCATTTCCCCTATTTTTAACCATTTCAACAAGCTGAGGGTTGCTGGTGATAAAACGTCTGGTGTCTTTTTTCACTGCCCCTCCCATTCCAGCACTGTGGAGCTTTCCTCCCTGATGCATCTGGCTGACTGTTAAATAGTTAATCAGTTGTTTGTAGGCCTCGCTCCCTTCCTTTGGATTAAGTCCCTTAAAGCAGGCCTGTTTTGCATGAATGTCATTGTGTAGCTTCTTATTTCCTATGCCTGCCATGTCTTTATGCTTAGATGGAGTAGATGAGGAGGGTCGGTTTGATTCCATACCAGCAAGAGGAGGATGAATGTTGGGAAGCATTTTTCGAAGTAGGGCAGGGTCTGCATGTGGATGGGGGTCTTTGCCTTGAGTGCTCTGTCCAGGGAATCCAAGTGGGATTCCAGGTTTATCTTCACAGTTTACCGCTCTTAGTAGTGAGGAAGAAGAGCTTGAAAGTGGGTGCTTTTGCAAACGGGGATGTTTGGACTGAACTGCACCAGGACCGAGAGGAGAGTCAGTTGGTGTGGCACACGCACTACTGTTGGTGCTTCCACCAGCATCCAGCGACGAGCACAGAGAGCCTTGCAGAGAACTGTGGGCTTCTCCTTGCAAATTTGAAATCCTTTTTGCTAAATGGTACTCACACAACCGCGCAACACTCTGTTGTCTTGAAATTGTCTGATGGTCACTTTGTGTGTCGGATCCTTGGTCAGACGATCTGGATTTTCGGGATGGGGAAAGCAGCGACGCTACAACTAAATGTTCATCCTGCTCGGCAGCTGTAGCACCATTGTCCGAGGCACAATCCCCCATGTTGCCCACATCTGAGAAGTGATCAGAAACAATGGAAGAAGGGCGTAAATTTCTGCAGTGTTCACGAGGAAGGCTGTTCACGCCCATGCTCTCAGCTGCAGAACATTCAGCCATAAAAGAGTTCTGTCTCCCTTGGTTCTCATCTTGCTCAGAGAATGCAGAACGCTGGTTCAAGTCAAGATAGTTTCGTCTGCTACTACTCTCACCTCGGTGTACTTCCCTTGTGCTAAAGGTGTTGTACTTTCCACTGGAATCTGCAGACTTTTTATGATGCTTGAGTCCTAGCGTGGTAGAACTTGGACGCTGGAGGGTAAGTGAAAGACTAGTCTGGGGTTTCACCTCCAATCTATCTTGCCCTGAGAGCGTTGCGTCTAACTGTGGGCTCTTTCTTGGCGGTACTGCTGGAGGATGAAGACTTCTTGTCGGGCTATGGTTTTTTTTATTTGTTGCGTTACACGAATTGGGTGAGACTGGAAACTCAGTTTTCTCCTCAAGTAGTGGCTGATATCCTTCCCTTGTGGCCACCAATAAACGCATGTGGCTTTCGTTTAGTCTGTGAGTAGCGGCTAGTTCACAAATTTCGGTCATCTCCGAAGAGTTGGTCTCGTTGCCAGAATCTGAGGATGATGCTGGGCTAAAACCTTGAGATGTGTAAACACCTAGAGACAAGATAAATACAGGTAAAATCAACAATTTAACACATTTTACTGATTTTCAAACATAAAGCAGGGTAGCAAATGAGGTTTGATACTGATTTTTGGCAGCACCAATCGACAGAGTTTCACACGGCGTCACTACAGACACACAGACAGACTTGCTAACATTCACAACACTGAGTTGGCTGATGTCACTACTATTAACCCAACTCAACATTGTTTTTGTTGTTCTGATTTTTTTCAGAGCTCAAAACTGCAACCGTTTAACCACATTTTACAACACTGGTAGGACATTAATGTAAGTGCTATACGTTGGTCAGCAGTATTTTTAAGGTAGGGGTCAGCAAATAAGTATGCAGCAGAGACTAAAAAGACAATAACTGACAAAACATCAAACATCATAAAAACAAGGACATGTAAGGGTCACTTTCAGTTATTTGAAATAAATTGATTGTAAGTACATTTTGACTTTACCAGCCAATGTGCGTGCAGGTCAACAGTCAAGCTGCTCAACGTAATTTTATTCCATATTTACAACTTTTTTTTGGTTTAATTCTATAACCAATCTGAGCTAGTTCGTCTTGTCTGTTTGGAACTAACGTGTTATTTTATAAGAATGTAGACAAAATGACAAAAATATACAAGCGCTTATTGAGATGTGTTTTTCTGGGCTGGAATTGAAATGCAAGTAAACCTTAATGTTTTTGGTTGAAGATATTCAAGTGGGTAGGAGTTACACTGCGTAGAAGAACAGAGGCCACCACAATCATTTGAGGAAACTATACTTTTAAGCATTATAAAAACTACAAAGCATGGTTTCCTCAAATGATTGGGGTGGTCAGTTTACAAATATGAATGATACATTAGTCCCTCATTTATCGCGGGGGTGTGGTCCCTAACCCCCGCGATAAGTGAAAAATCACGAAGTAGGGATACAGTAGTCCAAGTTCAAGTAAACATTATTGTCATTACCATCTCATGTGGTACATGAGATGGAACGAAATGACACAAGTAGTAGTAATAGTAGTAGTAGTTTATTTTAGTATTTATATACAGGTATATATTAAGGCATTTTAAACCTTGTCCACACTCTTGCAATGTCCCTAACAATTTTCTAAACGCTCTAAAAGAGCACAGCAGGTCATGATCTCAGCTCTCTGCCACCTGCTAGTACTCTCAGCCACGCCCACTTCTCCGTTGTAGAGCGGAGGTCTGACGTGTAGCAGGAGGAAGCTTCTCCTGCAGCTGTGGGCTGCACACAGGTGCAGTAGGTGCTAAATAATTTACTTTTCTGTTTATAGTATAAAAATAGTATGGAGTATTTTCCTTGGTATCAGTATCAGTTCTCGTCTTGTGGGGAGAGGAGTGATTAGAAATGACAAAGTTAGTTATACACGCTTATTTAAATCACATAGATCACATTTTCTGCTTTGATTAAACTGACCTGTATTGTTTCGGTTGGGAGGCGGTGGAGGGGGTCTTTGTTCCGAAACAGAGAGATCCTCCAGTGCTTGTAGAGTATTCATGACGGCATTCTCCAGTCTTCTTTCGCCACCTCTGCTCCCTTCTCCCTCCCCATGTGTCGGAACAGCATCAATTAATGACACCGGCATATCGTCATTATCGCGTGTGCTCAGAGGCCGTCCCTCTGGAGCCGTGTCCTCCTCTGCACTGTCCTGAAAGTCCGGCGGTGGAGCAGCAATCGCAAGGTTTAACGTCTGCAGAAGGGTGTCGTCCTCATCATCGTCAACGCCGTCGTCTCCTTCCGGAGGGGGCAACGACGTCAGGTCGATGATATCGTCAGTGGAACCGGACATCGTCAGAAAAGTAGCTTTGCCTCTTTGGTTGTCGCAGTCTGCATCACGTCCTTGTGCGTTATCGCTCACCGGTGTCCCTCCCGTGGAGTCTTCTTCACAGGACGCTTCATCGTCGTCCTCTGCATCGTCCGTTGTATCAGGATCAAACAGATCTCTAAGCAGTGGTTCCTCACCCCCTTCCTCAGTAATGATGTTGCTGTAGACATGCGTAAGATCGAACTGGAAGGGGTCTGATGACTCAGGGCTCTCTGGCACTATGTCATAGTTTTTCGGTCTGTTCAGGGGTGGGTTTCCCCCAAAAATAAATGACACTTTGGCGCTCCGAGGCGAGTCCTGAGTTTTGTGTCTAGTAGAAGGGGGAAGTGGAGGTGGTACAGGACTTCTCCTCATCCCAAGGTCACTTTCCAGATTTGGGGCTTTAGGAAAATATGGACTGATGCTGTTTTCCCTCTGCCCATTGTTTGAACTGTCTCGGTCGTAGACCTCGCACTGCGTCGGCTCCTCGTTGTTCCCCATGGAGGTGCTGTACGGCCACTCCAGGACACGATCCTGACCTGAAGACAGCACCAGGAAAGCGTGAAAAGTGTTTCATATTTAAGTTTGATAAAAAAAATAAAATTTAAAGCAACTGCTCTATATTCACAAGACTGAGTGCTTTGCTTTAAGATTGTGTACTTCACAATGAAACATCAATTTTTAAGTTTTCAATCTGTTCTTTCTGTATGAAAGCAAGTTTTATACGAAGTATCATGTCAAAGCCACTAAAACTGCTCAAAACACATTTTTTAACAATGTATCTCACCAGCATCATCCTCTCCTGTGCTATTGCTGTGGGCCACGTTGAAAATAGATCTCCGTGAGTCCACTAGGAGGCGATAGTAGCCCGCTGTTAGACAGGCAAGGTTCATCGCATCACTTGCCTCCATGATCAGTGTAATGGGCTGACAAAGCAAAGGGGAAAGAAGTGAAGCATGAGCTGACTTTAATTAAAAAAAAAGGAAAAACAAAGAAAAACGTGTGTTTTCAGGCTTACTCTGACGTCCAGAACATGAAGTTCCAGCCGGACGCTGGTCTCGTCCTCGGTGAGGATTTCGATGCGGTTGACGTGGCTGAAGTCGGCCAACAGGGCCACGAGGTTGGTCCGGGCGTTGATGACGTGACTTATCCCGTATCGCGGGCCCACCAGCAGCATCACCTCAGTCTGTTTCTCACATTGCTACAACAAAAAGTCCATCAAAGAGTTGAACTTTTCTTCCTTTACACACTTTTCATTGACGACGTTGAGGAACCGACGTCTTACCAACAGTATTGACGTGAACTCTCTTCCTCCGTATAGTTTGAGCTCACTGATGTACCTCAGGTAGTGCACCTTGGCCTGCAACGCAGTCAGCTGTGCAGAAAAACGTGCGCAGTTATTCAGAAACGGAAGCCTGAGGAGAAGCATTAGAAGCTTGCAGTACCAGCATGTAAAGCACTCTCAAGCCATTCTGATGTGGACCAGTGATTTTCCATTAAAATCTCGTCATATCATTTCAGGTCCAATCCACTGCAGCTCTCTTTAAAGCTCACTTGCAGATAATTGTTGTTCTCCAGGGGTTAGCACTTTTGTATTGGACTTCAAACTACCAACCTCTCTATAAACCATGGTAAACTGAACTCATTTATTGCTAATTTTTCAATGCAAGCATGCAAAATGTTCTTTTATTACAGTGACAATGTTTTGGTGGGTTGATGCTCATCAAAATTCTTAAATCTGCTGTGGGAGGAGCTAGATCAAATCAGCCGTACAGCGCAACAAAGTTGGTTCCCCGTGAATAATGTTGTAAACCTTCATGTTTAGCGCATGCTTTGTGGCTCGCAGAAAATAACGTGTTGTTACTGTGAAAGTGTATTAACTGTCATGCACCTCAAACATGCAAAGACACTCCACAAGATGTTTTTGAGCTATGTTTTTATTATTTTGTATCGACGTCATCAAGACCTCAATTTGAACATTTGGTGTCATAAACATGAAATATGAATATTCTTAACCATTCAGCTTCTCTCCACTGGCTCCCTGTCAGTTTCAGAATAGAATTCAAACTCTTATAACCTACAAAGCACTCAACAACCTAGCTCCATCTTCTTTTAGAGATCTTATTGTTCCATGTTTTCCTAACAGACCACTTTGCTCTCAGACTGCAGGTTTACTCGTGGTTCCTAGAGTTTCCAAAAGCAGAATGGGAGGAAGATATTTCAGTTATCAGGCTCCTCTATTGCGGAACCAACTTCCAGTTTCTGTCCATGAGGCGGACACATTGTCCAGTTTAAGACTGGGCTTGAGTCTTTCCTTCTTGATAAATCCTATAGTTAGGGTTGGCTGGGTTTCCTGACCTATCCCTTATACTATACTGCTATAGGCTTGGACTGCTAAAGAACAAATTGACCTCGTTTCATCAAATGAATAGTTTGTATTTGTAATTACTTCTTCCCTAACACGTTTTTTTTTGTCTTTCCTCCTAGAGAGGGACCTGCTCGCCTCCATTCTGGACCTGCCATTGTGTGTCCGTTTCTCCTTCCTGTTCCTCTCAAACCAGCCAGTCGAAGCAGATGGTCGCTTTTCTGAGCCTGGTTCTGCTAAAGGTTTCTTCCTCATTAGGGAGTTTTTCCTTTCCACTGTCGCCTTCGTGCTTGCACATTAAAATCCCGTCATCTTAACTATGGTACAACAATGCCGCAATCTACAGCGATAGCACATACGCGCAAAGACCTTGTTTAACCTTTGACCTTGATTTGGGACCTTAATCTTGGAGCGGAGCTGATAAAAAAGTGTGTCCGTCTAGTGATGATGCATATGTGTATGAAGTTTCATTAAATTATGGGCGAGACAAAAAAAAGTTTACAGACGTACGAACGAAGACAATACAATATGTCCGCCTTCGATGGAGGTACAAGGACAATCAAAAGATGCTCCTTTCAGATTCTTTCTGCTAACCACAACATCCTTGTGCTTCTTCTAACTTATTTCTGCTCATTTCAGCTTGTTATGCTCCTTTCAGCGTGTTCCTGCAAGTTTCAGTTATTTCGGCTAATATTTAGCTGTTTTATGCTAATTTTAGCTTTTTCAGCTAATTCCACATTTTTTTCGCCCCTCATTTCGACATTTTGAAGCCCAGTTCAGAAAAAAATGTGCTCTCTCCACTTTCTTCTAGTAATTTAAGCTTCTTTCTGCTTTTTAGCTACGTTTCATCAGTTTTTTTTTTTTTACTCAGCTGTTTTCAGATAAATTCAAGTTTTTCATGGTAATTTCTGCTACTTTCAGCCTAATCAACTTATTTCTGCTAATTTCAGCTTGTTGTGCTCCTTTCAGCCTTTTTTCTGTTAGTTTCAGCTTTTTCCTGCTATTTCAGCTACTATTAAGCTGTTTTTAAGCCTTTTCAGCTACTCCCATATTTTTGGAGATCATTTCAGCTGTTTTTGCTTCCTTCTGGTAGTTTAAGCTTGTTTATGCCTTTTCAGCTATCTTTCAGCTATTATGTGCTAAATTCATCATTTCTTTTTACCTAATTTCCTAATTTTTGTGCTAATTTCTTCTTATTTAAACCTAAATCAGCAAATATGTATTATTTCTGCTTTCTTCTGCTAACGTAGGCTTGCTCTTCCATTTCAGCTACATTTCAGCACGTTTTTAGCTAATTTCAGCCGTTGTTCAGCAAGTTCTTCAGCAATAGGCATTCACACTGCATTTTCGCAGGAAATGCACTTTCTCTAGTTTAATATTTGTTTCTTCATTTTACAAGTAACATCCGCTAATTTCAAATTGAAACTTGTGTTCCATGTGTGGCCGAAATTTTTCTTAAATCGAACACAGATTAAATTGTAAGTTTGGCTGATCATTTAGTGGAAGCTTTTGTTTGTCGGAACTTGTCAAAGTCAGGAACAGCGTTATGAAGGAGACCATCTGGAGCCAGAGTCATTAAAACGGTTTTACAGGGAGCGGAAAGGTTCAGTCTGACTGGGATGACCTGACCCTCATCCGGACATGTGTGTGTGAATATGAATACCTCATTATGCATGCGCTATGACAATGCTCATAGCTTCTAATTCACATTAGCAGTCAAGGTCTGGCTTGGCAAAGGGTCTTAGGTTGACGTGGGTGAGAACCTTAAGAGCTATTTCGGGATGTTGCAATCAGACAATGTTTGTGTGTTGGAAGTTTATTAAGAAGGGCAAAGGAAAGTGGTTACTTTTTTCCCCGGAGGCACAAGGTTCTGGTTGGTTTTGAGGATGTGCGTCAGAGCCTTCTTGATGTTTTTCTCCTTCATGCTGGACAGCACAGTCGGAGGCAGGAACAGCGACAGACCCCACTCCTTCCTGTTGAGAGGACATTGATTTTAGAGCGATGTCGTCTGACGAGGGTTAAATGCTTGCAGTAGAATGCCAAAAGATGGTTGACAAGTGGCTATAGCTAAAGTGACCAAAGGACGGCCTTTCTGCTGAAAGTCGGCCGCCGTTTCACATCCCAGATCTTGCAAATCGCCAACTTACTGGATGTATTTGAGCGAGACCTTCTGACTCTGTCTGGTGGCCATGGAGATGATGTACATCTGCAGGGCGGCCAATCGCAGCGCGGCGTCGTACTTCAGCTCCGGGCCGAAGCGCTCCAAAACCACGTCGTTGCAACACTGCGGCAAAGCAGGAAGTTACAGGGGAACGTGAAACGGGTTTCCTGACTCTACTGAGCAATCAAAGCAACAGTGGTTCCCAGTTAATAAATGTTTTCTTCCCTCTTCATCCCTTGCGAATTCAGATCACTTCAAAGTTTACAATCTTAGACGAAAGATGAAAAGCGAACCCTAACAAGAAAGGACGATTCTCCTTCCTTCTGTTAGGCTATTCTACTAAAGGAACTACTGATGGAGATTCTTTGGGGAATCATTTGATCGTTTTACAGAAGGAGACTTCTTGTTTCAGTTTTTACAGCCACTTCTACTTACTTGTACGTAGAGGTATTCAAACGCCACGGGGTCCCTTCGGAGCAGCTCCACGGGGTCTCTGGGCATGAAGCTGATTCGGAAAAAACACTTCATCTTGTTGGAGCCAGGCCTCTGGGTCACCTGGGTTTAACAGAATGGACGAGTACCAGCAAACAGCACATTAAACACCCGTCGTCTTAACTATTATACAACAATACCGCAATCTACAGCAATAGCACCAACGAGCAAAGACCTTGTTTAAACTTTGACCTCGATTTGGGACCTTAACCTTGCAGCTGAGATGATAAAAAAGTGTGTGATGATGCATATGTGTATGAAGTTTCATTTAATTATGTTATGGGCAGTGGTGTAGTCTACATTTTTGTAGTGGGTATACTGTGGTAAAGTTAGTTTTACGTTGGACACTGTTGAAGCCACCGCTGAAGCCACGGAGCGCGAATGTCCAACGTAAAACTAACTTTACCGCGGTCGGTCCGTATACCGTGCTTAGAAACCAAAGTACACTGGTAAAGCGCTGCATACCAATAGATTGCTACAGAGGCATTTAAATGTTGTTCAACATATGAACGGCACATATCTACGATATATCATGTATCATTGGGCACTTTTAAGTGGATATACTGAAATTCTTAAGCTTTTCTAGTGGGTATACTCTGTATGCTCGCGTATCACGTAGACTACACCACTTGTTATGGGCGAGACAAAAGAAAGTTTATAGACGTACGAAAGAAGATGATACCATGATATTTACGCCTTCGATGGAGGTATAAAAAGGACAATTAAAAATATGCTGATCATGAATAAAACAGGTTCATGGGTCACTCCTGGAAGGGTTAGAGTTAGGACTCTTGTGAACTTATGTTTGAACGGACGATCTTGGAGATGTTTATGAATGCCTTGCAGAGACCAGTATAATTGCACATGCCCTACGAGTGCAACGTTCCACTAAGTCCTGTCTGCCTGCCAACATGCGTTGCTGCAGGCATGCTTACTTTGACAAACGTGCAAAAATCACCCATTTGCTTCGTTCCGGCTCATTTTCTGAGTCTACTACCCCGTTCAAACAGCCTTAACAGAAATCAGCCGGTTATTAGCATAGACAGAAACTTGCGCCATCAGAAACCGAATTCGAATTGCTCAGACTGAATCTGTATTGGCGCAATTTTAAATTAAATCCAATGGTTTGGAAACGAATTTCACTAAATTGAAACTGAATTGATTTGCTTTGAAACTGTATTTCGTTGTATTGACAATTCAGTCTGACTACTTTCATTTTCAGTTCTACAATTCAGTTGTTTGTGTCACACCTTCGGGTCCTTGAGAAAGCCACAGAGTAATCGAACGCAGATTGACAGATTTACGTTTCACGTCTGCGAAACTTCTTTTACAGAAATGTAGGCATGAGGTTCAGTTTCAAGGAGGCGGTGATGCAACAGAGCGGATGCAATCCGCCGTAGAACACCAAAGAAGAAGAACTTCCTTTAGGGCGTATTTTGAGCTGGAGCAGTGGCGCACACATGAACTTGGCATGAACTCATGTTCCAAGTCATGAACTCAGCCTTTTATCTTCTCTTACATTTGTCCGGACTTCATTTAATTTTTGGAAATGTAATAAACTGTAAACGCTCAGAGTGACGTCGTCTGAATTACATGTTCCCCACTGACAACGTTTAACCACGTTTCTGATGATTTTTCACGAAATCCCTCTCACTGCAAAGTGTTTGTAATGCAAAACCCTGACAATGTGGTCGGAGGAAAAGGAGGTACAGCTCCTTCCTGTAAGGGGCGTTTCACTTCGAGACAAATTGTGATCACCGACTGGTCAATTGCTGACAAGCTTACTGGATTGATTGACAGGTGGTGTCGAGGATTCGACTCGTGCCAGAAAAAAATAATAGATTTTACTGGCGCATTTAAGAGCGCCATCATTTATTCCATGTTTATTTCTAATTTATTCAATATTTTTGGTGAATACAAAGTTTGCGAACTAAGCTTCCTTACAAATATCGTAATGATGGTTTCTTTATTTTTCAAAGGTGCCGAGTTAAAATTTAGGAGAGCTTGAGCACCCCTAAAAAACGAGGCTAAAATTGTCACTGGTTTCTAAACGGGCAAACAAGGACTGTTGATCTGCTAGAATGCTCCATGAGACACATTACCTCCAAAGCCCAGTTCCCTCAGTTCAAAAACATTTCAAGACTGTTGATTAAAAATGGGGATGTTAAGGCAGTGCACTGGCTGCACTGGTTCAAAGACACGCTGTCCAAGATCAAAGCCAACCTGGACCCCGCATGTAATCATTGTAAACAAACTCCAGCTACACTCCTGCATAGATTATGGACCTGTCCCAAACTGCAGACCTTTTGGCAATCTACTTTTGACAACTTCTCTGGGAAATGTGGAAAAACTGTACACCCATCACCACTCATCTCACTGTTCGGGGTGGTCCCTGTGGATATGTCCTTCAGTAAGTACGAGACGGATGTGATTGCTTTTGGCCAGGAGACTTGTTTTGTGCGTACATTGGATAAGAGAGGGGATGTATCATATTTATCTAGAAAAAATAAGATACACCCTGAAGGGTGTATCTTCAGGGTGTATCTTACCCCTGGGTGTATCTTATCTTAATGGGATTTTCTCTGCAAAAAATCCCGTTTTAGGAGCTCAGATATCTGTATAAGAGAAAAGAACCTCTCGCTGCTCTGTCCGTCGTACGTGCCACATGCACAGCTTCACATCTGAACTGTGTGGGATGAATATTAAAAATGTCCTCTTGTGATCTGGGAACCTTATCACGACGTCGCTGTGGATCAGCATGCGCGTGTGCTGCTTGTGCGACGGTGTGTGCGCGCGTAAAGAAAGGGTGTAATGCGAACTGTCCCCCCCCATTCTGAGCCGATGTTGATAAATGATATTGGGGTCTAAAGTGCTGCTTGAATACTGAGTGGGAAAGTGAGTGGATGTAAAAAAAAAAAAAGGAGGGAGAAAGGAAAGGTCCCCACCTGAGTAAGCATCTCCTGTTCATGTAGGAGAAGCAGTTTGCTTCCAGAGCCTTCAGTCTTCTCCTCCAACACCAGGGAGAAGTGCTCGATGCAGCGGATCGACAGTTTCTCCTGCAGGGTCAGGATCACCTCCTAAAGTTAGAAAATAACACAATCAAATAATGTTTAACACATTTTTGTATTTTGAAATGTTGAAACTTTGCTTCATTTTGTACAATATAAGCACAAAATAAAACATAAAAAATAGTGTCTATAACTTAGTTTTACAGATATCAGCCCACAGTTTGGTGTGGTAGTAGCAGAGAATAGTCACAAGAACACTATAAATGCTAACAGCTAACATGCTAATGTTTGGAAAACTTAGCATTAGCATGCTAATGCTAACAGATCTTTGTTTATTAATTATTTGCCAGTTAAACAACAACAAAAAAAAAGAAACACATATTGAGTCAATTATCGGCCCATAGTTTGGTGTGGTAGTAGCAGAGAATGGTCACAAACACACTATAAATGCTAACAGCTAACACGCTAACTTTTGGCAAACAACATTAGCATGCGAATGCTAACAGATTTTTGATTAAATTATTTGCTAATTAAGCACAAAATGAAATATATATGGAGTCAGGTATCGGACAAACAGTTTGGTGCAGTAGTAGCAGAGAATGGTCACAAACACACTATTAATGCTAACAGCTAACACTAACATTTGGCAAACTTAGCATTAGCATGCTAATGCTAACAGATCTTTGATTAAATTATTTGCCAAACAAACACAAAATGAAACACATATGGAGTCAATTATCGGTCCATAGTTCGGTGTGGTAGTAGCAGACTTTTGTAACAGACTTTTCAGTGCCACCCCACCCCACGTGGTCACCCCGTTAACAAAACTCTTGAAGCGCCACTGGAAGATGCACCTTGATGGAGGTACTGCTGTCGAAGCGAAAGGACTTCGTCTGCCCGTTTTCCAAGTACACCTTGAGGACATTAGGCATGAACAGGAGGGAGTTGTCCTTCACCGGGTTCTGCCGAAAACACATTGCAGAGTTTCAGTTCAATACGTGAAAGGATGTCTCATTTCTGTGATTGTCTTGTGTATTTTTTTATTCTCTGAACTCTGTCTTAAGTAGAAACCATCTGGCATTGCCTATATAGGTCATACATAAGCGTGTGTGTGTGTGTGTGTGTGTGTGTAGGACTGACTGGAACCTGGCCGTTTATAATGACCTCCTCAGCAAAGCGCACTTTGACCGGATTGGACTTGAGCATGGCTTTTTTGGCTGCGCTGATAAACGCTGATTTAGGAGACTGAAAGGCAGCCGTCCAAAAAGAGAGAGAGACAGCGAGAGAGATGGAGGGAGAGACAGGAAGAGGAGAGGCAGACAGCGGGAGGGAAGAAGACAACATGACTGAATGCAGACGTTAGTTTGCAATAAATAAAAAAAAATTTTAAAAAGCATCAACGTTTATTTCAACCACGACACATATCTGTCAACACGAGAACTTTCCAAATTTAGTGTAATGGCTGCAGTTTTTTTTTTTTTTAGTTTTTCCCCTTATGTCCAAAGATGGAATATTCCACAGCAATAAAAATAAAATAAAAAATTAAATGCGTTCAGACAAACTTTATTTTTGACTTTGAAAAGTCTAATAAAACATTCAATGTCAAGGTCTATTGAAAGTTGTCGTAAAATAATTTGCTCCTGCAAAGTAAAAAGAAATGGCGGTGCACCGATGTCCCCCGTCGCTGAGGGATTTGAAGAGTACATGTTTTGTAGTTTTGGAGATGAGTGTTTTTCTGGACTGGAACTGAACAGGGAATTTAAGTAAACCTAAATGTTTTTAGTGCAAGATATTCAAGTGGATAGGAGTTTTTGCTTGTACAAGGCAGCGCCGAGTGACAGATCCTCGCAGGTGGAGAGAACAAGTTTATCCACCACCAAGGGAAATGGCAGAGCCAGGGGGTGGCCAATGGTGGCCATGGTCACCATAGATTAATCTTCAGTGACCAAAAGGGTCACCCTGCTCAGTGGAGGAAACTATACCTTTTAGCAATATGGAAACTAGAACGCGTGTTTCCCCTAGATAACTTGCCATGGTGGGGCGCTCATCTCGTCCGTGATTTTTTTCGATTGGGGGCGGGAGACACACCTGAGCTGTGTGCTGTTTGGACTGGAACTATTCGAGGGGGAGCAGAGACACAGCTGAGGGGTTCAGTGTGAGGAAAGAGGCAGCCTGAGCACCGCCTTTAGCTTTTTAGCTAGTGCGCCGCTAGTTTAGTGTTTCGCCGGAGGGTGGTGGTGGTGGGGGTGTGTGGGGGGGGGGGGACAGGGACACAGCTGAGCTGCATGCTATTTGGATTGGCAGTTGGGGGGGTGGGGGGTTTAGAGCTGAGGGGTTCAGCATGAGGGAAGAGTCAGCCTGAGTGCCGCCTTTAGCTTTTTAGCTAGTGCGCCTGTATTGCGCGCCACTAGCTTAGTGTTTCACCAGGGGTAGAGGATGGGAACAGGGACACAACTGAGCTGCGTGCTATTTGGATTGTCAGTTTGAGTATGGGGGGGGGGGGTGTAGAGCTGAGGGGTTCCGTGTGAGGGAAGAATCGGCCTGAGCGCTGCCTTTAGCTTTTTAGCTAGTGCAACTGCATGCAGTTAGCTTAGTGTTTTGCCGGACACAGCTGAGCTACGTGCTGTTTGGACTGGCAGTTTTTGAGCGTTGGGGTGGGGGTGGGGGGTTAGAGCGGAGGGGTTCAGCATGAGGGAAGAGTGCTGAGTGCTGCCTTTAGCTAGTGCGCTTGTATTGAACACCGCTAGCTTAGCGTTACGCCGGGGAGGGGTGCACGAAGTTCGGTAATGGGGCAGGGCGCCCCGCCTGGATAATAGTAGGGGAAACACTGGCATGTCCTGATGCATGCTCAATAATCCAGGTAAGAAAAATCTAACAGAGTTAAGTCAGGTCCTCTGGACAGATTCAAAAATTATTTTAAAAAAAAAAGTTAAACTTAAAATTCAATACTTGTTGAAACATTTCATCTTTTATCCAGAAGACTTTGTCAGTCTGAGGAGCTGCAACAAACTCAGTCTTATAAACAGAACCTTCTCATAGTGGAACAACCAGTTTGTTGGTGACATTCAGAACTAGCTGTTCACATGATCAAGGAGGACCATCAGCCTAATGACCGATCGTTAGTGCCCCGATGGCCGCTTGTTACTCACAGGGGGCGGAGTGATACTAGCAATAACAGCATTGTAAGAGGGGGACAGTTGAACACAGAGGCTCCACCACTTTAATGATGGACGGTTTCTTTTCACAAAGATGGCCTCCTTTACTCCTCTCTCAAACCATCGTTCCTCTCTATCCAGGATGTGCACATCTTCATCCCTGAAATAGTGACCGCTGGCCTGGAGATGAGTGTAGACCGCAGAGTCCTGGCCTGACGAAGTTAGAAAGCTAGAAAGCATAGTTTCCTCGAACGATCAGGGGTAGCCGGTTTACACAGAGAAATATACGACGGTGGCCATCTTGGTTTTTGACGTGGCAACCCAATTTTTGGCAGGGATTTTTCTTACGCATAGATGCAGCCACACAACAAAATGGAAGTGGGTACCTCACTCGTTTTCCAACATATCATGCTCACAGCAGGGACAGACGAATGGACGATGGTTGTTTTTGAACACAGGGTTTACAGCACAAAACAAACCTTGTAAATAAAATAAACTTGATTGTCAAATTTGATTCCTGTTCGTGTCCCTAATCTTTTCCATTCCATCGAAGATTTTGTCTCGTACTACTCTAGAAGTTGGGTCGATGCTAAAATCTGCGGTATTTATTTGGTTTTAATAAGTTTTTTTTAAATAGATAAATATAATCAACATATCAGACACATTTGTTAAAATATAAAATTACTGATTATTAACATGGTGATAAAAAAATATACAAATCAACTTTTTGTTTCTAAACTGCAAAGAACGCTTCGTGTACTCACAGGATACGGCTGAACGACGGTCAACAGGATGGATTCCTTGCAGCTCCTGGAGCAAGCAGACAAGTCAAAGTCAACAAAATGGCAGGAAATCAACAACAACAAAAACAAAACGATTACCTCGGGTGATGCAGTTAAAACCAGAGGCGTTCATCACCGCGCTCATTAGATTTTCAATTTAATAAACGATTCCGGGAAATGCGATTCGCTCGTGACAAGCTTCGCTCATTTAAAGACGCGTCTTTACTGCGTTAACTACGAATAAAAGCAGACAAATGGAAATAATGGCGCCACACCTGGCAGAAGCCTAATTGCAACGATTATTACTCAAAATCTCACAGGAGCAATAGCAATTACAGATTTAATTAGATAATTTTGGTATTTAATGTATGTATTTATTTTGTGCTGTGATAACTGTAGAAGCTGCTGCTAAAAATGAATCAAACTGTTTTAAATGAACAATGAAACGTCACCTTGATTTTGTTTTTTTAAAGCAAATAAATTCAAAATAATCTCATAATGTCATGTATCGTGCGCTGTTGTCACGATTCTGTTTGGACATTTTGTGTACAGGATGTCTCGGTGCAGTCAGGGGGCGGAGGGAGTCCGGTTCGGTGACTTCAAGATTCCATCTTTGCTCTTTGCAGATGATGTGGTCCTGTTGGCGTCATCGTGCCGTGAACCTCAGCTCTGCCGGGTCAGAAGCGGCTGGGATGAGAATCTGAGGCCATGGTCTCCAGCTGGAATATCCCTCGTCGGGTTGGGACTGGGAGTGAGGTTCTGCCTCAAGTGGGGGAGTTCAAGTATCTTGGAGGTTTTCAAGAGTGAGGGAAAAATGGAGCGCGAGATCGACAGATGTATCTGTGCTGCTCCCAGAGTATTGCGGACTCTGTGCCGGTCCGTTGTGGTGAAGAGCGAGCTTTGCTGCAAGGAGAAGCTCTCCGTTTACTGGTCGGTCTACGTTCCTACCCTCACCTGCGGTCATGAACTCTGCGTAGGGGTGGAAACAGTAAGATTGTGGATGCAGGTGGTGGAAATGATTTTTCTCTGCAGGATAGCTGGACTCACCCTTAGAGATAGGGTGAGAAGTTCAGTAATCCAGAAGAGACTGACGTGCAAATTTATTATTCTCAATTTAGTCACACAGTCTCAATCATGTCTCAATTTGTTTGCAAATTTATTGTTTTTATTTTTTTGCTTTAGTCATTGACCATTTGGTTTCAGAAGTTCGCTCTCAAAGTAATTTCACATTTCTTGCAGTTTCAGACTCATGGAAACTAAATATAGGGAACACATTCCAAATGCCCACGATGACTAATTATTTTCGGAGAGAATTTGTTCAAAATATCCTTTACCATGAAAGTGAGGCCCTAAAAACATCATACACAGAAACAAAGCGAACCTTTCGAACACCTTTTAGAAATTGTACTGTGAATGTTGTTCATAAGTCCCCCCCACAACAGTGGCCGTGAGACACAAGCTTAAGAAAAGAGATTTTTTGGAAAGATGAATGAGCACTCAACAGCACTCAGCTAAGATTTTTTTTAAGTACATACATAAATTAAAGAAAAATAGAAGAAAGAAATATCTTGTTGTTATATTTGCAGAGGACATTGTGATCTGTGGTCAGAACAGGTGGAAGAGAACTTGGAGAGGTGGAGGTATGCATTTGAAAGAAGAGGATTGAAAGTCAACCGTAGTAAGACAGAGTACATGTGTGTGAATGAGAGGGAGGAGGTGGAACAGTGAGGCTACAAGGAGCAGAGGTCACAAAGGTGCAGGACTTTAAGTACTTGGGGTCCACTGTCCAGGAAAACAGGAAGTGTGGTAAAGAGGTGAAGAAGAGAGTCCAGGTAGGATGGAGTGGATGGAGAAAAGTTTCAGGAGTGATTTGCGACAAAAGTGTGTCAGCAAAGGTCAAAGGAAAAGTTTACAAGACAGTGGTGAGACCAGCTATGTTGTATGGTCTGGAGACAGAGACATGGACAAAAAGACAGGAGA
The DNA here is from genome assembly GCF_014905685.2 of Nematolebias whitei. Classification (NCBI taxonomy): domain Eukaryota; kingdom Metazoa; phylum Chordata; class Actinopteri; order Cyprinodontiformes; family Rivulidae; genus Nematolebias; species Nematolebias whitei. Next base: position 6,565,204 of record NC_056520.1, on the reverse strand, counting down.
CAGAACCGGAAGTGGCAGAATTGAAGATGTTGAGGTTCTCCTTAGGCGTGACATGGACAAGATTAGGAATGAGATCATCAGAGGTACAGCACAGGTTGAACAACTGGGAGATGAAGTTATAGAGGCCAGACTGAGATGGTTTGGACATGTCCAGAGGAGGGACAGTGGGTATATTGGTAGAAGGATGTTAGAAATGCAGCTGTCAGGAAAAAGACAGAGATGTATGGATGCAGTTAGAGAGGACATGGAGGTAGTTGGAGGACAGAGTGAGATGGAGGTGGATGACTTGCTGTCAAAAGGACGGCCAAAAGAAGAAGAATATATCCCGTTGCCTCAGTTCTTAGTGTATCACAAAAACGACAGTAGGTAAAACTATCTGACGTCAAGAAACTTGAAACATTTATAGAATTTCTTGTAAGACAAATCCAATCAGGCATTTAACTGCAAAAGACCTAAAAAAATAAATAAATCAGGCAAACTCCAGATTGGAGCGCCATGTGACCGCACTGCAAAAATCCACTAGAAAGTACATCTTTGTAATAATAATAATAATAATAATAATAATAATAATGTGTTATGTGTTGTCATCATCGTATGTTTCCATACAATGGCAAAATTGGCATTTTACCCGTCCACCCCCAGGTGGAGCAGTGGGCAGCTATTGAAAGCTGCCCGGGGAGCAAATGGAGATAGGGTGTCCTGCTCAGAGACACCACGAGATGTGCAATGACCGGGGATCGAACCTGGGACTTTCGGGTCCCGAGTCGGCTGCCCTGCCTCTACCCCGTCTCTTTACAAGAACAACAACAAATAAAAAAGCAGCTTCATTAGTCTGTAAATAGACATCTCATCAAGCCTGAAGCCTTTTGGAAGCAGGCCTGTGTGGACTGTTGAAGTTGGAAAAAACAACTCTTGGATGCTCTGAGCGAAGATATATTTAGAAAAAACTAAAAAAAAAAGGACAGATTGCAATTACCGTACCAAGCACCACTCTGTTTAGCAAGAGGTCCAACATGCTTGTGTTGCAGCCAGCGGTAAAGAGATGATTTAAGAATAAATTAAACTGGTTACTCATAAAAATGTAGTTAATAGTTGCTACATAGCTGGGACTTTTTAAAAAATAATTCAATTTTTACCCTTCTTAGCATTTCGTGTGCACAAAAAGTCGGACAATGTTGCTTTTAAAAAGCTTCCCGTTTGTTTCTTTACGTGCTGATCGTTAGAGACATGCTGCCAATCCACCAGCTTGGGGACGTGAACCACCGCAGCAGTGTCCGCGAGGGTCGTGCATCTACCTGACGAGATCGATGACTCGTTCCCGGGGAGCCGAGCCGACGGCTTCGTCGTTGATCATGATGATCTCGTCGCCGGGCAGCAGCTTCCCCTCCGACGGACCACCTGAACGCACAAAAACATGTAAATGAGCCACAGTCGATTAGCGTGCCTCATTGGGAAGTGATTTTTAGTTTGTGAGCTGAAGATGAAATGTGAATAATTAAAGGCTGTAAGTGAACCATTTTGTAAATATCAGAGTGCTGGTGTAGATAAACGATGTGTTTATTTCTTGTAATGTGTAACGAGTGCAAGCGTCTATACCTGTTCCATTGGCCAAACACTCGAGACTGAATGTTCATTAGTTCAGCTGTGTGCTTAAAATTCAGCTCTGATTGATGACTGAGACATTTAAGGACTGTGTGTGTGTGTGTGTGTGTGTGTGTGTGTGTGTGTGTGTGTGTGTGTGTGCAGCCGATGGAGCTGACGGCTGAGAGTAGTGTGTAAAAGGCTTGGCAGCAATTTCTCTATCAACACATTTTCAGGGGGGGGAAAACTGGACCCCAAACATTTTGTTCATCTTCTTTCTCCCAAAAATGCAGCTGTTTGGCTCAAAACTCAACGTTTCGTGGTACGTGCATGTTTGTTCACCGACCTGGTGTGACTGACCGCACCACCACTGGCTTCTCGCTGCCCGCCACAAAACCAAAGCCCAAAACCGGATCCCGCCTCATCTCCACCAGGCGAGGGGCTGGGGGGATACCATCCAGATGGACCTCCTCCAGGGAGCTGCTCTGGGACCCCTGGCTGGAAAATCAGAGACATTTCCCTTTAACTCAGTGGTTCCCAACTATGGTCCCTGAGGAACACCATTCTGAATGTTTCAACTGTTTCCTCCTCCAACATACCTGATTCAGTGACTTATTTACTTCCCTCTGTTCTGCAGAAGCCTGTTAATCACCAAGTAAAACATGCAGGATGGCGTTCCACAAGGACCAGGTTGGGAACCACAGCTTTAACTTACCAACGATAACACATTAAAAAAAAAACATGCCCAAGTGCAAGCTATGGGAAGGTTAAATAATTCCTCTTTGTACAAATAGCTTTGTTTCATTTAGATACGATTAAAGTATCAATGTATGATTTGAGAAATTTCATCTGCTTTTCACATATCACAGCTCTGGCTCCGATAATGAAGCTTTAAATTAAGGACTGCCTTAATTGCGGCGTTTACGAAAAGCCTCAGATTTGTAATCTTGACCCAAACTGTCTCTTAAGGACATATAAAAATCTGCAGACTAGTCCAAACAAAAGTGCACTGATAACTTCATCACGTCACAGCAATTAATGTTCAAAGTGGAACAAACCTTTATATCTAATGTATATGTTCTCTTTAGAAGCCCATTGTTTGAAGTTGACTAGTTCATTATAGACATCTCCACTCCCCTGATAATATGGGACTGTCTCTTGTTGGAAAAGAGGTGATGATTTCATTCATCATGTACAGATAACAATAATTAAAGCTGCTGGCAAAGGTATTGGGTTCTCGTACCTCTGCACAAACTGGACTACAACAGAGTCGAAGGGTTTGTGGCTATTCAGGTTTGTATGCTTATTAAGCATTCACACTATTGTGATCCTGTTTATATTTATATTTTAAATGGTTCAAATCATATTTATTTCAAAGATTCCAGTTTGTAAATGTAAATGATCTTCATACACCAAAGTTAGTCATGGGAGTTCCTCAAGGTTCAGCGCTTGGACCTGTACTCTTTACCTTATTAAACATCATGGGATAAATTGTCATTGTTATGCTGATGATACACAGTTATACTTGTCCATAAAACCTTATTAATCCAATCAGCTACTTAGACTACAAACATGTCTTAAAGACTTAAAAACCTGGATGGCCCTTAATTTTCTGCTTTTAAACTAAGACAAGACGGAGGTTGTGGATTTTGGACTTGAACATCTTGCAAATAAATTTTGCAGCCTTTTACTTCCTCTGAATGGTATTAATTTGGTCTACATTTCTAATGTTAAAAACTTTGGTGCTATTTTTGATCAGGACATGTCTTTTAACCCCCACATTAAAAAAGTTACCAGAACCGCTTCCCTCCACCTGCAAGATTAGAAACATCTGATCTAAAAATGATGCAGAAAAACTGATTCATGCATTTGTCATGTCTAGACTGGACTATTGCAATGGTTTATTATCTGGGTGTCCAAATACTTCTGTAAAACGTCTTCAGTTGATCCAAAATGCTGCTGCCAGAGTCTTAACTGGAGTTAGTAGGAGAGACCATATTTCTCCAGTTTTAGCTTTGGCTCCCTGTCAAATCCAGAATTTAATTCAAAAATCTTACTTCTAACCTACAAAGCTCTCAACAACCTAGCTCCATCTTATATTACAGATCTTACTGTTCCATACTTTCCTAACAGAGTACTTCGCTCTCAGATTGCAGGTTTACTTGTGGTTCCTAGAGTTTCCAAAAGCAGAATGAGAGGAAGATCTTTCAGTTATCAGGCTCCTCTCTTGTGGAACCAACTTCCAGTTTCTGTCCATGAGGCTGACACATTATCCAGTTTAAGACTGGACTTAAGACTTTCCTTTTTGATAAATCCTATAGTTGGCTTGGGTTTACTCAGCTATCTCTTAGTTATGCTGCTATAGGCTTAGACTGCAAACAAAGACAAATTGCAGACAAATTGACCACATTTCCTCTCTATGATGCTGTCTTTACTTGATCTACTCAACCTGTTTGTATTTGTAATTATTTATATCTTATGTTTTGTTAATCTTTCCTCCTATAGAAAGTACACTGGGACCTGTCATTCTGTGTTCGTCTGTCTCTCCTTCCTGTCCTCTCAACCAACCGGTTGAAACAGATGGCTGCTTGTCCTGAGCCTGGTTGCTGGAGGTTTCTTCCTGTTAAAAGGGAGTTTTTCCTTTCCACCGTCTCCTTTGTGCTCACTCAGAATGGGAGACTGTGATGAAGTGAAGATTCAACACAGTCTGCTGCTTCCTTACATAGAGAACTTTTACTAATCAACTTTTTATATATATGTGAGTTTTTGTGCAGTGCCCTGAGACGACTTTTGTTGTGACTTGGCGCTATATAAATAAACTGAGTTTAATTTCATTTAATTAAAAACATCAAAGCTCCAAAAGCAATCATTAGGACAAATCCTCCAAATTGCAAATTTAACGTGTCTAAAGTTTTTCAACATTTGTTAATTTAAAATAGAAGCACTGACATTAACTGCTACTGGAATGGTAATACTTTGGATAAATGTACCTGATTTTGAATAAAATAGTGAGTTAACAAAAGTCAAAGTTTCTTTATTTGTCATACGCACCACATATGGTACATGTGGTGGAATGAAATTGTGTACACAGGGTCCTAGTTACGTCCAACAAACATGGATGCAAAAGCAAGCAAACATGGATACCTTGATAATTGTCTGTGCACAAAAATACTAACAGTTACCACTTTGAATCATCAAATAAATGCAAAGTTCAGAAGGTTGGGTACAACCTTTCCTCCATTTGTTTCCCCTACATAAAGTAATTAATTTTAAAACTCGTTTAAAAACATTTTTTCATTGGCTTTTAACCTCGAGTGAGTTAGCATCTCTGTCTTAATGTTGTATTCTTTTACTTGTGATGTTCTGATTATATATATATATATATATATATATATATAGTTGTTTTTATTGTTTTTACTGTTTTTTGTTTGTTTTTAATTTTGTACAGCACTTCGGACGGCTGCTTGTTGTATTTTAAGTGCTTTAGAAATAAATTGGTATAGTATGATATGGTATGGTACGGTATTTTATCTGGCCCCCAAGATGTTATTTTAAATGTAAAATACTTTTATCACTTTAAAAAAAAAATTGTAATTTTTTATTATGATGTCAGAAGTGCAACCGAGAACGTCAAATGAGACAAATCAAACTCTTGTTGAGGAACCTGCAACCAAGAAAAGATGTTGGTATCTAACGTGAATTAATGTAGATTCTGAGACCGGCCCTTAGTTTGAAAAAGTTTTTAATTTTGGCCCCCTTTGTAAGTGAGTTTGACCCCCAAAGTTTATACTGACTTGGCAGTACAGTCACATGTCAGCTATAAAGCAAGGTACCGAGTGCACATCCTTGAGGTCCTCCTGTGCTTAGTTTGGTAGCTGTTTCTCAGGATAAACCAGACTTGTTCTAAAGTCCCAAAACATGCATGAATGGCATTCTAAATTGACCTGTACAGAGAATATATCTGTTTTAGTCATTTGAGGAACTGTGGGCACATCCAGTGCCTCTGGCCTGGTGGCAGCTGGGATATACTCCAGTGTCCAATCACTATCCTGAACTGACAGAATAAATGAACGAATGAAGGACGTAATATAGTCTCAATACTACAAAACTCTGCATACTCCTTTATATTCAAACTCTTTTAAGTAACACAAGTTTGCTCTGAGTACTTTTGTTTTATTAAGGGCACCTTGATCTGTGTACATCTGAAGCCTTTGATTTTTCCAGTTACTGTATTGGAAAATTGTTAGACAAACTGTACTTGATGCATGGGCAGGGAAAGCAATCTAGACATTTAATGCTTACTGTATCTTTAGATGCATTTATTTTTTACATTCAATATGAGTGTCTTTTGTAAAACTCCCAAATAATTCAATAAACTTTCAATACACTTTCAAATTTTGTTTTTCTTTTCCATACTTCGTCATTGCACTTCCTGTTAGAGTGCCACTTAAATGTTAATGTATTATTAAATAACATCTATCTTACGGAGTCTCAGATGTCTGTCTGAGCAGAGACACTGAAAATAAAAATTCAGAGTGCCTGTGAGTTAACCAGTGATATACTGTACACTTTAAGTGAAGTGGATTAATTCTTCCTGTCTCTACAGTACTTGTTTCTTTTACAGCTTCAGAAATTCCCTTGGCAGACATTTCGTCCATTATGCAACACCGTCTGGTCAAAATAGACCATATAAATGTTCTTATGTGCAGAATTACAGTGTGAGTTTGGTGTTGTTCACAGAATTATTGTCTGTATTTTCTTAGGTGAAATTATGGAACAAAGTATGACCAATGGCAATTTGAGCAAGAATAGATTTTTGGAAAAATATGCAATATTTCTTATATTATGGTCAAACAAGTCCCAGACAATATAAATGTAACCTTATTTCTCAGTTTTCCCACATTTTTTGTCAAGAAAATTGTCTTTTTCTGTCCCATTGTCACATCGGGCAGTGTAGCAAATATAAGTCAACCATTGATGTTAATGTGTTCAAACATAAGCAACACTGGTTACTTTAAATTGGCATCATTATAACTGTTCTTATTGCGTGATGACAAAGGATTTAGAGACACCATGAGTTAAAATAGATTTCATACAGTCCAGAACAAAACAGAGGAAGTTTTATAATGCGCGTTAAATGAGTTCAGAAGTGGGATCAATGTCAGACAAGGTTAACTAATGAATGAACATCCATCTTGTAAACGTATGTAATCAAGTCAAGACCACCAAGTACATGGTGGTTATTACCTACTGCCAAAGGAAAACAGGCTATAATGTTTTTTCCCAAACACAAGAATGGCTTTAACCAATTGTACAGGTATTTAGCTTGGTATAGTAGTAATTAAGCATCATCCCCAACAAATACTCCAAGCGTTGTACTTTGTGCAAGATCTTTGACTAAAACTTCCTAATTCAAGATGGCCACCACAGATAGTTGATCTTAGCAAACACAAAAAAGAAAAACATACGTCAATGTCCCCTTCACTGAGGGATTTGAATAGTGAATGTTTTGTAGTTTTTGACATTTTTCAGGACTGGAATTGAACAGGGAGTGCATGTAAACCTTAATGTTTTTGGTGCAAGATATTGAACTAGGTAGGAGTTCACTGTTTAGAAGAACAGAGGTAGGCTATTTCATTTTATTTATTTATTTCTTGTCCGATGCAGTGCAGCGGGACAGATCCTAGGGAGTAGAGGAAGTAAAAATATCCCCCTTCGGGTGCAATGGTAGAACCAAAGGGTGGCCAATGGTGGCCTTGGCCACCATAGATTAATCTTTGGCCACCATAATAATTGAGAAAACTATACAGTTCAACCAGTTCAACAATAGAAAAACTAGAAAGCCTAGTTTTTTCAAATGATTGGGGTGGCCGGTTTGCATACAAACATACATAGTGACGTAGCTCTATGCTAAATGCACACAATACAGACGCACTAGCTAAGAAGTTAGACATAGCGCTGCGCTTCTCTCACGCATCATCCCCGAAGACGAGCGCTCTGCCAAGGTGCGGCAACACACCAAAATGAAAGTCAGCATCTCACTTATTTTTCAACTTATCCAGCTCATAAGATGAACCAGACGAATGGACCGTAGGTATTTCAAAGTCCACTCTTTGCTCCTCGACAGGAAACAAAAAGCTTGTTATATTTACAGATACTGAGCTAAAGTTTATTGCTGTCGTAGCTAAGAGTAACCATCAATACATATTTCACTGTGCATAACATTTACAAGGTTTGACTCAAATACTATAACTCTGTCCTTTCTCATTTGTAAAAACATAATCCAATATGCCAAAGTTCATGCTCAATAATCCAGGTATGAAATCCAACAATGTTCAGTCAAGTCTTCTGGGCAGTTTCGTTTTTTTTTTTTCTGAAACCTTTCGTCCTTCATCCAAAGGACTTTTTTAATCTGAGGAGCCACCAAAACACTAATTTCTGTCTCAGAGGAGTTGACGAGGGAGCGGGCGGACCCTGGAGGCCATTTTAGCACCATCAAATTGTTTTTTTCCTCACTATGGAGTATGCTGTTTGTGGGAATCCGTTTGTTTTGGTGGCTCCTCAGAATGAAGAGGTCCTTTGGATGAAGGATGAAACGTCTCAGCAAAAAAAAAAAAAAAAAACATCCAGATGACCTGACTGAACATTGTTGGATACGCCAATATGAAATGCAGAAGCAAGTTCACATTATTTCAAGAAATGCTTCCCCACTCCCCTTTTCTTACTTGTCCCGCATTTAAAATGCAGCCTTTATCTTGAAAGTAGGACCAGGACAACCTAAAACTCTTGCAACAACTTTCACAGCCTGGAAGCTTGTCACATTAACTACAACTCTTTGCAGATTGTGTTTCTTGGAATTACAATGGCAGTAAAATAATGGCACACATCAAACTGACATATTGCATAAAAAGGAAGAATTAGGCTTAAAGATGATGAGATAAGTGGGGGTAAGGGGGTTCCAGAGAAATCGGTTATCACTTACAGAGAGCCTCTTTCGAAGCATCTTAATGGATTTGAACTCTTTGTGCCTAAGTTCTGCGTGCCAGCATCTCATTTCCAATCCAATTTGAACATTTGCCTGTTTGTATGCAAAGATTTGCTTTGGCGTGACAAATTTACAGAGACATAGTGCTTAAATGTAATGGCTGTATTTTGTGCATGAGTGGTGCGACTGAGAAAATATTGGCTCCTCATTTAATCATAGCTGGTGATTGAACTTAAACGGTGGCTTTAATGCAATTTCATGGTTACAGTTCTGTGTGGCTGCTTTACTATGTTTCTTTGTTTCAAGGTGGCTGCATGTTGGAGCAGCTCTGTTACTTTCATTCTGAGATTTTGCTTTTGGAAACTTTAATTCCTCTTTTTCTGGATGTAAATCACATTTTTTTGGATGTCTGTTTCCTCTGGTATCAGATGCTGTGCAGCTGGAAGGATTTTTACTGAAACTTTTTTAGTTTTGGACATTTGTTATGATGCGTAACCATGGCAACGAGGCAGTTTTCTACCACCAACAGCAGCTGATTAATATCTCAAAAGCTCAAATAATATCTCAACTACAGCCCCAAATCTCAAATGAGTTGAGAAGGATGTTCTGTGGATGCATTCTCATCTGCCTGCCAGCTGTGCTCGAGTGCCTGACCACTCAGATCCTGGAACTGGTGGGAGACACGGCTCGTGACAGCAGAAGGACAGGATCGTCCCTCAGCACCTACAGGGTGCAATGATGCCCCAAATCCCACGTGAGTTGAAAAGGAGGTGCCGTGGACAAATTCCCGTCAACCTGGCGGCGGTGCTCGAGACCTCACCACCGAGATCCGGGAGCTGGTGAGAAACTCGGCTCGTGTGGAGCTCTGCAGACTGCTAGGAGGAGTGACCATCACTCAGGGAGGAATTCTGTCTGGCATTCGGGCAATCCTGCTGCCCAGGAGGACCGAGAGGCCCGCCGGATCTGACAACAAGATGGATCTGGGTGGACGGATTCGTATCTGTGGCCAGATTCTTCAGCTTCACTGCAGGAGATCCTTCTTGCCCACAGCTATCAGCATCTATAACAGCTCTTGAATGAAACCAGGATGATGAGCTATGACAACACTTCATTTCCCTCTGGGATTAATAAAGTATTTTTGAATTGAATTGAATTTTTGTACATGCAAAAGATCTATTGAGCTGCAAATAGATCTTGAAGAGATACGGTGAACCTATGACTTCTAAGATACATTGACATTGTTTTAAAGGGACCCTTCCCCTGCTCAACAAAGTCCTCAGATGTAAGAGATTTGCTTCCTTTGCCACCAATCATCAAATTTGTAGCTTGTAGATGTGCATGTGCTTGCATTCATACCATTTACGAGTCATCTGTGTCTGGGTAGCAATAATATTGCATGTTTGTCAACTGTTTATTCAAAAGAAAATTGTTGCGAGTGATTTCTCAGTAGGATTTTGACCCAGTTTTTGTGTCCTTGTGGCCCCTGGGTGTGACACTGTCTGCATGTGGTAAAGAGCAATTTACTCACATCAGAACAAGTGTACATGCTGGGGTTTTTTTGTACTCAAAGCTAAAGGCGGTCCAACGAAATATTAGTGACTTTTTTTTTGGTAGCAACTGTTTTTTTGGCCAGGCAGTGCATGTTGAGAACAGGGAACAGGTGGAAGAGAACTTGGAGAGGTGGCGGGATGCACTTTAAAGAAAAGGAATGAAAATCAGCCGTAGCAAGACTGAGGAAGACCAAAGAGAAGATATACACAGATAGATGTAGCTAGAGAGGACACAGAGGTGACATGTAGGATTACTCGCTGTGGCGACACCTGAAGAGGGAACAGCAAGAAGAAGGAGAAGACGAAGAAGAAGCTATGGGTTGTCAATGCGGCTGTTGTTTTTATTTAATTTTTGTTCCAGTTTTGTCTTTGGAGCTCCTTTTGAGTAGGAAGTATACAATCACATTTTGATGCTTATAGGTCATAGATTCCAGGGCTGCATACTGGACCTGGTAAATGCTTGTGGACTGGTACAGATGGGAAAAAAAGGCTTCTTATATGGCACAATAAATAGGAGAATACAATGTGTTACAAACAAGACAAAATTGTAGCCATTTCGGTCAAACTTTGAAAATAACTATTTGCAATGTCATGCAATATAGTGAGACATCACCCCTAGAGAATGTGGGGCTACGTCTACATCAAACTTAAGCTCAATATCAGTAGAAAGTGCTGCAACAATTTAGGCCCCGAGAATAATCATTTAAATATTTGACATCAGTGCAAATTAAGCTCTTGCAAGAATAAGCAACTGCAAAGCATGACTATGATCAGAAATACCTGGTAAGGAAGTCCCGGGCATCCCTCGTATTGTTCATGCTGTCCCAACTGTACTGGGACCCCTGCAGCCCTCCCCAGGAACCTGGGCCAGGTGGCGGCCAGCCGGATGTTTTATTTCTATGGCTAACACAGAAAAGAAAAGAATGCATTTTAGAAACTAATGCCTTAATAAATGTGCTTGAGTGAGGTCAATGTTTAGACAAAAGGGGATCAGAATCTTAAATAAAGATGGCATTAAACAAGCAAGATGGATCACTACACTGATTTTCAAGCCCAAAATTACCCAATTTACTAATCCATCTGTGAAAACAAGCATGGGAAGACTGGATTACATGGAATTTGTTTCACAGGGGCAATAGTGTCAGCTTTACCGTGAGGTGTTTGTACTCCTGAATCCCCCTACTTCAGATAAAGGTACATGGAGACACACTTAGTGCACCACTGGTTAGAATCCTCTCTGTCCAATTAGTGCGACTTTGAGTCGCTCAGTACGATGTAGCTTTGCTTAGTGCGATCGAATGAATTCAAATAACAGCCCATTGATTCCGTAGCTGGACGATCGATGGCTTGTGAGCAGCGCCATGCAAAAAATTGCACTGTGAAGCACCGATGTGACAGCTGACTCGCTTATTGCAGATTACACTAACAGTGTCAGGGCCCATTTCGGGATGGGGAAAACGGATCAAGACAGGTCAAGGAAGTGTTCTCATCTTAGTAGAAATTTCCAAAAATCACAGCGTAACCATGTTGAGTCAAATAAAAAGTTGATGCACATTATTTCAATTAGAAAAACAAGGTATAGGTTGTACAGTTATAATATCTGGAGCCTCATTTATATAAGAGCAAAAACAATTATAATAGTCAAAAATCCATACTATAAAAGGACGTCGTTGCCATAACAATCCAGCCGATTAATCCCTTCGTGGTGCTGTTCATGGGGTGGATGCATCATTCCATCATGCCATACCTCAAAGTATATAAGATTAAATTGTCAGTATACGGACAATAAAACTGTCCTTGGATATCAAGCCTGATCAGAGTCGGACAAAAAGAAGAACATTTCCACGCTTCCATTAACGAGAAACTGTGAAAAGCAATTCATTTCCAACGAACTAGAATAACCAGTTGACGTTCAGGCTATCCTTAAACGCAGCAAAAGCCCTCCACCACAGCTGGGTTCCTTTCCGTTCTTATGCAATCCATGGTATTTACTTTAAAGCTTCTGTTTTGGCAGGAATTAAGTCCTCCAAAATAGAAAAAAATTAAAAACATACTGCAACTCCCGATTCCCAGTTGGAGGCTCTGGTAGGTCTAAATACAGCGGTGGTGGTGTTACCGGCGGTGCAGATCCCCTGTGTGCAGCCAGACATTCATCTGTATTTGTCATTGTGCTGCTGCTGGGAGAAGCTTTGCTCCCAAACTGAACTAAACTGTGGTGGCCTTGCCTCCTTTATCCCATAATCCCTCTCATCACAGAGGAAACAAATCCATGCCGTGTGCGAGTAGTTTTCTCTGTGTGTGCAGCTGTATTTATACGTTTACACATTCACTTTTATTTATCCTTCAAAAAAAAAAGGGTGTATGTTTTTCCATAAAGCATAAGGAAATTAATTATAGTAAAAGTTACGCTGGGGTCAAAATGTCCCCAACATACCTAAATCTGTCTTTGCAGGAACACAAGTATCTATAAATAACAGAACAGTGAAAGGTTCTGACCCTGAACAATGGGAATAAATAGTGTAAATGTTGCGGAAGATGTCACATAGGTAAGTGAATTTCAGTGTAAGAGACAAGGTATGAAACATGACCAGAGAAATTTGGAAAATAAAACGGGAAGTAGACGGAGCAAATCAGAAAGGACAAATATTCCGCAACAAAACTAAAAATATGCTGATGAAAAACTATTACACAGCAATCCATAGCAATGGTTCAGACAAGCAAAAACCTTGTGCAACTTTTTACATTGATTTTTGACCTTGACCTGAGAGCTGGTGGGATGAAAAGATGACCTGACAGTGGCACAAATGTGCATCAAGTTTCCTTAAATCACCTTGAGCTGATCTAAAGTTATGGACAGGTTGATTAAAAAAAACATTGTTTTAACTTTGACCTTGATTTTTTACCTTGATCTGTGAGCGGGGGTGATTAAAAGATTACCTGACATGTAGTGGTGGCACAAATGTGCATAAAGTTT
>NC_056520.1:6526618-6552104 GCF_014905685.2 Nematolebias whitei | reverse complement strand
ACCTGACATGTAGTGGTGGCACAAATGTGCATAAAGTTTCTTTAAATTGTCCTGAGCTGATTAAACGCTATGTTCTGGATGAAAAAAATGCCTCGTTTTAACTTTGACCTTGATTTGTGACCTTGATATATGAGCTGGGGTGATGAAAAGATTACGTGACATGTAGTGGTGGCACAAATGTGCATCAAATTTCTTAAAATCATCTTGAGTAGATCCAAAGTTATGGTCTGGATGAAAATAAAATACCTTGTTTTATCTTTGACCTTAATTTGTGACCTTCGAGCTGGGGTAATCAAAAGATTACCTGACATCAAGTGGTGTCACAAATGTGCATCAAGTTTCCTCAAATCATCTTGAGCAGATCCAAAGGTATGATCCTGAAGAAAAAAATACCTTGTTTTAACTTTGACCTTGATTTGTGACCTTGACCTCAGAGCTGGGGTGATGAAAATTGTGTGTAACACTGTCCAGTGATATGTGTATTAAGTTTTGTTAAATTATTATTAAGTTCTGGGCGGGACAAAAGAAAGTTTATGAACAGGTATACTATGTACGTATGGTCAGATAGAAGCATGGAAACTATACAATAACATGCGCATTAAAATAAAAACTAATGTCCAGAACTCTAAACAAAACAAAATGAAAGCATCATCAAAAACAGATTTATCCTCAGGAAGGTTCCAGTGTTCCGCTGGTTTCTGTTATTCAAAAATAATTTATTAATCCCAGAGGGAAATTAAATTTTGTAACTCGTCATACATATCTTCTTTTCCCATACCTTACATACCTAATTTGACAACCAAAACTCGTAAATATACCAACTTTACGCCATGCCCATAACCATTTTTGTGCGTAAAATATGTTTATGATTCATAATAAATCATAGCTTGTTTAATGACGTGCGCTTCTGACCTCTTGGCCAGGTCAGCCTTGTAAAAAAAGATCTTTCTCCAAATGTTTTATTCTGGTTGAATATAGATAATGGAAACAGATGACGACACATGCAAAGAGTACAGAAAATTTTCCAACACACCATGAAATATTTGTATTTATGGACCCACTTTTGGTAACTTATGACCCATCATGATCCTAAAAACAGTGTTTTGGTGGGGAAAAAAAAGAGAAAACTCATTCGAACAAATTGTACTATAATAAAAAAAAAATTCAACATATTCGTGTGTGCGAATGGAAAGTTTGGACAACAGTAACATTTTTTTCAATTAACAATTTTTTTGTACATTGGCTGTGATTTGATCTATCACCAAGAATCTTTGCATGAGAATTGAAAAATAATGAGATGTAAACCACCTACTGGTCTCTTACGAATAATACAGCTTTATTAAATTCTGAGCGTAAATGATCTATTTGAAGTCATAGCCTTCACACTAGAACATAAAAAAAAATCAGTTGGAAGGTAGATTATCTTTGTAGGGTCTTGGTGTGGTCTTTATGAATTATCTTGGGAAAACAGTGAGCTCACACATGATAGACTGTAAAAGGTTTGCAATGGTTACAAGCAGGGATGTCCAATCTTGGTCCATGAGGGCCACGATCCTGCATGTTTCACTTGTTCCCCTGCTCCAACACAGCGGATTCAATGGCTGAATCACCTCTTCATGTTCTGCAGAAGCCTGTGAATCACCTTGGATTAAATCAGGTGTGTTGGAGTAGAGAAACATAAAACATTCAGGATAGTGGCCCTTGAGGACCAGGATTGAGGGTTCACAAAACTTGTTGCATTGGCATCGTATCAGGATCTTGGGTGGAGGCTAGGCTATGACGTTGATTGTAACAAGGTTACAGAAACAACCTAGCGCAGACGTAATATACTTTAATACCAGTGTCATGCTAGTACGGTTTGATCATCTACTCCATAGCTGCATCTTGACGACATCCGAGAACTGTGACAATGCAACCATTTAGAACTTGGCGAGGGCGCATGAAAGCTTCTTGACAACATATATGCCGAGTACTACGGGTGTAGCAGTGTAATGATTGCTTTTCCAATAAACGAGGTATTCTAAATTTGCCAGCATGAGGAGGACCTTAGACTTAGTACTCAGAGGACAACAACCACTTCAGTATTGCCAAGCGTATGCACGAACACAACCTGCCACAAGAAGGACAGAACGTAAATGTACTTTTGGCAATGAACCAGCAAAGATTCTTCCAATAGTGGCATATTTATGTAAATTTTAGCCAGTCACTTTGTGTGATAGACTCTACAAAACAGTATAGTAGCCTATATATATCAGAGCTCTGCAGATCATTTTTCTACACTACAACCTCTGCAATTGATTTTGTCATAACCAATCTAGCAGACTGCCTTTACAGCTGCCAGATTTTCTTTGATTTCTCATTAGCTTGCTTAAAGATAATCAAGATCAGCTCACAGTGATCTATTACACAACAATGCACATCCTCTTACATAACAGCCTTTGTATAAAAGGAGTTTCACTCATGAAACGCCCTTCCACCCATACATATTGTTGCACCTTAAAGAGTTGATGGATGTGAATGAATAAATGCCAACCCTCATTTATTTACAAGGATGGTGGTTACGGGGGTTGCTTTTTGCTGCATCATATGTCAAACTGCACTAACCGCAGTCAAGCCAGCTGGCAAAGACTTCTTTACTTAACGACATGCTCCAGTCAGCAAGAATGAACAGCTCCCCAACACAGATCTTAGCGTTTGTCTCAATCAACACTTCGTTTCTCTGGCGAGACGGCTCCGAACATTTCCCAAAGCCAAAAGGCTTAAGGCAGGGAATGTTTCTGCCACTGTCTTTTAGCAAAATACCACATCAACCACTGGATGGAGGTTAATGAAACTTTCATAAAGCAATCAATATCATTATGCAAGTCTACACCTTAACTTTTAGAGTTAGTCCAATTGAAGATGGCCACTACAGCTAGCACAAAAATGACCATAACTTCCTCATCATAACGTAATGTCTTGTAGCTGTTAGAGTATGCAAAATCACAACTGACCCTTTTCAACCTAAAATTATGTTATTTTAAAACTAGCATGAAAGGATACCTTCCTTCAAGGAATTCTAACCCTAGAATGTATGTGTATACCAAGTAAATTTATTTGACATAAGCCATTAGATATACATTGACTGTTAAGTACATTTCATCTCAGAGGTTTCAGTCTTTGCTCCTTCATTCAAAGCCATCAGCCATCTGATCAGCTCCCAATTCATTCTTCAGCCTGACAATGACCCCAAACGTACAATCCGAGCCACGAAGAACAAGGAATCCTGCAACAGATGGCACGGTCCCTCCGGAGCCTCGAGCTTATCATCATTTTGGGATTACATAAAGAGACAGAAGCAACTGAGGCAGCTTAAATCTGCTGAGAAACTTTAGGAGCTTCTTTAAGACATTTTATAGCATTACGTGGACATGTGATGTCTTGGGGATTTTCGTTAGTTTTATTACATGTTCATGTGTGTATCTGCATGCAGACTTCATGCGACTGAAACAGTGGGGCTGATTTCCAAATGAAAAGGTTAATGATGGTAATACTTAAGTAGAAAAACGTTGATTTCAACAGACAAGTTGGAGGAAAAGCCCAAAACTTTAAATTATGTAGAAAATACCTTTTGTCATCTGGATTAACATGGCCATACGGTATAGTTGGGTGGGCTTGCATTCACTTGTCTTCTAAAGTCCACTGCAAAACCTTCAGCCTCCTTTATATTTCATATAGTCCTCTTTATATTGTTTTTTTTAATGATCATTATCCCTTTGTGGAACGAATGTTGTTATTGATGATTTTAACATTTTTCCCATTACGTATTTTCAGTGCAACTGTCTGAAGGAAGCCATTTGGCAGCACGAAAGGTTAGTGGTTAGCTCTATTGCCTCATAGCAAAAAGTCCTGGCTTCAAACCCTGGTTTGGACCTAGGGTCTTTCTTTGTGGAGTTTGCATTTTCGTTTTGTGTTTGCGCAAGTTTGCTCCAGGTGGTCTGGTTTCCTCCCACAGTCCAAAACTATACATGCCTGACAGCCTTCAGGCATAGGTCTCCATGGCAAAAAAAAATCTGTGATCTCAATGGAACTTGCCTGATAAAAAAAAGGTTATTAAACTTAAAGGAGCTAATAAAAAGCTGTTTGGTCAAGTTTTGAAAGTATTGAAAAATCCTATGAAACTGATGTTTTGAATAGGTCTAACTTCTCATGACCAAACTAGATGCCTTACTTTATCATTCGTGGACCAGCATCAGCAGGTTCTCTCCTGCTTTTCACCTAAACGTAGATTGGATTTATTAAAATGGGATCCTGTGTAGGGAAGCACGGTTGAGCTGCTGCCTCTTAGCGAGAAGGTCGCTGGTTCAAATCCCGACCCGGGACCTTTCTGGGTGGAGTTTGCATGTTCTCTCCATGCATGCATGGGTTTTCGCCGAGTACTCGGATTTCCTCCCACAGACCAAAAACATGCATGTTAGGCTGATTGGTAACTCTAAATTGTCCTTGGGTGCGCGGCAGCACGGTGGCGCAACTGGTAGAGCTGCTGCCTCTCAGCGAGCAGGTCCTTGGTTCAAACCCCGGTCCAGGGGCCTTTCTGGGTGGAGTTTGCATGTTCTCTCCGTGCATGCGTGGGTTTTCTCCGGGTGCTCCGGTTTCCTCCCACAGACCAAAAACATGCATGTTAGGCTGATTAGTAACTCTAAATGGTCCCTAGGTGTGAGTGAGAGATTGAATGGTTGTTTGTCTCTATGTGGCCCTGTGATGGACTTGCGACCCGTCCAGGGTGTACCCTGCCCCTCGCACAGTGATTGCTGGACATGGGCACCAGTGACCCCCATGACCCAAAGGAAGAAGCAGGTAAAAGATAATGGATGGATGAATGGGGTCATGTGTAAATGTTACGACTTATTACGCTAACTGTGGTAGAAAGTTGCTTGATCAACTTCAGCTTTAAGATACAAGATTCAGTTCTCATCAGACTGGTCAGAATTCATTGCTGTTTCTCTAAACTGAGGTTGGTCCATAAATTTCAAATAATTAAACTAACATTCTTCTGCCAAGAAAACAAACCCGAATCATTGATTCTACTCAACATTATGAACCTGCGTTGGTGTCTGACTGATTTTGTACAAAAGGTAAAGAGCTGTCTTGAGATGTTTTAGTCTATAACAAAACTTCACAAGACCAGTAAGGTCCCAGTCAGTTTAGCCATTCGTGCAGATTTTTACAGACTTTACACTCTACAGAATATCTAGGGTAATTTCAGATCATGCACAATTCATTGGTAAACTTCTTTTCTTCCATTAACATGCTCAGCTGTGGAGCGCCCTGAATGGTACTGGAAAAGTCTTTTAGAAGGAGTTGTAGGTTAAGTGGTTGCGTGTAAAAAAATACATGAAACATGCATGAAAAATGTGTTTATGTTGCGGTCACGTCCCGTCGAGTTTCTATCCTTTAACAAGATGGGTGGGTCTGTCGACAGAAAAGTGTTCATTTGCCATGCTTTTATTTTAAAATGAGAGTGACTCAAGAGTTTTAGGAAATGAACACGATTCGTAAGAAAAAAAAAAGGCAACAATAAAAAGGCGTACAACTTTCTTGAAGGAACTGTGCATCAATAACGAACAGGTCTTCAAAGTTGTTTGGCATTTTTTTAATAATTAGATTTGGTTCATAGCCCTGTGTTGGACTGGAGACATGTCCAGGGTGTCCCCTGCCTCTTGCACAGTGATGGCTGGACATGGGCACCAGTGAACCTCGTAACCCAAAAAGGATGAAGTGGGTAAACGATGATGGATGGATTTGGTTCAAAAATCCCTCACAATTTAAACTAAAAACAATCAGAAGAAATCTTTTGTGCTATAAACATTAAATCCTACCGTCTTAGGTCAGAATTGATGCTTAAAAGCAACTTCTCTTAATCTAAATGCAAAAAAGTACAAAATATTTAAAAAGTAATCAGTAACCCAACAGGGAACAGCAAATAAAATGATGACTAAAGATGAAAATATTTTCATAATATCAATAAAAACTGTGGCAAAATCCAGCCGACAAAAATGTACAGTTTTATTGCTCCCATTTTTCATTTGAGCTGAACTCAAACATCTAAGACTTTTTCTACACAAATGTCTTTTTATCTAAAATATTGTTCACATACAGTATTTGAGTAAATCTGTCAGTGAGTACTTTCCCTTTGCCAAGATAATCCATCCACCCCACAGGTATGGCATATCAAGATGCTGATTGGACAGCATAATTATTGTACTGTGTGTGTTAGTGAGCATTGCAACATGCTGTTAAGTGTTTAGTGCATTTCTTGGTTTATACCTTAGATCCTTAGTACCGTTTCTTTTACACCTCATATTTTTGCTATTGTTGGGTGTAACTGGGACCCTGTGTACTCCGTTTTGCTCCATCTCATGTACCACATTCATTCAACCTTTATTTATACAGGTTAATCCCAATGAGCCTCGGGGACTCATTTACAAGAGAGACCTGATTGACATGCGATGCGAATGACAATAAAGAACCTTGAACTTGAACTTAGGCTGACCACAATAAAACATGAAGTTTTATCACAGCAAAATGCCACAGATGCCACAAGATTCAGAGTTTCTTTATTTGTCATTCGCACCTCATGTGGTACATGTGGTGGAGCGAAATTATGTACACAAGGTCCCAGTTACATCCAACAATAAAATGTAAAAGAAAAACAGTAATAACATCTAAGATATGAACTAAGACAAACATCAACTAAAAATATGCTAAGCACCAATAGCATAAAACACAACGAACAGCAGCACGAACATGAGTCAGTGTGAGCAGATGTGCACGCATGAACACAGCAACATGAAACAGATCAGCAGCAACATGAAACAGATCAGCAGCAACATGAAACAGATCAGCAGCAACATGATGTGATTTTTCACATTCATCATTCTGGTTAGAGATTCATGAGTCTAACAGCCTCAGGGTAGAAGCTGTTCCTCAGTCTAGTGGTTCTACACTTAATGCTCCTTAACCTCCTTCCTGAGGGGAGCGAGGCAAAAAGTGTGTGTGCTGGGTGAGTGGGGTCCTTCATGATGCAGGTGGCCCTCTTCCTGCATCTGGAGGTGTAGATGTCTGTGATGGTGGGGAGACTGACTCCAACAGACTTCTGTGCAGCCTTCACCACTCTCTGCAAAGCTTTTCTTTCTGCAGCTGTGCAGCCTCCATGCCACACGTTGATGCTGGAGCACAGGATGCTCTCCACTGCACACCTGTAGAAGGAGGCGAGGACTGAGCTTCCCAGACCATCTCGTCTCAGCGTCTCAGGATCTGAGAGGATGTGCAACAGGCATGCTGACTACAGGAATGCACCAGAGCTGTTGCCCTAGAACTGAACATTAATGTCTCTACCATAAGCCATCTCCAAAGACATTTCAGAGAATTTGGAAGTACATCCAACCAGCCTCACAACCGCAGACCACGTGTAACCACATCAGCCCAGGACTTCCGCATCCAGCATCTTCACCACCAAGATCATCTGAGACTGGCCGGTGGCCACCCAGAGACCTGCTGCAACAACTGGTTTGCATAATTAAAGAATTTATGCACAAGCTGTCAGACACCATAACAAAGGATAAGGTGACAAGATCCTGAAGCCCATCGTTGTACCATTCATCAACAACCATCACCTCCTGTTGCAGCATGATAATGCACAGCACCATATTGCAATGACCTGTACACAATTCCTGGAAGCTGAAAACTTCCCAGCATTCTCACCAGACATGTTACCCACTGAGCACGTTTGGGATGCGTATACGGCACCTTATTCCAGTTCCAGACAATATCCAGCAACTTCGTACAGCCACTAACCCTAACCCAGCCAGGAGTGGACCAACATTCCACAGTCCACAATCAACAAACTGATCAACTCTATGAAGAAGCAGCTTTGGCAAAAGGTGGTCACAACAAAGACTGGCTGGTTTTCTGGCACCACCGGACCCCCAAAACAGTAAAACTGCACATTTTACAGTGGCCTTTTATTGTGGGCAGCCTAAGGCACTGCTGTCTAATCAGCACCTTGATATGCCACACCTGTGTGGATGAATGATCTCGGCTAAGGAAAAGTACTCGCAAACACAGATTTACACACATTTGTGTACAATATTTAACAGAAAAAGTCCACTTGTGTACATGGAAAAAGTTTTAGATCTTTGAGTTCAGCTTATGAAAAACGGGGGAGCAAAAACACGTTATTCTTGTTCAGTGTATATAAATTATTTTTAAAAATGAAATGAATGAATAGATTAAAAAAAATTGCTTTACAGTGTAAAAAAAACTCTACTTAAAAAACTAAAAATGTGCTATGTTTGGTTTTTTCTTTCCTGTTATAAGGGTTTTAAGCAGTGTCCAAATCCTTCTGCATCAACAGTATAATTTTTTTCAACATTTTACCGCAAATGACAAGAACAGTAATGTTCATGTCAGCTAAAGAAAAGGGGAATCTCTTTTAGCCCAGCTTTCTAAGGAAATTAGGTCATCTTTTACTGCTGTACCATCAACGCCCCTCCTTTAACTGTTCTGTCAGAGACGTTTTGATGCTAAAATCACATCTTCATTTAATTCAGTGAATTTGTACTTTTGTATTAACTACTCTGCCCTTAATATGTCGCTCAGATTTTCTTAATTGGCTTCCTAACGAGGCTTATTCCGTTCTTATCCTCATCAAATTACCGGTTTTTGTTCCGACACTGTCCGATTCATCCCAAATCAAACTTACACCCCCTCTTCCCTCGCTCAAGTTCTTCTAACGTTCATAAACAAAACATAAGTGCACAACGCTAAATGTTAGCCTGAAACTGGTTTTACTTAGTATTCTGTAATTTTATTTACAGATTACAGCAATTGTCTGTGTACTTTGCACACACACAACCATACTTGTGCATATGTATGCATTTAAATAAGTACTTGAAATAAATTTCTTTATAGAACTCTGAAGATTATACTTTAATGTGAAGACTACGTGGATATCTTGCAAGAGATGGATGTGTCCTAAACAAGGAGAATGTAAGGAGAAAAAAGCTAAAAGTTGCTTATTTGCAGCAAAAGTTTAGGGTTTTCTTAAAGGTACACATACAAAAATTACAGTTATTGGTCTACGCTGGTGTACTTGTTGTTATTGTTTTATTTTTCCAGAAAGAACTTTTACCTAAATATCACAGTGAACATCAAAATTTGTTGGAAACCATTGATCCTGACAGACTATTACTAAAGCTCAATTTCAAAAGATTTCAGTCGCTTAATATTCAAAAAATTATTGATGTTGTGCGTTGGTTCCCTTTTCCTAATGTCTGAGTGTTTTTCTACCAAGTATACAGGGGCTAGCAAGAAAAACAACACCAAGTCACAGTATTTTGTCTGTTACTTTCCCAACTATTCAACTACTTGAACAAAACGTCACACTCCATTTGGTGATGATTCAAGTGGTAATGAGTGATTATGAGGTTGAGTTGGTTCGGGCATCTGGAAAGGCTGCTTCCTGGGTGCCTCCCAAGGGAGGTGCTTCAGGCATGTTCGACTGGGAGGAGACTCCGGGGAAGACCCAAGACACGCTGGAGAGACTATATCTCTCGGTAGACCTGGGAACGCCTTGGAATCCTCCCAGAAGAGCTGGAAGACGTGGCTGTGGAAAGAGATTTCTAGGTGGCACTGCTCAAGCTGCTGCCCCCACGACCCGAGTGCAGAATAAGCAGAAGATAATGAATGGCTTGATGGCATAGGCTATGTGTATGAAGTTTTGTTAAATTTGTTTGCGCGGATCAGAAGTTATGAGCGGGACAAGAGAAAGTTTATGGACCTACGAAAACTATACCAATAAACATGAAGGTTCATGCTCAATAATCCTGGTAAAACATCCAACAATGTTCAGTCAGGTCATCTGGATAGTTTCCCTTTTCTTGTTGAGAGACGTTTCCGCCCTCCATCCAAAGGGCTTGGTCAGTCTGAGAAGTCCGAAACAAACTGTTTTCCCCACTAAGCAGTACATTCCTAAAGTGGACCAACCAGTTTGCTGGTGATAAGATGGTTTCTGGGGCTGTCCTCTCCCCCATCGACTCCTCCCAAGCTGCCACAGCCAAAGTGGTTCAAGACATCAAGGTTTATGCTCAATATACCAATATACCTTTCGATGGGTAGATTTTAAAAAAAGTTTTAGCGTTCATTGAAAGAATGCATGTCACCCTCCATCTTTCATGCCAGTGTTTAGAACCAAGAAACTATGTTGAGAAATGACAGAGTTGTAGCCAAGGTTGATAAGTCAATCAGTTAAAGACATACATTCAACTGCACCCAGTATTCACTGGTTAACTGGTCATCATTAACTTCACGCAGACTCTCTCACTGGTACATTTTAATCTTTAAATCACTTCTTGGTCTGTTGCCTTCATACATCTCCTCCTACATGTCTGCGTGAGTGCAGCTACAGCGTGCGCTCTCAGGACATCATTACCTGCAGTGTTCCCTCAGTGAGGAGTGAACTAGGCAAAAGGGCCTTCTTCTACTCCGTTCCCGTTTCCTGGAACATCTTACAAAAAGACCTGAAGCTCTCAACCTTTGACCTCTCTAAGTGGCTTCAAACATCTAAGTCCTGGCAAAAACCAATGCAGACATGTTCCTGCTTTTAGTTTTCTACATCGCCTTATAATCTAGCTGTTTTTTTTGTTTTTTTTTCCCACTACTTTTCCTTTTGACTGTCCTTTTGGTTGCCATTTTGTTTTGATTTGTAAAATAATAATTTCGTATGCCTCTTTTGTGACCGTCTATTGCGGTCATCTTTATTCACTGTTGTCATCACTCTTTGTTAAAACCAGGTCTCTCTTGTAAATGAGTCCCTGAGGTTCAATGGGAGTAACCTGTCTAAATAAAGGTTGAATGAATGAGCCAGTCAACAGCTTTTGGAACAATGGATAAAAACACTCAAGCTAAATGGGAGGGTTAGTGATTTAGGTAAGTGTTATTGTCTCAACGTTGACCTACAGATCAAGAACTCCCAACCCATAATCAGACCTTAAGTAGACTTTTAGATGAAAGATCTCATGGCTTCAATGAAAAAGAAAAGGAATCCAGTTGCTTTCTGTTAAACAATACTTCAGACTGGTAATGCCAAAAAAGTATCCACCAAAAATTTTGCTTTAAATTCAAGATTCCTATGAATTTATGGTCTAAATATCCCTTATTGTGTCAAAACTCCAAACACCTTTTTAAGTTTAGAGTCAGTAGTTTTGAAACTATGTTCACTTCTTTTTAACTTGTGGTTGGTTAACCATACTCGATTGGTGAAACAGCAACCGATGACTCAAACATCATCTATTAGAAAGGATAAGGACAAGAGCCTGGAAGTGTGCAGATGCACTTCTGCTTCCACTTTGTGCAGTTTGACACTGGGGCACATTCAGTCCCTGTCAAAGTACAAACCGGCTGAAAATATTACTACTGACTAGAACATCTGCACTCAACCCTCAGACGTTCTTCTGCGGGCTAAAAATACCACGGCAGAACAATCGTCACTAAACGCTTGCTGAATAGGATTACTCAGGAGAATGGTGATCATTAGGATGAATGAGAATCACTTAAGCTCACATCGTGCTCCTTGAATCATAATGTCAGAGAGAAAATCACTTCAGGCTCCGATTACATTAACAGCAACAACAAAACAGGGAAAGGAATAAAAATTTAAATTAGAAACTTACAGAGACGACTGGAAATAAAGAACAGCCAGGGAAATAAAAAGACAAATTCATTCAAATCGGTAACTGACCCATATCAATTTCATTTCCATGACGTAACCCGAAAGCTAAAATAGTGATTTTAAGAAGAGTAGTATTAGATAATTATTTCCTACCAATACTTAGGCTTTAGTTAATTTTTATAGTCCTCTTTTGCCAGTGTTCGTACCATGCTGGTAAGGCTGATTTTAAGTCATGATTCATAAGAATGACTACAAACAATATGTGTTGTATCCATTCAAATGAAAAAACAGGTGGTACGTCGATGTCCCCCGTCACAGTGAATGTTTGTAGTTTTTAGGATGAGTGTTTTTCTGAACTTGAATTGAACAGGGAATGAAAGTAAAGCATTGTATAGTGTAGAACAGAGGTAGTATTTTTTTTTTTTTGCCTGACCCTGGTGAGTGGACGGAGGTTTTTTTCTCAACACCAAAATGCAATGGTAGATTCAGGAGGTGGCCAATGGGAGATCTTGGCCCCCATGCAGTAGATTATTCTTCACTTCCACTAAGAGCTACCCAGTCATTTGAGTAAACTATAATTTTAAGCAATAAAAAACATAGAAATCACATATCGCATGAAGATGCGACCGTTGACCTCTGACCCTTGGGTTGTCAACCAGACTCAACCTGAACTGTTTTCTTGACTTGAATAATGTTTGCTTTCACACATTCACTGTCCTTGGACTCGGAGTCAGCTACAATCTGACTAATGTTTATTACTCGTTTCTTTTATCCAATAATGGTCAACCAGGTCATCTGGACAGCTTCCTTTTTGTGTAAAGACGTTTCGCCCTCTATCCAGAAGGCTTCATCAGTCTGAGGAGTCCCAAGTAAATTGTTTTCCCCACCAAGCAGTACACTCATTTAGTGGACCAACCAGTTTGCTGGTGATAAGATGGTTTCTGGGGGCTGTCTTGTCCCCCATCGACTCCTCCCAGGCTGGTAGCCACAGCCAAAGTGGTTCAAGACATCAAAGTTCATGCTCAATCATCCAGGTACAAAATCCAATAATGGTCATTCAGGTCATCTGGATAGTTTATTTTTTGTGGAAAGACATTTTGCCCTTATGCGGAGGGCTTCATTAGTCTGAAGAGTCCCAAGTAAATTGTTTTCCCCACTAAGCAGTACACTCCTTTAGTGGACCAACCAGTTTGCTGGTGATAAGATGGTTTCTGGGGGCTGTCCTGTCCTGACCATTATTGGATTTTGTACCTGGATGACTGAGCATGAACTTCGACGTCTTTTCTTTTATGCTTTTAAGAAATAAATAACAAAATCCTTAAGTTTGTTTTATTTGATTATGGCAGGTGTGCACATGAATAATGTTGATTTTTGTTTTCAATCATCATCATGAAATCACGCGCAATATTATGTGTTTTAACATATTTATCTGTTCTGTTTTTCAGAAAACAACTTTTCCTTGAGAGACGTGTATAAGTGTTTTGAGCTAGAATCTGTTAATGTCAGAGGGGAGTCATAACATCTGAGAGATCCCAAAAACACTTCTGAGAGCCGAGAGGTCGTATAAAGTTTCTTTGTGTGACACTTTTCAGGTTGTCTGTTTTCCCCATCCTGTTGAGTTCGTCTGATTTTCATCTTCGTTATTCCTGAGCTAAGAAAACAAGTTTACTCCGTAACAATTTTTGTTAGAAACAATGTAAATTTCCAGTAACTACAGAAGATGAAGCATTGTTTTTCTCGCTGCACGACTCACATTTTTGGCTTAAAATGTAAGCCAGCCGAAGGTTGCCAATGATCCGCACACCTTCTCATCAGTCGTCATCCTCACCGACCCCTGAAGCAGTCAGTGACTTTCAGTTACCTTGGGCAGCGCCTGGCTAGTCCTTCCCTAATGGTTTATCCTGGTCTGATCAGCTAGCAAAACCCCAAAAAGACAAGTGAACTCGAGCCTTAACACTGACCCGGTAAGGAGCTAAAATCTGGTGCCATGAAGACATTTTTGGGTCTAGTTATGCCATTTTAGCTGATGCAACTTGATAAATTATTTCCCGGATTGCAGTAATAACAAATGACCTTACCTAGTCACATTAAATAATATCTATCAACCACTTTCCAAAGTAAATTATCAAATAGTTAAAACTTTGACTAAATCTTTGGGTGTATGAAATCCACAATAATTGGATATGTATGGTCATGAGGTTTGGATCATGACCAAATGAACGAGATCCTGTCTTTGATTTTGACGGGGTCATCCAATTTTTGATAGTTACCTTTCTTATGTCTAGATGAAGCCACTCACCAAAATGCCTCACATATTTTTCAAGTTATCACAACATGGACAGACATTTATGGTAACAGCCACCTTGGATTTTTACATAGCAACCCAATTTTTGAATGGAAGCTTTCTTATGCCTAGATGTAGCCACATATCAAAACGGAAGTCTGTACCTCACTTATTTTTCAAGTCATGCTCACAACATGCACAGACGACAGACGGACAGAGAGTTATTTCAGTTCTCCCTCTTCTTTGTGATGGGAGACAACACAAATCATGTCAGTATGAAACTGTAGACATGCAATGTCTTTTCTTTACAAGTCAGAAGGGGGCAGCACATGTGATTGCAAAACAAAGCACAACTGTATAAAATTCACTAGAATAGACCGTAGCAAAATATAATACATCTCTGTACTTATCTCGGTAATTCCCTCCCTGGCTCTCATCGAGGTGGCTGCTTCTGTCATCCCTCCCCCGTTTTTCCTTCTTCCTGCTCTGCTCTCTGTGAGTCTGAAGTGCCTGGTTCACATCTCCCGAACATAAATTAAGAAGATTATGGATTTGGTATCGTGGGCGTTCAACTCTATTGATAAGATGTTTTCATCAAAACGACAAAGTCCTGGAGAACCGGCGTGTCCAGCTGAGACTCACGCTGTGGGGTACGTCATGGATTCGTGGAAAGTGTGGCAGTTGATGTGCCTCTCAGTTCTGTCTCAGGAGGATGTTGAAGACATTTACATATTTGGAATTATGATAGCAGGGACTCTGCTTTTTGGCATTGGCGGGCTCTATTTTATCGACTTTTGAAGAAGACATCGGCAGCAGTTTTGGCCAAGGAAAAGCTTCCGAGTCAGTGTGAAGGTTTGGTCCATGCAGTAGGAACTTTAAATCATCTGGTTTACGAGCTTAACCATAAGGTGGAGGCGATTTATGAGAATCGCAGGCCACCTGCGGCTTCTGGGACTCATCAGCATGGTGGGTTCAACCTTGAAGGAGGCTCATAACATGGATCAGTGGAATGGAATCCCACAATTAGGCATTTTCGGAACCAGAACGCCCAGATGGACTCAAGGCTGGAAAAAGTAATCTCTGCCTTAAGAAAAACAAGAATCAAGCTTATCTAAATCTGACTCCCGACGGCCACGGAGACGGGCCAACTATCAAATTTCTCCTGGGTCATGAGTAACTAAGGACAAAAGCTTCATCTATCGCACTGATTAATACTATTAATGAAATATTAAATGAAACGTGGGTGCAGATGCCAAAGTGGGTGAAAAATCAAACCGAAGGAGATTACTTTGTGGGCAACATAATAAGGTTCAATGCCTAGAATACAGTGTCACAAGCTACGCGCACAATAATAAACCACCATTTTCAAAAAATTCCTGTGCGGCTAACTGTTCACTTGGTCACCAACAGTTGGATTTCAGAGAAACTGCAACTGAAATTTGGCACATTTTCTCACAATTTTGAGTTGACTAATCTCTAGCAGTATGGTAACTCAGCTGTTAGAGCTGTTGCCTCTCAGCGAGAAGGTCGCTGGATCAAATTCCGGCCCGGGACCTTTCTGGGTGGAGTTTATCCATTCTCTCAGTCCATGTATGGGTTTTCTCTGGGTACTCTGGTTTCATCCCACAGACGAAAAACATGCATGTTACGCTGATTGGTAACTAAACTGTCCCTAGGTGTGAGTGAGAGCATGAATGGTTGTTTGTCTCATTTGTCTCTATGTGTCCCTGAGATGGACTTGCGACCTGTCCAGGGTGTACCCTGTCTCTTGCACAGTGATGGCTGGACATGGGCGACCCGAAAAGGAAGAAGCAGGTAAACCTAATGGATGGATGGAAGTATGGACTAAACTCTAACCATTGCAGTCCAACGAGAGACAAACTTAGACAACTTAAAAGTTAACATAATGAGCCTTTTATTAACTAATTTTGGGGGCAACATGGGGGAAAAGATCTAAATAAAACATGGAAAAAATATTTCAGAACTAAATTAGGTTTTTAATTGTAATGTAAGTGAGGTAACTAAATATTGCATCTCTCAATCTTTCGAAATACAATCTTGCACTTGCTTTATTAGTCACTGGGAACTAAAAGTTGCCAAAAAGATATACTCAAAGTCCCCTCCCCCAAACTAAAAACTAATGTACTCATGTCCTTTTATGTATAAACATTCTATTACAAGGTAGTTTATCTGGCAATTATTGGTAAATTCTAGCCAGAGAGTTTAAATGTTTCAGATGTTTTTACAACATATTAACATCTATCACAGGTATATCCATACCTGGGGGGCCGAGATGGTGTAGAGGTAGGGCAGCTGACCCGGTACCAAAACATCATGGTTCAACTCCCCGCCATGCTCAAAGGCTGTGGCGTCCTTGAGCAAGACATCTAATCTGTAATTGCTCCTCGAGTGCTTACAAAGCTGCCCACTGCTCCACCTGGATGTGTCTCAGGTATGATGGGTTAAATGCAGAAAACCAGTTTCGTCATTGTATGGGAACATACAATGATGACGACATACAGCACTTATACCTGGGCTAAAAGCAAGAAGCAGTATCTTCTTGTAGATGTGTATTGTAAAATTGGTTTGGCTTAGTCTAGCATGAGAATACTATACACAAAGGCACTTGAGTATTATGTGATATTATTTGGAGCATCACTCTACTAGACTCTTTGTTTGTATGAACAGCTGAACTCAGTGAAGCAATCATCCATCACTTGCATCACCTCAACTTCAATCTAACTAAAAAACTCCAAACAAAATTATGCACCAAAGCAAAACTCTCCTGCCTGAATAAATGACACCCGGAAGGATGAGAAGGATTCATTAATCCTACAATCGTTCTGTCATGTTTGATTCATTTCACAGTAATGCTCTTTCCTCGTCGCAGTCCTCGAACAGAAGACCACAGCATGTTTTAGAGCAACGCAGAAACAGAATATTCAAGACGTAGAAGATATTATTAACATTCTCCATCCTGTAACCATCAAGTTGCTGACTGTATGTAGTAAAGCCAAGCCTAAGTGATCAATTATTGATCATGTACTCACTAAAAAAACATGTTGGGTGTGTTTTGTGTGCAGGAAACATCCTTTTTTGCCGGTTTGGTTGGTTTACTTGCGAAAACTGCTCTTGCCACACAATTTGACATGTTGCATAACGTTTTAGAATACAGTTTTCTTAAAATGTACACTGCAGCTGAAAAATATGTGGGTATAGTACAGAAAGTGATTCTAGTATTTATTTGAATAGCGAATCTAGTTTCATATGGTTTGGACAGACTAGCAATTTGAACCTTTCTTAGAAAATCGCAAGAACAATACTTAAATTTCCTAGTCATTTCTAAAGTTATAGTAATCAAAATATATTCAGAAAATGATAATTTCTTTACAGACAAGCTAAGAGACAGGTGCACTTTTTAGCCCTTCTTCTGACTGCAGCTGAGTTCTGATAAAGCTGGACAGGGCAGGGAGGGGCTGGATGTTTTCTACAAAACAAATTTGTTCTGTTCAGGAAGTCAGAACGGGTCAGGGCCTCAGACAGGTGAAAGCATCGATAAGTCGTACTTGTAAATGCATTGATCATCTGTGATTGCTGGCTCTTCTCCAAAGCTTTGATGAAGCCTACACCTGGTTGTTAAGGGAATCACTTTTATTCCACGACACTATCCTACTGTCAGATCTAAAAGGTATGTGCTAATGGTATGGAAATTTGGTAAAATTTTATGGTTTTGATAGCTGTGCAGATTAATGAAAGCCAATGAGGGAAGTAAAAACCCAGTGTTGCTGCCATGCAGAATACTTGACACATGCCATGTGAGTTCATGCCATGCCAACAAGACACGATGCTCCCCCATGAGTCTAATGGGTATATCCTGTTTTTGCGTCACTGATCGAGAAACGTACCACCTCACAGTTTCAGTCCGTTTGAGAATAAATGCCTGAATGGGGGATGGCGCTCGCTCTAAAAGCTATTTGTTTTTGCGACGCTGCGACGAGGGAAGGAAGTTTTAATCTTAAGGGTGCAACAAACAAAATTGGCTACGCATCATTTTGCCCAAGCGATTAAATTTGGTTACACATAGAATGGGAGCCGAGGCAAAAGCCATTCATAACATTCTCTCACTTACAGTAGTTTACAGGAAATGAATCCCTACAGAAGTAGTGACTAAAAATGCAAGACTGATGAAAGCATTTTCTTCAGAGCTTTCTTTTTTTAAACGAATTAAGCTCTGAAAGATGTTTTTCTTAAACCAGGCTGCATTAAACTTGCTCCTGTAGCCTTACACTATAAAGAACAAAATACAGTCACTTCCAAGCAATATACAATCCAATTAGAAGTGTATTCAACCAGTTGATACAGTCAGAATCCTTGTCAGCCTCAACACGAAGGCTCATTGACACCTGGGAAGCAGACCGCACCAGATTTGAATTACAAGCAGTGGTAGATAAGCTGCCATATACAGTATACGGAGGAGAGACATGGTTTTATATACGTGAAATCAAAGAGTCGGCCGAGCGGTCGCACTGACGACCTCCTCTGCACTGATCACCAACCAAATCCCTTAGGAGGATTATCCAGACTCAAATCAAGAAAATCGTGCAACTTTAAGGGTCAAAGACAGCCAGTGAGAAAGAGAAATGAGGAGGGAGGACGGTTTCCAAGTGGGCTGCTGGTAATTAATTTTGCTCTGTAGTTTTCTTTGACTTGCTTCCTTTTTGTCTCAAAAGAAAACAGTCTGTAAAAACTGGATTTAGTTCCATTTTAAAGCCTGACGTCATGCTCATGTTTTCTAGGGTTGTATGAGTTGTGTTTTTCTACTAGTATGTACTAGTGGTATGTCATAAAACCATGAGACATTTTGCTTTTTCTGAATTTGTTGATGTGGCTGTTCAACATCTCCATTGTGTTCAGATTGCTCAATGTCAAACCCATTTCAAACCAAATGTTGACTGCTGTTGATTAACGACAGGATTGGCACTTCAGACTTGACTGAATAAGTTTATTGGGAAAAGGTGGCAGAGAAATCGGTTCGTCTTCAACCATACCAAGAATTTTTCAGTTTACGTTATAAAATGCCTTCACAGAGACCAAACCTTAAGCACCCAGGCACAGTGGTGAAACCGAAATGAAACGGTACGTGTTGAAAGGTCACGTGACTGAAATGCAACAATCGCAATATCAGATCAAACGGATTTGGAATCCAGGCACGCTGCTAATCCCTCGTCATAGGGATGTGGCACTCCCTCAGTACCTGATATGAGCATTGATGTGGTGTATTTACAGATTCACACAGTCCTTGTATCTTCCCCTGCAGCAAACTGGTCCACAGCTGTTGTAAATGGCCACTGAGATCTGGCAAATTGGTACTGGATTGGAGTTGATGCTACATGTCCAATTGGGGAAAGACTGAGACCTGGAAGAGCACATGAGGACCTCAAAATGACTCAGGCAGACCATAGACTTGTGTTCTGTGTGGATGGACTTTATCTTGTTGAAAGCTGAGACTACTGTATACCAAGGTGCTGTCTTAGGAGGAGTAAGAGATGCAGATGTAGGAAGCCTTTGACGTATTGCAGAGCTTGTGCCTGCAACTGACTGATAATACTGTTCGTCCACTCATGATGCCACTTATGACCTCTGGGGCCTGTTGCAGATGCCGCATCTCTTTACAAATCGAATTATTTACAAACCCATTGCTGCTCTGAGCGTCTACAGAATGAAGTCCAAATAAGCAATCGCTTGTGGGTGCTTAACTATGTTTATCAGGTTAGGACTCTATTAGTATACCTACAGTTAGGCTTAGTAAAATATACTGTACATGAATAAAGGACACATTTTAACGTGCATTTCTTAGTTTATCGTCTAACACAAAACAACAGCCGAAGAATGTGCGGCAGTGTTGGTGATCCTAATGGGTCGACAAGTCAATATTAAAAATTTTCAAGTAGATTTTTGTCCGCCACCAAGTGCATTGGCAGATCTAGAGGGTGACCGATTGTGGCATTGGCCATATATATATATATATATATATAATATATATATATAAAGAGAGATAGACATATAGATATAGATATATAGACATATACATAGATAGACAAATAGATACTGTAGATAGATACTGTATGTGGTGGCCATCATGGATTTTGATAGGGACCTTTTTTTGCGCCTAGATGCAGCCACACACCAAAATGGAAGTTTGTACCTCACTTTTTTACTGTATCAAGCTCACAAGATGATACGGACAGTATTTTCAAGACCCCTCGTCATGCAGCGACAGGGGAGCAATGATCGGTGATGGGAGTAAGGTTTTACTTATTATAGCAAATGAAAATTTGCGGCCAATTAAAAATGATCCAAATATTTTCATTTTGATGAAAAGAGAAGGTGTTCCCAGACTCAGTCCTTTACAAACCAGCTACGGCACTTTACTTGAACTGATTGTTGCTTGTAACTCAGCCCATGCTGAAAACGTAACCCAAAAATGTTGACTTGCTATCTCTAATTTCCCTGTATGAAGAGCCAGAACAGGATGACTTGTCATATGGCTCTCTGTACAATGGAAGTCTGCATGCACAAGTACCAGCATGCACTGGCATACAGTGGAAGGCAATTTGGCACGCATTCCCGAAACCTGATACACAGAACACAAACAAGCCGTGTTGGCTGGTTTCTATGCCAAATGCTATCATAGCAAAGCCAAGAAACTTCCCCACACAACAAATACTGATACCGTTAATCTCGTTGTCTTTAGGATTCACAGATTGGGCTCATGATTGGGACAGACAGCGTTGATTTTCCTGACATAAAGCCAGCTATGAAACGATACAGTTCCACCATCAATACTTTTGACCAAAAATGGATTAAAAGTGGTTTGGAAACTTTTGCATTGGCTGATAAATGGGGGGAAAGAAGTCCAGAAAGGATGAGCAATAAAGCTGGCTACATAGGTGAAAGCAACGTGACGCACTTTGTCAACGAAATTGAAGCTGTTAATGTAAATGAGCTGTCTTATAAAGGAAACAATGTGATTAAATCCACAAAAGGTGCACTTTAGACACTTGTTGATCTACTCTGTGATGCATTCATCTACATTATTGTGCCCAAGATTAAAGTTTTCCATTTTATGAGATGTTAGGAACACAACAATAAAGTCAACACTGCAATAAAAAGAGAAAATGTGATTGTTGATGTCATAAGACTTTAAGAACGGAAAATAAACTGGTAATCTTTACTCACCCAAGGAAAACAAGAGAACCACATAAAGCACATTATACGCTTGTCGATAAACTATTATATAGCAATGGTCCGGACAAGCAAATACCTTCTATATAACATCTGACCTTGATTTTTGACCTTGACCTTAGAGCTGGGGTGATTTAAGAGGTTATGGGACACTCTGTTTAGTGAGGAAGCATATGTGTAATAAGTCCCATTACATTATCTTGAGCGAATCAGAAGTTAAATGTGAACATGAAAATGCTTTGTTTTATTTTGACCTTGATTTGTGACGTTGACCTTAGAGCTGGAGTAATTAATTAGATTATGTGACACATTGTTTAGTGAGGAAATGTATGCATAAGTTTTGTTGCATTATCTTGAGCGAATCTGAAGTTAAGTGTGAACATGCAAATGCTTTGTTTTATTTTGACCTTGATTTGTGACCTTTATCTTAGAGCTGAGGAGATTAATTAAACAACACACTGTTTAGTGAGGAAGCATATGCATAAGTTTTGTTACATTATCTTGAGCAAATCCCAAGTGAATTGCAAATATGCAAATGCTTTCTTGTTTTGACCTTGATTTGTGACCTTTGCCGTGGCTAAACAGGGTAGAGTTTCAGATTATTTTAACTGCGACTAATCTAAAAGCCAGTGTGTCCCATAAGAATTTTAAACAAAATTTATAGAGATTTCGGAGACAAGTGCCTTCAACAATGAGTCCATGAGATCTGCTCTAAAGCTTTGAAATCCAAGAAATGGTGTTTAGAAACAACAAAGTAGGATTCTGCACACTTTAGTACTCATTTTTCAAAATTTCCAGAAGTGTTACCAAATGTTACATTTATTTGGTCACAACTCATGAAACGCCGCCCTTTCCTTAATGTTTTATACAATTTAAAGATATTGTGAATTTAGGGGCTCGAGCATGGTTTGCACATGAAGCTAGAGAAATTCATTTATTCACCCTTTTACTAATCAGAACTCAAACACTCAAGTGAAATTCCTTTAATTATTCTGTACCGTGTACAAGAAATATTGATCATACGAGGAGGCGTATAAATTTACCATTTAAGATTTTATTACAGAAATAATCTAAAAATATATATAAAAAATTGACAACAGAAAATCACTAAAGAACAGTTAAATTTGTAAGCGTGCAATAGTAGTGTTCTAGGGGTGTTGGGAGAAATATTTATCAAATGAAGAGGCAGCCAAAGTTGTCATAAAAATTTTGTTACAAAAAAAAAACTAATTTTTTGAGAAAGACCGCCGATCTACCACAGCCCTCTGTGTGGAGCAGCAGATGGTGGGGGTTAAGAGCCTTGCTCAAGGGCTCAGAGTGGGGCAAATGAGGGTGGAGACAGGTGTGCGTTTCACAATTCCCACCCACATTTTGATGTCGTCGGTCCGGGGAGTTGAACCGGCGATCTTCCGATCACAGGCCCACCTTCGCTAACCTCTGCGCCACCACTCCCCACTGCAAAATGACTAGAATTAAAGAATTTAATTTACATATTTAAAGCTTGCAGCAAGTTTCAGGGGTGAAACAAGCCACTCCTCTCCACCCACTCGTGAG
Source organism: Nematolebias whitei (assembly GCF_014905685.2). Taxonomy (NCBI): domain Eukaryota; kingdom Metazoa; phylum Chordata; class Actinopteri; order Cyprinodontiformes; family Rivulidae; genus Nematolebias; species Nematolebias whitei. The sequence goes on along the minus strand of NC_056520.1, from coordinate 6,529,311 downwards.
GAACGCATTGTTCAAGACCACCAAAAATGAAGCGAATAAAACCACGTTAAAACTACGAATGCACAACAGATGGAGACTTACAGCTAATATTAACCCACACGCAACTTCTGCCTACTGGTGCTCCTTGGAGTGTTCCATGCAACAGCTGCAGGTAGAGGTATGGAGAACTTCTAAGCACTTTCTACACTTCTTTGATTTCTACTGGCTTAATTTTGGTCCCATACGTTTCAATAATTACTGCCCATCTTTTTTGGTAATAATAACCCAGCTTCCACCTGCATATGAAGGTATAACAGAATATCGGTTAAAAAACCCATAGAGAACCAATTGTTACACCTCGTCCTTAAGCCTGGTTTGATATTCTTAAAGGTTTTTAAACTTTTTACATGACAGGATCCATTTATCTTTGGGGAACCTAGCTTATGCACCAAATATCCAGAGATCACCTTGAATAAATGTTGCCCTTTGCCATTCAGGGTCTCCTTAAGTGTAGAAATCAATGCACTCACTCACCCAGACAGCTTTGGCTTCTTGGAGAAACCAAACATGTCCACATGCTCCTGTTAGAGCAACAACGTCCCGAAGCTCAAGTTCTCCTCATCAGCATTCTAATCCACATTCAAAGCCCAGCCAATCCGTTGACAACCCAGGTCCATTTCAAGAATCGACAACAGAACGCAGAATTTGGGATTTCTTCTGTCCGATAGAATAAAGTCAAACAGCAGTAAGTATCACCATTAGAGACTCATCTGATGGGAAAACAGTCCCATCCTGTTGTTTTGTTGGTTTCTTACAAGCCATCCTAAGAAATGAGGAACAGTGATGGTGAGGGTTGCCCTCCACCTCTGTCCTCTTTAGGAAAAGTCCGCCTTTTCTGCTGCGCTCCACCTGGATGATTTGGGCTGCAGTAAGCACTCGGTATGTGTTCCACATCTCAGAGCGCAGGGAAGTGCAGCGATCAGAGCTGCGGCAGGGAAGGGAGGGCGGGAGGATGGAGATGGGAGGGAGAGGGGATGAATGACGGATGCTCTCCGGCTCCAGCTCTGTCCTCCCTTCATCTGGACTCGGAGTCTCTTTGCAGGACAGTGAGGGGGGATGCAGAATGAGAAGGGCAGCGGGAGTAGCAGAGGATGGACATAAAATATAAGCCGGGGTGAACAGGAGAGGAAATGTGCATTTGTTATTAAGAGAAAGCCACTAAGAGAAGCAGAGGACTGAGTGGTGATGGGTACAAGAATGCTGACTCTGCAGAATGGGACATTACTATACCCGACTACTACGGTTTTCTTTTTTCCCACTTCCTGTTTACATTCTCGTAGCCAGATTGTGTATTTACTGCCCATACAAAGCGAAACAAGTTGAAGGACATTGCTTTTTTTGTAATTATCACCTACTGCCGAAAGGAAAAAGGCTTTTTTTTTGCTTGTGTCTGCCTCGTGTGTTTGTGTTGTATTAACAAGTAACTTTTAAAACGGTGAACAGATTATGTATCTCTAACGACTACATTTACAACTCATTAACTTATGAAGCAAACTCAATGCAATATGGCGACAAAAGCTAATGGCAATTTCTCAGTAATTTTTACTCATATTGTAGCTAAATTTGAGTCTTAGTAGCTGAGACTCAACACTAAGGGTTACCTTTTTTAAATTTGCTTGTAACTCTTGGAACCAAATAATGAACAGATTTCAAGTAGCAAGTTCCTGGAGAAACTTTGATGGGGACTACCACATTGCGCCCATTTAAATTTTTTTGATTTGACAATAATATGTGTTGGGGTTAGCTCTCAGCTGCCAATACATCAAATTTCAGTGTGTGATGGGGAACATTCTCAGCTAAAACCACATCAAATTCCAGCTTAATATCGCTAAAAATGGCTGATTTATAGTATTTTTCCTTTGTAGCTCAGGTGGCCATCTTCAATTTTTGATTTGCAATCAGTCTATTAGGGATTGTTGTCAGCTACCAATACACCAAATTTAAAGTAAACAGCTTTAAAAACAGCTGAGTTATATCTATTTGAAATTAGCCTCAGCAGCCATCTTGCATATTTATATTTGAATTCAGATTGTCGAGGGTGAAGTTCTGCCTCAAGTGGCGGAGTTAAGTATCTTGGGGTTTTGTTCATGAGTGAGGGAAGAATGGAGCAGGAGATTGGCAGACGTACTGGTGCAGCGTCTGCAGTATTGCGGACTCTGTACCGGTCCGTTGTGGTGAAGAGGGAGCTGAGATGTAAGACAAAGCTCTTTGTTTACTGGTCAGTCTATGTTCCTATCCTCACCTATGGTCATAAGCTCTGGGGAGTGACCAAAAGAATGAGATTGTAGAAACGGATGGTTGAAATGAGTTTCCTCTGCAGGGTAGCTGGACTCTCCCTTAGAAATAGGGTGAGAAATTCAGTTATCTGGGAGAGATCCAGAGTAGAACAGTCAGTTGAGGTGGTTCAGGCATCTGGTAAGGATGACCCTGGGAGCCTCCTTAGGTGGTGATTCGGGCATGTCTGACTGGGAGGAGACCCCGGGGAAGACCCAGGACACGCTGGAGAGACCACATCTCGGTTGGCCTGGGAATGTCTTGGGGTGCCTCCAGAAGAGCTGGAAGAGGTGGCTGTGGAAAGAGGAAGGAAGGAAGGAAGGAAGGAAGGAGGGAGGGAGGGAGGGAGGGAGGGAGGGAGGGAGGGAGGAAGGAAGGAA
>NC_056520.1:6484062-6526218 GCF_014905685.2 Nematolebias whitei | reverse complement strand
TGGATGGATGGATGGATGGATGGATGGATGGATGGATGGATGGATTGCAGTTCAATAACTTCGAAAATAGCTGAGTTATCATATTTTTCCCTTTTTAGCTAAGGTGTCCATCTTGGATTTTTCATTTGCATTAGGATTGTATAACAACTCGTTGTAAGCTACCACCAAAATGAATTTCAGTGCGATATCTCAACGAATGACTGAGTTAGTCAATTTAGAATTTTCTGATCGAGCAAAACAAACAAACAAAAAAAAAACCAAAACTGTGTTGTCTGATTTTACTGAGAGACCCTCTGGTCAAAGCCACAGAGGAAACTGGTCGCCATTTTGTGTCAGCTCTCTTTAAAGCGGAAGGAGACGCCCACTAGAGGGTTGGAGAGTTAAATGTTTTCAGCGTGCACTTGCTGCTGTTGCTGTTCATTTCTCAAGTTAGAATAATGGAAACTGTTAAGTTAACAACATATTATTTTGTTTAAAACATAGCTAAAACTACATTTGATATATTTTGCACTGTTTTGCACTACAAGAAAAAAGCCTAATACTTGATTTGTTAATTATTTAAAAACTCTCTATACCTAGTAGTGGAATTTTCTTAATTGACATTATTTTGTGGTATTGCAGTTTTCAAAATAAATGATGGTAAAAGGACACCCTATGCTTTTTTTCATTACTATTGCAAGTTTTATACTAAAAACATATCGTGATATATATCGTTACCGCCACCCATCACAATGCATATCGTGATATTAATTTTATGCCATATCGCACATCCCTATATGAGTAGCTGAAAGTTATCCTCAACACATTCTTTGAGTGCCAACACATGAGATAGCTCATAACGCCACAAGGTTCGACTATGATGACTGCAACTCCACTATTTTCCATAATGAGGTGATGAGTTTAGAAAAGTTGCAATCTGGAAAAGGCATTGGCGGTCGCTAATGACCAACATATGGGTGCAGAAAGCCAAGGTTTTTAAAAGTGCAGTTGCAGTTACCAGACAAATATTTCTCCTTCAGCCTGATACTTACCAGCATACAACCAAATGCCCAAAGGTACACTTCGTGAAGTGGACTTCTACCAAAATTCTGTTACTTTTTTATTGATTCTGAACAATAAATGTGTTTTTTCAGAGCCTTGAGAAACGTAAAATTATGCCTTTGAACGAATAATCAAAATGCTATAAAAGGTCATGTTCATAATGGGTTTGGAAAACCTAATTATGACGAGCATAAACATTCTCCAGGGAACAACACATTATACCAGAGCGTATAAAAAGTATGACCCATTATAATGTCTATAATTAATGTTTCCAAGAGAGATCTCTGAGATTTGAGGTCTTTGTTTAAAACCTTTACATGCAAGGTGACAAGCAATGCACAATCCTTTAAAGAATGGTTCTTTTATACTTATTTAGCTTCGACAAAGATAAAATAACTAAAATACTGCAAAAATTGTGGAATATAGAAATGTTTCCTTTACAGTTTCCTTACAAGAATATGTTGAAAAGGCTAATGAATCAAATAGTCCAACAGATTATGTATGTTGAGATGTTTTCAACATTTTCTGTTGGACGCCATGTTTAGCATAGAATGGTATGAATGTCACCTGTGTCCATTCAAAGCAGACATTTTATACAAAACGGCTTTGATGCAAAACGGTTTTGATGACTCCGCTAGTCCCTTAGGCGAACACTGACGCCCATGCCTGGAAACGCATCAAACATACTTCTGTGAATGGTCACCAAAGGGCTCTGTGACCCTTTCATAATTTTCAAACTGGTTTAGGCTCTAAGCCTCCTCAGGAGATGACAGAGGCAAATAAACGAGAGCCTCTTATCTGTCGATTTCAATTTCCTGCTTGTACTTTATTACATATTGATTTTATAGGAATATAATATGCATCACTGCAAGCTTTTTGACACTTGCTTGCGGCTTCTCAGACTGAAGAAATCTTTTGGATAAAAGACTAAACTTTTCAACAAAGAAGAACCCCCTTAATCTTGGCAGAACCTTGTTGGATTTATCTACCTGGATTATTGAGCATTTTTGCCATTTTATAAAGATTCATCTTCATGTTTTAGTGGTAAATAAATCTACTGTGTACTATCAGACACATGGTGTCTAAAGTGAAAGTTAGACCTTCAAGAGTCAAAGCAAAAACAATGCAAGAAATAGGTTTGCTGGCTCAATCATCCAGGTAGATAACAAAAGAAGGTCAAATCATTTCATCCAAAACTGGTCCAGATGAAATGATTTAATGCAAGAAATAGCAGAAGGTAGGGTATCATCAATCCCAGCATAATTGTGTGTTCATTTTCTTTCAATAGCATCTTAAATGTGGCACAGAATTAAAAAAAGAACACCAAAAAATGGCAGGCGCTTAAGTAAGAGGACAAACACGTCTTCCCGGACATTTTCCACCTCTTGTTTTCTTGTGGAACGCATGTGTTCTGCAATGATGATGTAGTCTTCAAGTTCCCACGGCAACCGTTTCAACCTAGCACATAAGGTTCTTCTACATACAGAGACTTTTAAACAATAATGTAAACGATACTTTGATACGTGGCTTGGTACCTGCATCACTTTTTAAGGGTCTTCAACTTTCAGCAACAAACTGGACTGATCAAGAAGACTTTGTGACCAATGGCTGGATCCAGAGAAGTGAAACCTTTAGATTTAAGGGTGTGACTGTAAAGAAAGGCGCCAAATTTTAAACTGACTTGGTAATAAAGGGGCAGGGTCCTTAGGACTGATGAGAGAAAGACTTAGTAAGTAAAAGACAGTGGGGAAAAAAGTGTTTGAAATCATTCCCCACCCCAAAAAAACGTTAGTGTCATTACCGTTTGATTTTGTCACAACAAGCTAGAACAATTCCCGATGTCTTTGAAGAGCTAGTGAGGCGACATTGCACCATAATTATTAACTTTCAAGAATGTTCACGTTAAAACTACAGGCAAATTTGTTTTAATTTGTAATTACAATCTTTGTCAGATTGGAAAATTGGTCCAGACTACCCTTCTTGCAAAGCAGAAAACTGGAGAGAGTCCACACTGCAGTGTAAAAGCATAATGAATATGCAAGAGGATGGTTTATTAGACGAGTTGAAATCTTAACTTGGCAAGTGGGGTGTTGGAAGGACATGCGAGATCGCAAACTTCTGAAACTACCGTTTGCTTCTGCATTTCATTTGCTACATCCAATAACCTGACCAAAAATTTAATCTTGAAAGTTATTCCACCTTAAAGGACCTACTAAAGAAATACTACAATGAGGTGACAAACTTTAGACTTCAGTATGGCGCAATTCATTTTTTGGTCAACGTACACACGTCAAACATATATGACCAGTTTGACGTCAAGCATCATACTGCTAAACAGTACTATAAATCTTTGATACGCATGTTCATAAAACTGCCTAAAAGTATAATGGCTTCTTCAGGAAAACATGCTAAGACCTACAGTAGTTGTTACTAAAAACAAGTACCTCTCTGCTACACAAGACTTTCCAACTTCGGAAAAAAATTGTAAGAGAAGGTCTTTGATGTGACTAATAAGTATTGCTAAGGGCAACACCTTTAAGGTGGTTATTGTAGTTTGGACATATGATTTCCTTCATTGTCTTGGCAATTCATCCATCATTTGACAGATATGAGTATACAACTGTCTTTAAGGTAGGTCTTATCATATACATGCATATAGACAACAAAGTCTTAACCAGAAGATCTGACCTCTTCTCTTGTACTAAGCATTAGCTGAGTAGTTCTTTAGCTTCCCCAATAAAAACGTCTGCACATTCTTTGGTTCAATGGCTTGCATTAACCTTATTGCTCGGATAGCGTTATTGTGTCATAAACGTAGCAAGAAACAGTTTTCCATCTAAACATAGTTTTGTCTTTAAAACTGGAATGACAATAAAAAGCTGCTTTACAGGCAGCATTGAGAAGACGAGATTGGGGTAAAAACACTGAACTGTACTTGCAAGAGACCTGCTAACATTTGGAGCTACTAGATCGGACAGTTGGGACACCGAGGGTATTAAGGACTGTTAAACCCACTTTGGAGCAGTTATAGGGCCTGTGTGATAGCTTTTGCACCATCAGAAGTATGCTACAATTGTGCAATGCTTTGGCCAAATGGTCAGAGCAGCCTTTTCCTGTATAGACATATTTGATCTTGAACTTGTAGCTGGGGGGATGAAAAACTGTGTAACATGCCATTAAGTGGTGGTACACATTTGGATCAAGTTTTGTTAACACGTCTTGAGCAGATCGGAGAATATGGAACAGACAAGAGAAAGTTTACCGACGTATGCAAGTACGTATGTACTGGCAGACAAAGACTATACCATAATACGTTTGCCTTTCTATGGGCGTATAAAAAGCTCCTCTGTCACTAATCTAAACTTAGCTATCTTGTCACAATGCAATGTTTATAGCATTTCTAAAATTTATTCATGGCGTTTTCCTAGAATAATCTTACACCAAAAAGATAAGTAGCATAAACTCCTAAAATGGTGATGGGGTCTTGCTAATCTAGAAAGCTGCTTATTAAATCCATGTCAAATTACCAGTAGTCTGATACGAGAAAATTAATTCATTTGTTTATATTTTGGTTCATGATCTTGTTCAGCACCTGACAGACAGAAATGAAGGACCTTTCCTTTTATCTGTAACAGCTGCTGTCTGATCTCACCACTTGGTTGATTTAAACAGCACTGCTTATTACTCTAAGGAGATAGGAACGCCGCTGGCATCGCACTTCTGCTTTGTGTCCCAGAGAGATTGGAGGAGAAAAGCAGTCGACGCTCCTTTGTCCACTAATGAATAACAATGTAGCCCAAGGTCACTATTCTAGACTGAGTAAGTGTGTGAGTGAAAACGGAGAAAGACAAAGCCCGTGTGTTGCACAGACAAGCACTGCGCTGGTGTACAGCTGTTATTACACTGTGGTTTGTGATGGTTGGTACGAGTGTAGAGTTAATAATGAAGCTGTTTAAGTTTATGTGGGTTTTGTATCTATGTCTAGACTTCTCTAAAAAATGCTATATATTGGTGATAAACTATAAAATCTTTGTTTATTTGAACAAATACATTCCCAACATTTGATCACGTATTGTTTGCTAAAATACTAATTCTAATTTTCTCAAAATACTCAACATAACTAATGTAAGAGCTGTTATTAAAATTATCTTGTATAAGCCACCACCACCAATAAATACTGTATTTAAAGTCCTTCATCAACCATTTTTTCATTGATTCATATGATAGAGACATAAATAAATACCTATGTTCTGTGGCAAATGTTGAAAAGTAACGCAAAAATAGGGTTTGTGACAAATTCAAGCTATTTCTGTCAAAGCTTTGGAAATAGCCTGGTCACTTTCATATATGGGGTGTGACGTCGCGCCAGGAACCTGATAATGCAAAATCAGATTTCTATTGTTCAAGGCTAAAGACGGACAGTCTCATGGAGAAAACATCCCCATCCGTTTTCACCATCATACCTACTGAACAAACAACACCCCCCCCCCCCACTTCCTTTCTGAATGAGGTCCGAAGTCATTTGCCAAGCGGCAAAAGATCTACAGAAAGAAGATGAAGACAAAGACGCGTAAGTTGAAGGAAGTTCGGCGGCGATAGAGACACAGCAAGAGGGGGAGTGAGTCATGAGAGTTGAGAGATTTGTGATATTGAGCAAGTTCGGATTTTATAGTTAGGGTGTTTAGTGTGTTTGAGTCAAAGCAATGGGACGATTTTTGAATGTGAAGCTTCTTTTTGAGGTGGGGGATGGAGCAGTTGACCCACAAATAGATGGAGCTGAGGAGTCAAAAGTCAAAGACTTTTACGTCTTAGACAAAAAAAGGCGAAGCTCATAAGCAGAGATGGACAAAAACAGAGTATAAAGCAGACAGTGAAGACAATGACAATGAAGTGGACAATCCATTATTTGTTTTAGAAAAAGATCTTAAGATGCATGATACAAATTGTTGTAAAAACACAATGAAAATACTCTGTCCTTTTTAAGATATTTCACCTTACTGAATTAGGAATATAAATAATACTAATGTATAATAATGAATTAATATCAGCAGATAAATTTGGAGTTTATGACTCTTCATTATCATGCTGCAGATATCATAAAAGACAAATGAATGTCATAAATCAAACAAATGAAACTGTGATTTACTCATCACTTGTACAGCAGCAATAAAGATGGATGCTTTCTTTCCCAGAATGCAACACAGCAGGGTCAGACATTCTGGCCCGCTCCCTGTCATTACAGGGGATGAAGTCGATGCTGGCCTCGGCGTGCGCGCGCACACACACACACCAACTATGTGTGACTCGTCAAAACAATGAGATCATAGAAATTCATTCCCTCACCGCATTTTAATCCAACCAGCAATCTCTGTTTTTCTTGCGACACAGCCCTAATCTGATAGGGCAGACGAGCCTACACTGCAGGAGGGGGTGGGGGATAGCTGGAGGCAGGGCAAGATGGACATCATGAAGAACAAGAGGCGAATTTAGGGAGCAGTGATGAAAGGAGCAACAAAATAAAATGTTTCGATAAATAAAGGAAAAGAAAAATGGAAAAGATATTACTTTTATTTCCACAAATATCATTGAACTTCAGCCATACACACCATTGGGATCCATTTTCCTTCCGTACGTTCTTCGGCATCTTTCTCGTCCCACAGTTTTCGTGCTATTTCAACAATTCAGCTCAGCTCATTCAGGAGAAGGGTGCTAGGACCTTTGGTATTGGTGCAACTTTAGCTTTTTGGAAATATTTAGCCTTTTCTGCCATTTTTTCCCCTCATAGGAAATGAATTGAGTTCATTTTCCATCCTTCAACTCTTTAGATCTGTTTACAATCTTTTACTGCTCCTTTCGCATTTTGTTCTGGTTCGACGTCTTTCAGCTTCCTTGTGCAAATTTAAACTATTTTTCAGCTACTTTCCGCTGTTTTTTTCCAGATGTTTAGCGCGCTTATTAGATTCTGCCAACTACAACATTTTTGTGCTTCTTCTAACTTTTTCTGCTAATCTTAGCTTGTTATGCTCCTTTCAGCTTATTTATGCAAGTTTCATCTTTTTCTGATATTTCAGCTACTATTTAGCTGTTTTATGCTAACATTAGCTTTTGCAGCTAATTCCACATTTTTGGCACTCATTTAAAAAAAAATTGGCCTAATTCAACAAAAATGTGCTCTCTCCACTAACTTCTGGTAATTTAGGCTTCTTTCTGCTTTTTTTAGCTACCTTTCAGCTATTTTTTTTTTTTGTTGTTGTTGCTTAATTCAGCTTTTTATTTTCAGATAATTTTTACTTTTTTGTGCTCATTTCTGCTTCTTTCAGCCTAATTGGACAAACACGTTCTTTCTGCTTTCTTCTGCTAATTTAAGTGTTATCCTTTTCAGCTAGCTTTATAGCATATTTTAGCTAATTTCAGCTGTTTTCAGATAAATTAAAGTTTTTCATGGTTATTTTTGCTACTTACAGCCTATCCTGATGCATTCTCAACTTTCAGCCTAATTTATATGCCAATTTCAGCTTGTTATGCTCCTTTCAGCTTTTTTTGGAAGTTTCAGCTTTTTCTACTATTTCACCTACTTTTTTAGCTGTTTTTGTTAAATTTAGTATTTTCAGCTAATTCCACATTTTTTAGCTCATTTAAACTCTTCCCACTTCTTTCTGGTAGTTTAAGCTTCTTTCTGCTTTTTCAGCTACGTTTCAGCCATGTTTAGCTAATTTCCTAATTTTTGTGCTAATTTCTGCTTATTTAAACCTAATTCAGCAAATATGTGTTCTTTCTGCTTTCTTCTGCTAACTTAAGGCTTGTTCTTCCATTTTAGCTACATTTCAGCATGTTTTTGGCTAATTTCAGCTGTTTTCAGCAAGTTCTTCAGCAATAAGAATTCACACTGCATTGTTGCAGAAAATGCAATTTCTATTTAAGTTTTTTTTTTTTTAATCTTGGGCTATCACTTTTCAAAGTTTGTTTTCAGAATGAATCTCAGCTATCATCAGATCACATTTTATCTCAATCTCTTGAAATGCACAGAACTGCAGCAATCATTTGTATCATTTCTGGTTTCAACTTTGACCTTGTGTTGTGACCTTGACCTTGGAACTAGGTTGATTAAATTATTATGCAACATGTCAATAAGTGGTGATACAAATGTGTATGAAGTTATGTTAAATTATCTTGAGCAGATGAGAAGTTATGGTCTGGAAAAGCCAATTTCTGGTTTTAATTTTGACCTTGTTTTGTGACCTTGATCTTGGATCTGGGGTAATGAAAATGACGCACTCTGTCTAGCAATGGAGCATATATGTCTTATCTTGAGTGGATCGTAAGTTAAGGTCTGGACAAGTTAATTTATGGTTTTAACTTTGACCTTGTTTGTGACCTTGACCTTAGAGCTGGGGTAATGAAAATGTCACAATGTCTAGTAATGTATAATATGTGTATTATCTTGAGTGAATCATAAGTTAAGGTCTGGACAAGCTAATTTATGGTTTTAACTTTGACCTTGTTTTGTAAGCTTGACCTTGGGAATAGGGTGATGAAATGATTAAGTGACATATCATTTAGTGGTGATACAAATGTGTATGAAGTTTTGTTAAGTTATCTTGAGCAGATCAGAAGTTATGGTCTGGACAAGCAAATTTTTGGTTTCAACTTTGACCTTGTGTTGTGACCTTGACCTTGGAACTAGGTTGATTAAATTATTATGCAACATGTCAATAAGTGGTGATACAAATATGTATGAAGTTACGTTAAATTATCTTGAGCAGATGAGAAGTTATGGTCTGGACAAGCCAATTTCTGGTTTTAATTTTGACCTTGTTTTGTGACCTTGACCTTGGATCTGGGGTAATGAAAACGACGCACTCTGTCTAGTGATGAAGCATATGTGTATTATCTTGAGTGGATCAGAAGTTACGGACCATACAAGAGAATGTTTACAGACGGATGGACGAACGAAGACTACTGTATACTATAATACATCCGTCTTTCAACAGGCGTATAATAATATTAATAAAAAAAGTCTAAGCACAACAAAACTGTAGCTGTTAATTTGACATCAGGCATGCCACTCACATAATCTTGCTGTACCACGTGCATCTGAATGCAGAAATGAACAAATTGATTGAATGCTCTTAGCAATTCTTCAGGCACCAAGTGACATTTAATTAGGCGCACACTCACCAAGCTGGACCAGAGAAGTGCAAACAGTGCAAGAAAAAAAAAAGTTCATGCATGATATGATATATAGAAACCATGTAGCTTTTAAAAATCGAATTAATCACGATTTAATTAAATTAATTGATAAAGACTCAACTGCATAATATAATGGTTTTATTTTGTTAACGGTCAGTACTATTTCTTGGCAAAGGGCATACCTGGAGAAATAAACCGAACAATAATATAAAGAGCATTTTGTCTTTATTCCCATTTTTCAAGAGCTGAACTCAAAGATCATAGACTTTCTACAAACACAAAAGGCCTTTTTCTCAGAAATACTGTTTACATTTTATGTAAATCTGTGTTAGTGAGTACTTCTCCTTTGCCGAAATAATCCATCCACCTCACAGTTGTGGCATATCAAGATAATAATAATAATAATAATGTCATCACAATGTCAGCACTGTATGTTTCCATACAATGGCGAAAGTAGTCTCTGCATTTAACCCATCCACCACCAGGTGGTGCAGTGGGCAGCTATTGAAAGCGCCCGGGGGGCATTTTGGGGGTGAGGCGTGCTGCCCAGAGACGCCACGTGATGTGCAGTGACTGGGGATCGAACCTGGGACTTTCGGGTCCCAAGCCGGCTGCCCTGCCTCTACACCATCTCGGCCCCCATTATGCTGATTAGACAGCATTATTATTGCACAGGTGTGCCTTAGGCTGACCACAATAAAGGGCCACAGCAAAATGTGCAGCATAATGGCATATAAGTAGCAAGATTTGAGGGAGCGTACAGTTGGCAAGCTGACTGCAGGTATGTCCTCCAGAGCCGCTGTCCGTGAATTGAATGTTCACTTTACTTTTGTGCAGGGCCCTGAGATTACTTCTGTTGTGGCTTGGTGGTACATAAATAAATTGAATTGACTGTTCATTTCTCTACCATACATTGTCTCCAAAGATAATTTGGCAGTATATCCAACCAGCAGACCACATGTAACCACACCAGCCCAAGACCTCCACATCCAGCATCGTCACCTGAGAACCATCCACCTGGACAGCTGCTGCAACAACGGGTTTACATAGCCAAATATTTCTGCACAAACTGTCATCAACCATTCTCAGGGAAGCTCATCTGCATGCTTGTCGTCCTCATTGAGGTCTACACCTGACTGCAGTTCGTCGTCGTAACCGACTTGAGTGGGCAAATGTCCACATTCGATGGCATATGGCACGTTGAAGGGGTGTTCTCTTCAGGGTTTTCACTGTGCAGGCCAAATGGTAAACTGCATGCATGGCGTTTTGTGGGTGAGCGGTCAACATTACGTCAACCTTGTGAATCAAGTGGCCCATGGTGGAAGCAGGGTATGGGCAGGCATATGGTGTGGATATCAAAAACAGGCATATTTTATTGATGGTATTTTAAATGCAGAGATACTGTGACAAAGCCCATTATTGTGCCCTTCATCCACAACCATCACCTTATGTTAAAGTTCATGCTCAATCATCCAGGTATCAAATCCAATAATTCCCAGTCGGGTTGTCCAGATGACCTGACTGAGAATTATTGGATCACTTCATGTTGCAGCATGATAATGCACAGCCCATGTTGCAGGGATCTGTATACAATTCCTGTAAGCTGAAAATATCACAGTTCTTGCATGGCCAGTATACTCACCAGACATGTCACCTAGAGCATGTCTAGGATGCTCTGGATCGGCGTATACGACTGTGCGTTCCAATTCTTGACAATATCCAGCAATTTTGCACAGCCATTGAAGAGTGAGCCAACATTCCACAGGCCACAATCAACAACCTGATCAATTCTATATGAAGGAGGTGTGTTGCACTTAGGGATGCGCAATATTATTAGCATGGTATTAGTATCGGCCGATATTAGCATTAAAAGTTCAATATCGGGCATCGGCCATTCCATCAAAATAACTCAGATATAAAAGGCGCTGTTTTTGTATGACAACCCATTGACAAGGATGCCTGCAGCGGCAGCACAATGTGGTGACGTCATGCGCGCCTACCTGATCTCACGGCGGAAAGGAAAATTCAAAATGTTGGTGGTGTGGAAGTTTTTATTTTTGTTGGTGACGATGTCGGATTCCGAAGATTTTGGACAAGGTTGAGCCTCGCTACATTGTCCCCAGTTGGAGATATTTTTCCCACGTAACCTTACCCGAGTTACAAGCCGTCATTTCCAACATCATTGAGAAGCTAATAGCCGACAGCACTTGGGTGAGTTTTATGACACTTGGACGTCGTGTTAGCACCGTTAGCGTGATTAGTCTTATGGCAAAATGGATAGACAAAAACTTTGAACTAAAAAAGTCTGTCCTTCATGCACAAGAGTGCAGAGGATCCAACACTGCAGCTACAGGAACCTGGAACAAGCCTCCACAAGTGAGACAGCATCGCAGGTGACTAATGCTAATAAATAACATTTAACACTTTTCATTTAACATAAGTTAAAGTTCTATGCATATCTTATGGCTGTTACTGAATATATGTCACCAGCTCTTACAGCTGTTGCACAATTTTTGTAGCAAATAAGCCTAAATAAGAGGGCTATGTTCTGACAAAGGAACGTATATAAAATATCGGCATCTGTTAACGACCAAATAAGTTTTAACATATAACTCTGCAGTGGTCGGGTGTATCAGAGATGGACAAGAAGCTGAGTACAGGGAACTGGTTGACCGCTTTGTGGCATGGTGTGGAAACAATCATCTCATCTTGAATGTGAACAAAACAAAGGAGATGATTGCAGATTTCCCGAGAAACGGGAACAGGTCCAACCCTATTTCCATCATGGGAGAAGTGGAAGTGGTGGAGAAGTATAAATACCTTGGAGTTCACCTGGACAACAGACTGGACTGGAAATGCAACAGTGAAGCGTCTACAAGAAGAGACAGAGCAGACTGTACTTCTTTAGGAAGCTGAAGTCCTTCAACGTTTGCAGCAAGATGCTGCATATCTTCTATAAGTCTGTTGTAGAGAGCTCTATCTCTTCTGCCATCATCTGCTGGGGTAGCAGCGCCAGCGCAAGTGACTTAAAAAAGATCAACAAGCTCATAAAGAAGGCTGGCTCAGTTCTGGGGACTCCTCTAGAACCTTTGGAGATGATTGTACAAAGAAGGATTCTTCATAAAATGAAGAACATTATAGACAACCCTCAGCATCCTCTTCATCAGACTGTCATACAACAACAGAGTGTCTTCAATCAGAGGCTCCTTCAGATCTGCTGTGGGACAGACCGCTACAAGAGATCCTTCCTGCCCACAGCCATCAGCATCTAGAACAACTCTTTAATGAAACCAGGATGATGAGTTACATATAATTTCCCTTTGGGATTAATAAAATATTTTTTTTATCGACTTGAATTGAATATCGGCATGTCGGATATCGGCCAAAAATCCAATATCGTGCATCCCTAGTTGCACTGCATGAGGCAAATGGTGCTCACACCAAATACTGACTGGTCTTCTGACACTCCCAGACCCCACCCCCAGCAGTACAGTAAAACTGCACATATTATAGTGGCCTTTCATTGTGGTCAGCCTACGGCTCACCTGTGCAATAATCATGTCTAATCAGCCCCTTGATATGCCACACCTGTGAGATGGATGGATTATCTTGGCAAAGAAGAAGTGCTCACTAACACAGATTTACACAAATTTGTGAATATTTAAGAGAAAAAGCCCTACTGAGTGCATCGAAAAAGTCTTAGCTCTTTGAGTTCAGCTCATAGAAAATGGGAGCAAAAACCAAAGTGTTGCGTTTACATTTTTGTTCTGTATAACAAGTAGCATGGGATTATAAAACACAGCCAAGGTTTTTTTTTTGTTGCCTGGACAGACAATTCCAAGCTTTCTGTACATGACTGGGCAGTGATCCCAGTGATGGAGGGAAGATGGAAGTGACGGTGGAAATGTTCTGGGCAGGAGGTAAAGTTATAAATAACTAAATTCCCTGGTACTAACGATGGGAAAAGCTTGTAGCTTGTGTTTGTGTTGCCACTCTAAAACTAATCAAAATTGTGTTTAAGTAAATGAGGCCAAACATTTTATAGATTTATGACAGATATAGACAAAATGTTATTCTATACCATTGCTCTTGGCCCTTAACTTGAAGTCTCAACTGGTATAAACATTGCCCTACAGAACAGAATGCCCCTTTAAGAAGCCGTCATGTCATTAATACTTCCTGGAAACTGGTAAAATGTCAGAATGCTCACCAGATTTCAGTTTGTTCCCTTCCCCGTACACTTTAGACCAAAGCTTTGTGCATTTAAACCAAAACAAAAAGATTTTTGTGGGTAGTAGGGGGCAGTGCCATATGGCTTCTCCAGCTAAGACTTTTCTGATGCAAACTTCAGATGAAAGGGTATAAACTGTGCGTGTTTAAAAAAAGGCCTGAATTATTATACGAATAACTATTTTTATTGGCACATGTTAATGTTTATTTGGTGTATTTCAATGACTCCATTGATACAAAAGTGGTTGCTGCGATAGTAAGATCCTTTTAATGAAGAAATGTAACGTTTTTTTTGCCATTTGCTATTTTAGTTATTATTTTAGAGCATTACACTTGGTGAGATCATCGAAATACCAACACGGGCAAAGTTTGAAAGCAAAAGTGATGGTGAATAGATGAAAACTTTCATTTATGAGAGAAAAGTTCTAGCTTTAAAGGGAGATTACTTATTTATCTTTGACTTCAGTCTCAGTCTGGAAAGATTAGACAACTTTGCTAATCTATATTAACTGTAATTTTAATAATAATCAAACTGATATACTTGACAACCTCGAGAACTGATTTAGGTAGAGTGTGCTTTGTAGTCTATACAGGATCGTTACCACCAGCCATTATGAAAGGTGTGCGATTGCATCTGAGATTGTTAGCAAAATATCTTGTGAACAACTGGAAAGATTTTAATGGAACTCCCAGAGAGTAATCATTGCATGTACAGTGTTTCCACTTCGTCACTTGCCTTGGCAGGCCGCTCCCCTCCTCTGTGGTTTTTGGTCAGGGGGAGGGGAGCATGTGAGGGGTGGAGCGCTACATCTGTAGCTTTTTAGTAGTGCATCTGTACTGTGTGCCTCTAGCTTAGCACTACGTCTGTCGATGGGGGTGGGTTATGAGTGAAGGACATTTCAGTAGGTGGAGTGCTTGGTTCTGTTGATGGGGTGGGGCTCCCTCCTTGGATAACGATAGGCGAAACACTGGTGTACCTCTACAACCGAGTATGCTGAATTTAATTACCTCTACTTTTGAAGTCAACCCCATTTAAGATGGCCGCCACAGCGAATCCTTCATTATACAGGTTAATCCCATTGAGCCTCGGGGATTCATTTACGAGAGAGAGACATGATTTTAACAAAGAGTGATGGCAACATCAACCCTAGCAAACCCCAAAACGACAAACTCTCAGTTTATAGATATCCTGGTTAAGTTTGGTGTGACAGAATCGTTGCTACTGAGTAATTGGTGGACTGAGAACTAAAGGTACAACTGAAACTGTTCAAGTCAGACATTAAACAATGTAAAAAAAACAACTGTGACTAAGCTTCAAATGTCAAAAAAGCTACTGTACATAGAGACAACATGGGGCTGGGATAGCTTGCAGGTCAGTGCCATGGACTTCTAACAACCAATAGGGCTCTAACGATCCATGGTC
The DNA here is from genome assembly GCF_014905685.2 of Nematolebias whitei. Lineage (NCBI taxonomy): Eukaryota > Metazoa > Chordata > Actinopteri > Cyprinodontiformes > Rivulidae > Nematolebias > Nematolebias whitei. The sequence goes on along the minus strand of NC_056520.1, from coordinate 6,511,334 downwards.
CTTCCTTTGCATGTGAACAACTAGTTCTGGCTGTCAGCAGCGAACTGGTTTGGTCCACTATGAGAAGGTGCCATTTAAAAGACTGGGTTGGTTGCAGGATTTCAAACTGAAGAAGTTTTTTTGAATAAAAGACGAAACTTTTCAACAAAGAAGACTCCGTCCAGAGGACCTTGTTAGATTTTTCTATCTGAATTACTGAGCATGAATAAGGAAACTCATAATTAGTTTAGTGCTTGATGTTTGTGTTGTTGGTGTTTTTCTTTCAGCTGCTCCCTTCTGCGTGAAAGATTTGGCAAATATTCTACATTGGATGTCCTTCCTGATGCAGCCTAGGCTTGAGAGTTAGTGCCCTGATGGCCGCTTGCTACTCACAGGGGGCTGAGTGATGCTTGCAATAACAACATTGTAAAAGGGTGGAAGTTGAACACGGAGACCCCCACCCCTGTTTAAAGATGGACAGGTTCTCTTATGGGTTCCAATTATGAGTATGAGTTAATGTTGCCTAAATATCAGGGTTGCTGAAACAGCTGCATTAAATCATTAAAGGATTTTGGCTTTACACGTTAGCACATCTGACATTCATGAAACATTGACTGTTTGTAAAACAGATGACAGATTTGTGCCACAAATCCCCACTTAGAGCAACACGTGGTGCGATGTTTGGTCCTCAGAACCAAATACTCATTAACAGATGAACCAGCCAAAAACAAATCACAGTGTGGGCAAGCATGGCAAGTGGTTTTTTTTTTTCAATCGGATTATCATCATCTGCTTCAATTCAAAATACAGAAGGGGAAAGTATGAGAACATGTGCTACCAAATCGAACCTAGCAGCTAACCTAAATTTCTGTCAGTGCTCAGATTTGCAGTCATGAAGTGTCATTTCTGTTTGCTGTCTGTGGTCGACTGGAATTTACATGAATTTCCATCTGACAGTGGCAGAACGAGGAGGGGAGAGACTGAACACCTGCCAGAATACTAATCGGCCATGGACCAATTTGGCCTCAAGACCTCTCCATCCTGACCCAAGCTATCAGAGGTGGCATGGGTAGATTTCATGACCCAAAATAAAAAGCAAACTCACACACTCACAATTAGATTTAGCTTCCAGCTGAGATAAACTATTTTGTTTAACACACATTACAAAAGCAAAAATACTGAATTGTATTAGAATCCAAATTTCTTGTTAAATAAAAGACTCCACCATTCATCTTGTAAAGTGAATGGAGAAATGTACCTGATGTTATTTTTATACAGTGATTTATTTATTTTTCTTCTTTTGGCTGATCCCTTCTTCAGGGGTCACCACAGTGAACCAACTCACATAAAAGACTTAGCAATTGTTTTTTCACCAGATGCCCTTCCTGATGCAACCACAGACCACCGAGCAATCATAGCCCTTTGTGTGGAGCAGAGAGCTGCCATCTAGGGTACATGGGGGAGTGATTGAGGGAGTTGAGGGCCTTGCTCAAGGGCCTAGAGCAGGGCAAATGAGGATGGAGGCAGATGTGGGATCTTAACCTTTCCCACCTACATTTTGATGATACCGGTTGAACCGGCGACCTTCCGATCACAGGTTTGCCTTCTCTAACCTCTGTGCCATCACTCCCCTATATATAATAATTAAACTTAATAAAATTAAAGAGGACCAATCATTTATTTCTTCACAAACTGTGTTTTTACAAGTTTGGATCATGAGGAAACCAACTTCTCAGGTACCTCCTACAATAAGCCACTGTTGCTTTCCCAAGCCAGCTGAGATGTGAGGTCCATCTGATCACCTTAACCTCAGTCTGCCTTCTAAAGGTCACCAAAAGGTGTTCCAACCAGATGGAAAAAAAACATTAAATGGACGTATTTGGGGGCAGAGAAGCAGTGGCACCTTATTTCTGAAGGTAAACCCAACCTAAGGTGTTTTGTTTGACAACACTAATCTATACATCTTCAACCGTACACCCATTAGGAAAAACAAATGTACTTCCAAACCTCCATTAACCTTAAGTTTGTGTTGATTCTGTTTAAGAATGTTCTCTTTGCCCTTCTTCTTTTGGCTGTTCCCTCATCAGGGATTGCCTTAGAAAGTCATCCTATGTCCTTTGTATCCTTTGTCCTCACTCAAACTCCTTACACGTCCTCTCGAACGGCATCCATACAGCGCCTCTTTGGCTTTTTGGTCTTCTTTGTCTTTTTCTTAACAGCATAATTTCTAACATCTTTCTACCAATATATATCCACCATCTCTGGACATTTTCAAACCATCTCTGTCTGGCCTCTTTACCCTTATCTCCCAGTCGTTTAACCTCTTATTTTCTCATTCCTTAACGTCTCCATCCTTGTCACTCCAAGGAGAACCTCAACATCTTCATTTCTGCCACTTCCAGTTCTTTCTCCTATCATTTTGTTGTGCCACTGTCTCCAAACCATACAACATAGGTGATCTCACAACTGTCCTATAAAACGTTCCTTGACCTTTGCTGACCCCTTTTTTCACAAATCACTCCTGAAACATTTCCACATCCATTCCATCCTGCCCTGGACTCACCCTTTGCCCCAATAACTGCAAATAAGTACGAACTTACTGATTTGTTTCATGTTACCTATTTCATAAGATGTAAAACAGATTTGTGTCAATCCTTTTGAAATGGAGCAGGGATAAAAAGCAAATTCATGTCATCCGCAGCTGCTGAGTCACCGTCCAAAATATTTGCTGCATCTGTAGTTGGAAAACCAGGAACCAGCAGGGGAAGAGATTGCAAGAGAATCGGGCCATCCCTGTCTCGCTGACTGACTGACACAGCAAAGACAAGTCGAAAATTAAATTTCATTTGTCTACTTTTCTGGGCTATGTTTTCTGAACAATGACCAGGACCTCATGGCTATAATCCCTGAACAATGATGATGCATTCCAACAGTCCCTCAGTCCTGCAGTTCACCTGCATCAGTTTAAACGTACAAGAAAAAGAAAAAAAGACAAAAGCAGACAGTTTTTTTGACAAGTAAATATAGTTTAAGAAATACTAAGACTAAAAATATATTTTCTAATGAGATTATTGCATATGCCCATCAACAAACTATTATACATCAATACAGTACTCTATAGCAGTGCCCATGACGAGCAAACCCTTGCATCACCTTTGCTATTTGTTTAACAACGGTATCAGGTCTTATCTTGAGCAGATCCAAAGTAATAGCCCAGACAAGCAATGACCTTTTCAACTTTGACCTGGATTTGTGACCTTGCCTTTGGAGCTGGGGTGAAGAAAAGTGTATGCGACACTCTGGTGATGGTGCATACATGTAAAAGGTACTGTTAAATTATATAGAGCGGACAATACGTTATTAGCAGGAGAAGCAAAATTTTACGCAGACTGAGACTATACCATAAAACATTCACATTTTGATGGGCGTATAATAATAATGTTGCAACTAAAACACTTGGTGGTATAACTGATCTTTTCTTTTTATCCATCCATCCACCATCTTCCACTTATTCCAAAGTCGGTTCGCAGGGGCAGCAGCTTGAGTATGGAGACCCAGACATCTCTTTCCACAGCCACCTCTTCTGGGAGGACCTGAAGGTGCAGGCCAGCTGAGAAACGTATTATTTCCAATGTGTCTTGGGTCTTCCTCGGGGTCTCCTCCCAGTCGGATATGTCCGAAGCACCTCCCTAGGGAGGCGTCCAGAGGGCATCCTTACCAGATGCCTGAACCATCTCAACTGGCTCCTCTTCATGTGGAGGAGTAGCAGTTCTACTCAAAGTCTCTCCCAGATAACTGAACTTCACACCCTATCTCCAAGGGAGAGTCCAGCTACCCTGCGGAGGAAACTCGTTTCTATCGCCTGTGTCTACAATCTCGTTCTTTCGGTCACTACCCTGAGTTCATGACTATAGGTGAGGGTAGGAATGTAGACCGAACAGTAAACAGAGAGCTTTGCCTTACAGCCCAGCTCCCTCTTCACCACAACAGACCGGCACAGAGTCTGGAATACTGCAGACATTGCACCAATCCTTCTGTCAGTCTCGCGCTCTATTCTTCCCTCACTTGTGAACAAAACCCAGAGATAATTCAACTCCTCCACTTAATAAATAACCTCACCCTCGACCCGAATAGCGCAATCCACCCTTTTCCGACTGAGGAAAAGGGTGGATTTATTTTTACAAAATCCCAAAAATAACTAATCATATTAAACTCTTAAGCCTGGGATGCCTTTTGTTTCATAAAATTTAGAGCGATTTTACAAACCACATTTATACCCTATTTGCCCATTCAATAAAGCAATATTTTGACTGTGGTAAATCTCATTTTATTAGACCAGTCACCCACAAACACATACAGTATATGCACATACACACTGCCACATTTCCCAGCAGGCAGCTGGATAAACCCCCTCAATCCATGATGTAATCTCTAACTGAGTTCAGTAATTACAAGGTCCTGGGTTCCTCCTTACTTGGAATCACCTCGGCTTTATGTAACGAACCTCTCACGTGCCGTGAATTCAACAAGCAAAATCACAATGTGGCTGACGTTATGGCCAATAATTAACCAAGATGATGTCAAGACGAAGAAATGACAGAAAACACAATTACACCATTAATCTTTTGACAATATGACAAAATGATCAAGTAGTTTTGTGACTATTACTTGGGGTAGTTAGCGTTACAAGCAATATGCAGTATAGTTTACAACTAATGTCAAGAAAAACAACTAAAAATACCCGACCCTTTTAGAGCTTTAGCACATTTCAAGTTAACAAAAAGATTAATGCAACTTATTTTTCAAAATTAGGCTGGAATATTTAAACTAAAATTCATAAGTTTGCACACCAAAACTATAAACAACTAAAGTAAAATATAGCAGCTCCAATGGTAAAAATTAGCCTTAAAATACAACAAAATTGTTTAGAAATAACCAGTGGTTCTATTCAAAAGCCAGTAATTGGCTCCTGATAAAAACATCACCAACAATAAATACTCCTAATAAAGAGTTGGAAGAGGTGACCAACGCTAAACATGCAACTTAGGCTCAAAAGAGTGACGCGACAAAGCAAATCTACCAGAAGTGAAGAGCAGAACTTACTGAAAAGCTGTCAAGATTCTCAGTTCATCATCGTCATCACACGACTCCATGGTTTTTGGGGGACGATGAAAGAATGAAGGGTTGGAATGAGCGACAAAACTCCTTCCCCACTTCGAGTTTAACTCCGCCGTCAACTAACGCTGAATCTCCTAAAAACAATCCCCAAACTCAATTTTCTGTGTGTGTGAGTGTGTTGATGTGTTTATGTGTATGTTTCAGTGAGTTCCTTCTCTTTTTTTTTTTCCTTCTCATTTCTAGTTTGGTGCCAAATGTTCCAGCTTAGCAATGCTGCGCAGCACCGCTGGTGATGGATTTAGCCGGGACATCTGGGCCAGCAGGGATAAACTCCATTCACACACACATCCTGAACAATGCTGGAAGGACATCCCCCACACAGCTTCATCAGTAAGATGACAGGGTGTGCGCCACACGATGTGTGTGAAACACACAACCCTTCTTCCACTCAAACACAATGCAACTGGATCCATGCGTTGATAGATGCGTGCAGACTCCAAAGATGCCACCAAGCACAGAAATCTGAATTTTCTTGCACGTTACACGAGTGTAAATGTCTCACGAGTCTCTCTAGTCAGGATAACAAAAAATATGAGATTAACCACAAGGATAAACACAAGGCTACAGCTTGTTAGTGCACAAGTAAGGCGTTGCCATCATTGTATGTTCCCATACAGTGGTGAAATTAGTTCCCTGCATTGAACCCATCACACCTGAGATACACCAGGTGGAGCAGTGGGCAGCTACGCAAGCGCCCGGGGAGCAATTAGGGATTGGGTGTCTTGCTCAGAGAAACCACGACATGTGGGAATGGTGAGGAGTAGTATCGTGACTTTCTGGTCCTAAGTCTGCTGGCCAACCTCTATCCCATCTTGGCCCCAATGGCCAAGATGAACAGCAACATCCATCCATCCATCAATCCATCCATCATCTTCCACTTGTTCTGTAGTAGGATTGCAGGCGTGTCCCGGGTCTTCCCCGGGATCTCCTCCCAGTCGGACTTGACTGAAGCATCTCCCTAGGGAGGCAACCAGGAAGCATCTTTACTAGATGCTCGAACCACCTCTACTGGCTCCTCTGAATGTGGAGAATCAGCAGTTCTACTCCATTTCTCTCCTGGATGACTGAACTTCTCACCCTATCTCTAAGGGAGAGTCCAGCTACCCTGCAGAGGAAACTCCTTTCAACTGCCTGTATCCATGATCTCATTCTTTCGGTCACTACCCAGAGTTCGTGACCATAGTTGAGGGTAGGAACGTAGACTGACTGGTAAACAAAGAGCTTCAGCTCCCTCTTCACCACAACAGACCGGCACAGAGTCCACAATACTGCAGATGCTGCACCAATCCATCTGTCAATCTCACGCTCCATTCTTCCCTCACTCGTGAACAAAACCCCAAATCCCTGAACAGCGACAGTATCCTTATTACTAATCACCACCTCCTCGGCATCATTATGTGGACAAGCAAAATGCCGAAGACATAGATGGGACACCTTTCCTAAAATTTCCCATTTTCTCACACATGGGTAATGAATTGTTAAACTCTGCAAATCAAATGAATATTGTTTATCTGGGAAAGAAAGCTCCAGTTGCAACCTTTTGAGATGTCATCTGGCAATGCATCTTGGCTGAAACTACAGTGATGTCTACAGGGAAGCGGTTACTGATTTGACTCCTGTAATTAGCAACTAATTTACACTTTGAACTTTTGATTCTTATCCAGATTGTACAGCGTTTTAGAAGCTTTCACTTTAAAACACAGGTAACAGATTTTTTTTTTTTTTCTGTGGTGTTGAATTTCTCTAAATTTAGTTATCGGGGCAATGGGAGGTTTGATGTTTTACCTGAGGACACAGATACATGTTGGGGCAGTGGATTGATACAAAGAGAGCTTTCAAACTGAAAATGATCACTAGTACTGATCCATGACTACCTTCTCTGTGTCTAATATTATATACACCACTTGATGAGAAATATGAGTCTCAACAGAGGTATCTTCTGAGTTGGTACACAGTTAATGTTTATCTTGCTACTACTGTTCACAACAGAGATAAGGTGGAAAAAGGAGAAAGACGCTAGTTCATATGCGACCGTGCATGAAAAGCAGGAAGAAAAAATGGATGGATCACATTAGAGACTCGTAAAAAATGCCAATGTCAGCCATATTCAAGTTAAATTACAGTGCAGCTGGCCATCGCTTCTAATTATGTTTGTAGTTCATGTCTCTATCTTCCCTCTTGAGTTTGTTGGAAGTGATGCAACACATAGTAACTCTCCAGGTGCCATTGAGCTTTGTTGTTTCATTACACAAAGAATTTTGTCACATCCTCTGTTAGATGTCCCAACAGAGCAATGACTAACTCTTCTACGAGCAGACCACGGTCAAAATCACTTCTATAAAATAACAAAAGTACTGCACATGGCGCATTACATGCATGTCGACAAACAATTATAATCTATAGCAATGACCAGAACAAGCAGAGACCTTGTATAACCTTTGACCTTGATTTTTAATGTTGCTCTTAGAGCTAGGGTGATGAAAAGATTATGCAACACATAGTGGTGGTACACATTTTTATCAGGCTTTAATAAATAATCTTGAGCGGATCTAAAAGTCTGGACAAGCAAATACCTCGTGTTAATTTGACCTTGATTTGTGACCTTGAGCTTGAAGCTGGTGTGATGAAAGTGTAAGTAAGACTCCGTCTAGTGATGATGCATATGTGTATCACTTTCCGTTAAATTAGCTCGAGCGGATTAGAAGTTATGGGCCGAACAAGAGAAAGTTTACGGATGGCGACCATCATAAAAATCACCTACATAAAAAGTACACATTGTACACACATCTTATATTTCATGCACAATATTCAAATTATGTGCGTCTGAAATGAAAAGGATCGAGTACCTGGGAACATTTGACTCCCTTAATTGCATTTTAAATGTCCTTCAAAGTATTTTTTGGCAACAATACACTTCCAGTCAAGGGCAAATACCACGAATAACGAATACCCTTGTATGTGTAGGACTTTTATCTGTATGAAGTGTAATTACACATATCTGATCATAACTGAGAGATAATTTTAAAAAAGGAAGGAAATTCAAAAGATTCTGATGAATAATCCTCCATGGCTAGAAAGTCTCGTTTGCGTTCAACTAGGAGGGGTGGTTTATGGTTTCCACCTAATGCAAGGCTTGTCTTGTTCATTCTCTCAGTCCTACTGGGATTCAGACTTCACAGAATCATGATTAAAATCTGATGAAACAGATAATAGTCGTCACTGCGAGTTGAAAATGGTCTCAGAGGACTTGTGTAAATGCGACAGTCTAGTGATCTTTGGGTCTCTTCTTAACCGTTACCATCCACTGACCTTGATTTTGTGAACATGTAGGCTGAGAGCAACATAAGTTTCAACAACACAAGTTTCTTAACTTCCTCTATTGACGAATGTTATTTTGTCTAGTCCCTCACCAATGTTCCAGTAAAGGGTTTACTTACTTGTCAAGAAAAGACGTCTCTCTCCATTCCACTTTCCAGATCCATGCCACCGAAAAGGCCCCAACCGAAGAGGACTTCTTAGGACTCTGGTCATCGAGAGGTTTGCTGCCACTGGGAGCTGACAGGGGGGTCAAGGCTGGGTCTGAACTGACCGATGTGAGGTCAGTACTAAGGTCAAGCGATGTCCAAGAAGAGTCGGAGGAGACAGAGGAGCTGTTGTCCACCCACTCCTCATGCCAGCCATGTCTGAGGTCCATGGCAATAGGGTGAAAACAGGAAGAACGGAACTAGAGGAGTGAGAAGTAGACAAGCAACATGGGACGGAGACAACTGTAGATAGTGGTGGACTTAAAAAAACGATGCATTCAGGTGAAAGGTGCGTACAGCAGCACTTATAGGAGGTGATAGCTCACATCTCATTACCTTCCACTCTTGCCCACCAGAAATTGAATTATGTGGTAAGCCGATAGTGACACCACCGGACGGGAAATCGATTAGAGACGCACGGTGAGGCTTGAACCAGTGGCTTTTGCGGCTACATGATAGGTGGTGCCGTCTTGGGTTGCACTGATGTACAGTTCATTACAAGAAGTCTGATTCAGTTAAAATGAAATTAAGGTTCACCACTAAAACCCATTAGGACCCTGATATGGGAAGAGCACACTAGCTGGTTTCCCTCAGGTGCAATGCAGACAGTAAAGGCACTATTCAAGTATAAAGGAAGAGCTAAGCAATAATTTAATCTGCATATAATACAAGATCTTTTAAAGCATATTTACTTGTGCAGATGTAAGTGAACCATGACAGAGTCATGGTATAGCAAAGGAAACCAATATAAGTTAGACTTAAAATGCATCCCAATAAAACTTCAGATAGTTACTAATATTAAGAGTGCAGTAGTTTTGATCTATTGAAGTGGGGTCAAGAACAATATTCAGTTGAAGAGAACAGAGTTTAGTTCTGACCACATTAACAGGTTCCCAATTACCAGTAGTTAGAGGCTATATTAGACCACCACCAATCGTACAAATTTTGGGGGCTTCAGATTTATTTTGCAGGGGAAAGACAGCAGAGATCGCAAGAGAAGCTTCGGTACATGAATGGAGGAAAGAGTCCCAGGAGCACATGGATGGAGGAATATAGGTAAGTAACACATGACAAGAATAAACTTGGAACCACACAGTGGTACTCACAGTATGAGACTAAATTTGCCAGGATGTTGCATCAAATTGCGTGAGTGTCTTGATGTCTTGTCACGACGTAGACACAAAGTGTCTCACTTTAGTCCTGATTGATTCTCAATTTGGTTGCACTTCCAATATCAGCTCATCTTCAATGCCCCCAAATTTATCAGTTTGGTTTGACATGTGGTTAAAACCGTCCACAGGTTTCCTCACATTTCTTGCACTTTGACTCACAGCATCCAAACTGAAAAGGGTTTGAGACACGTTCCAGCTGGATCTAAAAGCTCTGTCACTAATTTTTTTTTTTTTTTTTAAACAGCTCAAACTTTCAGGTTCACAGGAGCGAAATTACGCAGGAAAACGGAAACTTTACAACTGTTTGGACACTTTTTAGGCATCTCACTGGCTTTGACTGTCCGCAATATAAATTTGAAAAACATTTTGCGAGACAATGTTCTCCTGATGGTGGACTCATGAACATTAACATTAGCCAATGTGAGAGAAGCCTTAAGTTGCTTAGAAGTTACCCTGGGGTCCTTTGTGACCTAGTCAACTGCACGCGTTGTTTTTGGAGTGATCTTTGTTGGTCCACCACCCTTGGAGACAGTACATGGTCTTGAATTTCCTCCATTTGTACACGATCTGTCTGACTGTAGATCGGTGGAGTCCAAACTCTTTAGAGATGGTTTTGTAAACTTTTCCAGCCTGATGAGCATCAACAACTCTTTTCTGAGCTCAGAAATCTTTGTTCCTGTCATGATCCACTTCCACAAACATACTGTGAAGAGCAGACGTTGATAGATCCCTGTTCTTTAAATCAAACAGGGTGCCCACTCACCTGATCATCATCCCATTGATTGACAACACCTGACTCTAATTTCACCTTTAGATAAACTGCGAATCCTAGAGGTTCACACACTTGTCACAACCATGTAATATTTTCCTCAATAAATAAATGACCAAGTATATTTTTGTCTCGTTTGCTCTTGGATCTATTTTTAGGACTTGTGTGAAAATCTGATGATGTTTTAGGTCACATTTATGATGATTCTCCTTCAGACAGAGATTATTTAGAACAATATGTCAAAATTCTTCAGCACTTTTACCTAAATTCTGTGTATCGGAGCAGCTCCTATTTTTACACATCTTCAGAAATGAAAACTACCGTTTCAGATCTGACAAAGTGGACTTTCGACACTAATGACAAAATATTTTCAACAAAGTGACAGAGTCCTGGCGAACCCTCATCTGCTCGGACGGCACACATGCAGCTGGATATATCGTTGGGGGTGATGCCGTCTACTTCTGCTGTCGAACGAGGACGCCGGAATTGCATAGCATTGGATTTATGATAACAGGTTTCCTGTTTTTGGAATAGTCTGGATCCTGGCTCATCAACAAAGACGGACGCAGCTAATTTGGACCTCGTCAGGCTGTTGTCTATGTGAAGGTTGGTTTGTGCTTTGAGGACTCAAAATCAGCCGATTTACAAGCAAAACCGTAAGTTGGAAGCGATTTGAATCGTAAGCCACCTGCGGCTTTGGGACTCGTCAGCATGGAAACGACCTTGGAGAGGCTCGTAAGCACGGACCAGTAGAATGCACCCTAATCTGGCCATTTTGAATCTTGGACGTATCAGTACAGACTCAAAATCTGACAAGGAAAAAAATAGTCTGCCTGAATAAATCAACAGTTGTGGCTATCTGAATGTAACTCCCCAGTTGGCCTCGAAACAGACAGACTTATCAATTTCTCCTGGGAAATGTGTAAACTAAGGAAAAGCTTTGTCTATTTCACTGCTGATTTTAAAGCAAAATAAATAAATAAATAAATACAGAAAAATAAAAAAAAACGGACAATCATCACAGACATTTGAAAAAGTAAGAAAATGTTTTGGTGAAAAACAAATGGCCAAATTTAGAAAAGCAACTTTTATTTCTTCAATAAATGGGGCCAAAATGGAAACAGAAAGGGCTTAAAGGAACAACACACCAGAACATGTAACCAAAGTATGAGGTACTGTTTGAGTTATTTCACCAGTAAAAGATGAACAATAAATTAAACTGTGTATATTTACATTTTTACAGAATAATCAGATCAGGCTGTTGTACCAAAGCTGACAAGTCTGTACACTTCAATTTGAATTTAGTATCCCATATAAAATGATGTAAACTAGACATTTCGATGAAGACTTTTAAAAAGTTTGGTTTCCATCAAGTCTCAGAATCAAAGAAATTATTAAATGAATCATTGCTGGGTTATGTTGAACCCTGTTGCAGCTTATCGGGATGGTATGTATTAGGAAGCATCAAAAGAAACAAAGACCTCACAGAAAGAAAACAGCAACAACGTGCACGAGAGTTGAAGAAAGTCACTCCGTGTGAAACGGTTAAACATTCGAACAGGCATACAATGTCCTCCAGAGGATCCAAAGCTACTTTAATAGGCAGAAAGAGCAGATGGATTTTTACTGCATCCTTTTTTGTTCGTTTCATGAAGTCATATTATTCCAAAACTGCAGCCCTGAAGGAATCCAGTCAATCTAATCCTAAAACATAAAGAGTACCATCGTCGGCAAACTATTATACAGCAGTCTAAAGGTGCTGGTCATAAAATTAGAATATCAGGAAAAAGTTTATTTATTTCAGTAATTCCATTCAAAAAGTGAAACGTATATTATATTAATTCATTACACACAGACTGATATATTGCAAATGTTTATTTATTTTAATGTTGATGATTATAACTGACAACTAATGAAAACCCCAAATTCAGTATCTCAGAAAATTAAAATGTGAAAAGGTTCAATATTGAAGAGACCTGGTGCCACACTCTCAGCTAATTAACTTAAAACACTTGCAAAGGCCTTTAAATGGTCTCTCAGTCCAGTTCTGTAGGCTACACAATCATGGGAAAGACTGCTGACTTGACAGTTGTCCAAAAGACGACCACTGATTCCTTGCACAAGGAGATCAAGACACAAAAGATCATTGCTAAAGAGACTGGCTGTTCACAGAGCTCTGTGTCCAAGTACATTAATAGAGAGGTGAAAGGAAGGAAACGTGGTAGGAAAAAAGTGTACAAGCAATAGGGATAACCGCACCCTAGAGAGGATTGTGAAACAAAACCCATTCCAAACCCATTCTTGAGTCGATGCTTCAAGAACCACCATGCTCAGACGTATGCAAGACAAAGGGTTCAGCTGTCTCATTTCTTGTATCAAGCCACTCTTGAACAAGAGACGGTGTCAGACGCGTCTCACCTGGGACTGCTACAGAGTTGTCCAAAGTTATGTTATATGATGAAAGTAAATTTTGCATTTCCTTTGGAAATCCAGGTCCCAGAGTCTGGAGGAAGAGAGGAGAAGCACAGAATCCACGTTGCTTGAGGTCCAGAGTCAAGTTTTGACAGTCAGTGATGGTTTGTGGTGCCATGTCAACTGCTGGTGTTGGTCCACTGTGTTTTCTGAGGGCCGTCAACGCAGCCGTCTACCAGGAAGTTTTAAAGCACTTCATGCTTCCTGCTGCTGACCAACTTTATGGAGATGCAGATTTAATTTTCCAACAGGACTTGGCACCTGCACACAGTGCCAAAGCTACCAGTACATGGATAAGGACCATGGTATCCCTGTTCTTAATTGACCAGCAAACTCAGCTGACCTTAACCACATAGAAAATCTATGAGGTATTGTGAAGAGGAAGATGTGATACACCAGACCCAACAATTCAGAAGAGCTGAAGGCCACTGTCAGAGCAACCTGGGCTCTCAGAACACCTGAGCAGTTCCACAGACTGATCTTAGACTCCAGGCCACGCCGCATTGCTGCAGTAATCCAGGCAAAAGGAGCCCCAACTAAGTATTGAGTGTTGTACATGTTCGTACTTCTCATGTTCATACTTTTCAGTTGGCCAACATTTCTAAAGTTCATTTTTTTTAATTGGTCTTAATATTCTAATTTTATGAGATACTGAATTTGGGGTTTTCACAAGTTGTCATAATAATAGACAATAAAAGAAATAAACATTTGAAATATATTAGTCTGTGTGTAATAAATGAATATAATATACAAGTTTCATTTTTTGAATGGAATTACTGAAATAAATCAACTTTTTCATGATATTCTAATTTTATGACCAGCACCTGTATTCCGTAATACCTACCGCTATCGATGGCCGTATAAAAATTCTACTACGATCAGAGTTAGTAGTAGCCATATCCTTTAGGACTTACTGTGAAAAAGAAAAAAATACAGGTAGTCAGCAGTTAGGATGTGTTTGGAGTGGGACAATGAAGCAAAGCGGAACACAGGGAGGTAGAAAACAGAGGCCCGAACTCAAAGAGAATGCGACGTTTAATCCTCCGGTAACTGTCCAGAACCGGCTGAAGAAGTCTGAGTGACGGAAAAAGATGAGAAAGAAAGCGAATGGCCCACATGTCCTTCAATAAACGGGTCTTGGTTGTTTCATGCTGTAGTGGGCTTCTGATGCGGACACGTATGCAGACTCTGGGAAAAAATCCTCGTGAAACTCTGCCAGAAACCTGGAAAAAAAACGAGGGGGGTCAGAAAAGGATTTACGATAAATATTCAGCTCCAATAAAAAAACATTAAACAAAAAAAAACAGAAAAGAATCTCAAATGACAGTTCACTCTGTCCTTCAGCACACAGGAACGCTTTTTGTAAATATGCAAAAGTTTTTAGTTTCAGCCTTGGATCCACACAAACTGCAGTTTAGAAGCATAGAACAGTATTTTTGAAAGAGGAAAAAAAATCCAGAACTCTACTATTGAAATCGATGATGACATAGCTTCACCTCTGGCCAAAATAACGGCAGAATACATGCTTGTATTTGGCTGGAAATGCTTGTTTCTCATCTACAGCTAAACCTTTTTATATAACCTGTGGCTGAGTGGTTAGAGCAGTTGTCCTCCAATGACAGAGAGGGGGGTTCGATTCCACCAGCAGTCACATGCTGAAGTGTCCCTGCGCAAGACACTGAACCCCTTATTACCCCTCAAGTGTGTCCCATCGATGTATGAATGTGATAAAGCACTGATTAGTCTTTACAGATCCAGATTACCAGTAGCTTTGTATAGATCCAGTAGAGTGCTGTATGAATGGGTAAATGAGGACACAGGTTGTATTGGAAAGCACTTTTGAGTATCTTGACTAGATTGAATGGCGGTATATAAAATAAATACAACCCAGTTATTTACTGCGTCAGTAAGACCAGACAGATTAACAACTGGATTGCAGAGCAAACAGGCGGTACGCAAATGTCCCCCTTCACTTAAGGATTTGAATAGTGAATCTTTGTAGTTCAAGTGCCTCAAGTGGAGGAGTTCAAGTATCTCGGGATTTTGTTCACGAGTGAGGGAATAATAGAGCATGAGATTAACAGATGGATTGGTGCAGCGTTTGCAGTATTGCATACCCTGTGCCGGTCCGTTGTGGTGAAAAGGGAGCTGAGCTGTAAGGCAAAGCTCCCTGTTTACCAGTCAGTCTATGTTCCTACCCTCACCTATGATCACAAACTTTGGGTAGTGACTGAAAGAATGAGATCTTGGATACAGGCGGTTGGAATGAGTTTCCTCCGCAGGGTAGCTGGACTCTCCCTTAGAGATAAGGTGAGAAGTTCAGTTATCCGGGAGCGACTCGGAGTAGAACCGCTGCTCCTCCACATCGAGAGGAGCCAGCTGAGGTGGTTCGGGCATCTGGTAAGGATGCTTCCTGAAAAAGATCACCAATATATATCAAGTATACATTTCAAAAACGTGGAAATGGGAATACTTTTAAAAGAAACCATTGTGTACAAAGACTTTACGCTGATATGCTTTAAACCTGGTGAGGAAAACCCTTCCCTCCAGCTCCGTGACAGATTCTGGACCCGAAATTGTCCGTAACGTTCCTGCATTTGAGCTGAGACAACTCCCAGACAACACCGTTCTGAACTTTTGTGGTCTTGTAGTTTCACTTCTTCCAAGTCAATTCCAATTCCAAATACTTTATTAATGCCAAACGGAAATTAAATGTAGCTCATTCAATTCAAAAATACTTTATTAATCCCAAAAGGAAATTAAGTGTTGTCGTAGCTCATCATCCTGGTTTCATTCAAGAGTTGTTAGATGCTGATAACTGTGGGCAGGAAGGATCTCCGGCAGTGAAGCCAAAGAATCTGGCCACAAAGATACCGATCCGTCCACCCATATCCAGCTTGTTGTCAGATCCAACGGGCCTCTTGGTCCTCCTGGGCAACAGGACTGCCCGAATACCAGGCAGAACTCCTCCCTGAGCAATGGTCACTCATCCCAGCAGTCTGACGAGCTACTTGTCATCACGGACAGACGGCTGAAGGTGTCCGGGGATGATTCCGGTCCTCCTGTTGTCACGAGCAGTTTCCCACCACCTCCAGGATCTCAGAGGTCAAGTACTCTAGCAACGCAGCTAGGTTGACGGGAATTCATCCATGGCACCTCCTTTTCAACTCATTTGGGATTTGGGGCTGTAGTTGAGGTATTTGAGCTTTTGAGATGTTAATCAGCTGCTCATCATCCTGGTTTCATTAAAAGTTATTCTAGAACTATATATATATATATATATATGCTGATATGCTGATGGCTGTGGGCTGGAAGGATCTACCACCGAAGTCCCACAACGAATCTGAAGAATTTGGCCACGGATGCAGATCCGTCCACCCAGACCCAGCAGGCCTCTCGGTCACTGCCCTCATGGTCACTCCCTCCCAGCAGCTTGTTGAGCTACTCATCATTGCAGACAGCCAGCTGCAGGTGTCGAGGGATGATCCTGGTCTTCTTCTTGTCATGAGCCACGGTTCCTGCCAGCTCCAAGGACCTTAGCAGTCAGTCACTCGAGCATCTCCGTCAGGTAGACGGAAATGCATCCACGGCACCTCCTTTACAACTCATTTGGGATTTGGGGCTGTATTTGAGGTAATATTTGAGCTTTGAGATGTTAATCAGCTGCTCCAGGTTGTAAAAACCTCTTGTTGCCATGGTTACACTTCATAACAAATGTCCAAAAGTAAAAAGGTTTCAGTAAAAATCCTTCCAGCTGCACAATATCCGATATCAGAGGAAGTAATCATCGGAAAAAAAGTGATTTACATCCAGAAAGAGAGGGAATAAAGTTTTCAAAAGTAATCTCCCAGAATGAAAGCAACAGTTCCTCCAACATGCAGCCATCTTGAGCAGCACAGTGCTAGAACTTGTCATTCAGGAGTCCACAAAAAGAATTTGGTTCCTGTTCCCATATTCTCAATCTCAAGAGTTGTCGTCTTCTAACGTTTCCTGTTCGTGTAAGCTTTACGAGCACGCTCCACGCCAGGTTTCCCGTTTTGGTGCAATTCTGCAGCAGCGCTACACTACATACACGGCCTCCATAGCTACTCTGTTCTGGGTAGTTTTCTGCTCTTCAGTGTGAATGAAAAATGTTTCCAGAAATGGTGCCGCGTTTAAAGATACGCTTAGCGGCGTTTCCCTTACGGTTATCCAAGGAGGGCGCCCCGCACTGTCAACAGAACAGCGTGCCACGCCTACCAAAATTGTCCTTCACCCACAACAATAAAGTGAAGAAACCCTTGTCAGGTGGATAATAATAAGTGGCTGCTTTTATAGGCAGTCCCCAACCAGTGGATCAGCAAAAGACCTCTGTACACATTTCCTCTTCCCTTTATTTATCCCTATACTATCAGCAGAAAACCAATCTATAGCAGACAGGATGTGAGAGTTACCGACCAACAGTCAGGCAGAGAAGAAGTGACCCCCCCCCCCCACCACCACCTATCTAATCAGTAGTGAGGCAAACTAATCCAGAATCTTCTTAGTATCCGCTACTCGGCCAAATCCTCTAAATCTTGCCATCTCATCTTAGCTCCACCAACCGTCCTAATCTTAATGCAAACAAATTATTGCCATCATTGCAAAATTTATGGACGCTTCAACCAGGAGTGACTGGGACGACATGGCGGGGCGCTAACAGAAAAGGCGGCTTGAGAGATTCTATGCTATGATTTTTAATTTTTTTTAAATAAATATCTTAATATTTTTGATGTAGTTGAAGAATTTGTTTTTTTGTTTTTACAAAAGCATCTGTGTAACATGTAGATCAACACACTTAATCGCAGTCATTCTTGCAGGGAAATGCAAAAAGGGAGGGGAGAGGCGGGAGATCAACGGCGGTCAAATCCCTCAATGCACTGCACGTCAAGTCTCTGCGACATCAATCAGCGTCTGCCCGCTCCGCACAATCTGCCCCGAGGCCGATTACAGAGGGAGAGGGGAAAAAAAAAAAAACCACAAAGTCTTTCCCAAAGCGCTCCGGTGTTTGCAACGTTTGCTGCCGGCGTCCCGCCGAGGCTCCAACACGTCGAGCATATCAATTATATCCATTAAAAACAAAAGGATCTCGTTTAAGCAACTTACAGTCAATCCGCTTCTCTAAAACCAACGTCAAAAAAGTTGCACTCTTAGTTGAACGACAAAAAGAAAACAGCAGTTCAGCGCCGCCACAGAGACGCAAAGGGCTCGTCGCCCTTTGACCTCGCCGTCGATGATGCTTTCAAACTGCTGACGCTTCAGGTTTTTCTTATTTGCAGATCTACACGTGTTTGTACAACCAAGACACACGACAATCCAAATAGAAAGGCAGCAGCGTTTTATAGAGGGGTTTTGTGTTTCTGCTGCTCTACAGCACCCCCTGCTGGTCAGAGGAGGCACTGCGCGTGTTTGATTACAGTGAAAGGACCTAAATCCCCGAAGATCGCCAGGGAGGATTTAAAGATTAGACTCTGGCGCTTGTGTAACGCCCCACTCATCTCCCTCCTTTTAACACATCCCTGCATCTCGCCGTCACATCTGCATTTACCCCCTCGTCTCTTTGAGTCTTGTTCAGAGGAATCGACGTCCGAGCACGGATTTAATACGTTAAATCGATTTGTCTAAAAGGTGTGACGACGCTAATGTCTTCCAGGCTGCGCCCCCTTGTCCTTAAGAGACGAGGACTTCCAGCAGCTCGACACGTTCACAGTTAAATGCGTAGCTGGGTCAGGCGTCGGTTAATGAGTCGTGCTGGTTATTAGCTCGGTGCCTTGAGCCGAATTTAATTTTTAATTCCAGGCAAATTGTATCTTTTCACTTTTGTAAAAAAAAAAAATAATTTAAATAAAAATTCTACTTAATGAAACTTGATTTCACTCCACTTGAAAGTAATAAAAACGTTAAAATCAGTGTACCCTGATGTACAGTACTCTCAACAATACAGGCAGAAAAATATAACGGGTTGTAAAAAAAAAAAAAAAAAAAAAACTTGCTGAAACGTTTCGTCTCTCATCCGAAGGACTTCTTCAGTCTGAGGTGCTGTATTCAGCTCAGTCTCTTAAATAGCACCTTCTCAGAGTGGATCAACCAGTTTGCTGCTGACAACCAAAACCAGCTGATCACATGCTCAAGAAGGACCATCAGCCTAACAATGGATCATTAGCACACTGATGGCTGTTTACTATTCACAGAGGGCTGAGTGATACTAGCAATCACAGCATTGTAAGAGGGGGACAGTTGAACCCGGAGGCCTCCACCCCTGTTTAACGATGGACGGTTTCTTTTCACAAAGATGGCCTCCTTTACTCCTCTCTCAAACCATCGTTCCTCTCTGTCCAGGATGTGAACATCTTCATCCTTGAAAGAGTGACCGCTGGCCTGGAGATGAGTGTAGACCGCAGAGTCCTGGCCTGATGATGTTGATCTTCTGTGCTGGGCCATCCTTTTGGCCAGTGGCTGTTTAGTTTCCCCGATGTAAGACTGATCACCCTCCTGACACTGAACAACATACACAACATTACTCTGTTTGTGCCGGGGGACTGGATCTTTGGGATGAACCAGTCTTTGCCGTAATGTATTTTGGGGTTTAAAAGCCACTGGGACGTTGTGTTTAGAAAATAAACGTCTCAGTTTCTCTGATACTCCCTCAACATACGGAATGACCACTGGTCTGGGTCTGGGTTCCTCCTTTTCACCTGTTGGCTGACTGGAGTCCTGTTTGGGTTTCTTCTCTGCTTTCAGGAAGGCCCAGTTAGGATATCCACATTGCTCTAGAGCAGGGGTGCCCAACCTTTTTTGAACCAAGAGCTACTTTTGAAGTCGGCAATTTGCCGAGAGCTACTCGTCCAGTCTCATTATCAACAAACATAATTTTTCATCAATCCCTACTCCTCACTTCTTTAAAGTAAATAAAACAGAACGTGATGTGTCTACAGGAGACAACTTTTTATGCAAGCTGTATAAAATAAATGTGTCTCTACCTTAGTGGGACTTCTGACACTGAGAGGAGGCGGCCAGGGTCTCATAAGATGGGCAGTATGAGGTGGTTGCGAGGCGCAGGCAGGTCTCCAGATGATCATCATTCATTGTGGATCTGTTTTTGGACTTGATGATTTTCATGTGTGAAAAAGCAGACTCACACAGGTAGGTAGATCCAAAAAGTGCTGTTAAGTTCAAAGCACATCTTCGGATGTTAGGATACTTTTCTTCTGACAGCAGACTCCAGAACTCTCCATCCACGCCAGGTGATGCTCTGGATTTGATCCCAATGTCATTTTGCAGACTCAACACCTCATTTTCAACACCAGAGCTGTCCAGCTGAAACACGGACACCAATTTGGACACAATGTCATCCACATCAACATTTCCAAAAGGATAACACATGTAGCTGGTAACAGGCTCGATGGAGGAAAAGTCAGTAAATCGTCTCTCAAATTCTGCTGAGATGCTCTGAACCTGCTTAGAATAGTGTGCACTGTCCAGTTGTGGGACCTCTTTCCCATGGCGCTGTAGCTCTGCCTCCATGTGTGGGAAGTTTCGCAGGTCCCTGCGTTGCAGCCGACTTGTGAGCAGTTGCAGCCTGCTTTTGAAGGTGCTCACAGAACTGATCATGTGGATTATGTTTTTGTCCCTGAAGCTCCAAATTCAGTTCATTGAGCAGGCTGGTGAGATCTGTGAGGAAGGCTAAATCCAAAAGCCACTGGGTGTCCTCTAGTTTTGAATGTTCACCATGATCTGACAGCTTCAGAAAATCCCTGATCTCAGGCAACAGCTCACTGAATCTGTCCACCTGCTTAGCCACCTGACGTCCATGTGCAGCAGTAGGTCTGTGTGGTCTGCTCCTGCCTCCTCCAAGTGAGCCCGGAACAACCTCCTCTGCAGACTCCTGGCCCTTATAGAGCACACAGTTTTCATGGCAACATCCATCACTTCCTTCATGTTTAAAATCTTTCCACACAGGGCCTGTTGGTGGATGATGCAGTGATAGTGCAAAATGTCTGGGAAAGCATCATTCTGCTTGCAGAGTGCAACAAATCCACTGGTGTGACCAGTCATTGCTGGAGCGCCATCAGTTGTTATAGAAATTAGTTTAAAGAGGGGCAAGTTGCTTTTATTAACAAACTCCATAAACGCATTAAAAATATCTTCTCCTCTTGTGTGTCCCTTCAAAGGCAAGATGGTGAGCAGCTCCTCTTTTGCACTCATGTCTGCAAAGGCCATTCTGATAAAAATACACAGCTGGGCTACATCCACCATGTCTGTCGACTCATCAAACTGAAGAGAGAAACACTCGCATTGTTCCACGTCCTTTTTTAGCTGCTCCTCCACATCCACAGCCATTCCCTCACATCGCCGTGTCACTGTTTGTCTGGACAACTGCACGTCTTTAATAGCAGCTACGATCTCACTTATTTTTAAAATCATGAAAAAGCGCATCTGCAGCCTCAATAAACGCTTCTTTCATAACTTGTCCATCGCTGAAAGACTTCTTATGTTGAGCCAGGATGCGGCTAACACGGTAGGAAGCTATCGTAGCAGCTTTACCTTTTGTGCTGGGCCGAGTGAAGACTGATTGCTGGGCTGCAAGCTTGTTTTTTAGCTCCCGCACTTTCTGAGTCCGTTAAGAACTTTTAAGAGGGAAATCTGTCTCAAACCGTTTGTGCATCGTCTTGAAATGCAGCTCCAAGTTACACTTTTTGGGTAAGGCAACGCTCGAATTACAGATGAGGCAAATGGACTTCGAATTAGAATAAACAAAAAAATACTCCTCCTCCCACTCTGCGTGAAAATAATAAGTTTTCGTTTGCTTGTTCGCTAGTTTTCCATCCATGTTTTCTGCGCACCGACATTACTCCACTACTGAGCCTAAAGTCTCGTGAGAGCTGTGTCACCGCACACAAAACTCGCGAGACTATGTCTGTGAGAATACAAGTCAAGGCTTCGCTTCGCGGGCGACCGACTGGTTGGGCACACCTGCTCTAGAGCCTGTCTTGTGTAGGATTTCTCCTTCTGCCTGGCTCCTGAGCTAGTGGGGACGCTGTCTGCTCTGTGATACAGAGTCCTGATGACTCCTAACTTGTGCTCCAAAGGGTGATGGGAGTCAAACTGCAAGTACTGGTCTGTGTGGGTGGGTTTGCGGTACACTTCAGTTTGCAAAGTCCTCCATCAGAGACTGAGACCTCACAGTCCAAGAAAGCCAACCTGCCATTTTTTACATCTTCTCGTGTGAACTTGATGTATTTATCCATAGAGTTGATGTGGTCAGTAAAATGTTGGACTTCCTGAGATTTGATTTTAACCCAGGTGTCGTCAACATACCTGAACCAATGACTTGGTGGTGTCCCTGAAAAGGACGTCAAGGCTCTCTTTTCTACCTCCTCCATGTACAGGTTGGCAACAATAGGAGAAACTGGAGACCCCATAGCACACCCATGTTTCTGCCTATAATATTGCTCCCCATATGTGAAGTAGGTTGACTGCAGGCACAGTTTCAAGAGTTGACACAGTTGTTCTGTGGAAAGCGTGGTCCTGCTGCTCAGAGTGGTGTCTGATTTTAATCTTAAACTGACCACCTCTACTGCATCATCAACAGGAATGCACGTAAAGAGTGATGTGACATCAAAAGAGACCATTGTTTCATCAGTCTCCATGACGACATCCCTGGTGTTCTGAGCTGCCAACTTAAAAAAAAAATAAATTAATCCGTCCAGAGGACCCGACTGAACTTAAAATCAGCGGGTAACTTAATTCATCACATCGTGCCTCTGAGTTTGACCCTTTCTGTCTGAACGGTTCTTACCTGAGAAAGAGCTCCAGATGTTTGATCAGGGCTCGGAGATTCCTCTCGGGGAGTTGCATTTTCCCCAGGATTTCAGGAAGCTTCACTGAAAGCAGAGGAAGGGGGTTTGCCAGTGTTTTATACCCGATGGTCCGAGGCGAGATCATTGACAAATAGATGTGACGGAAATGACAACAACCAACCGAAGAGTCGCAGCAGGTGCTGCGAGCCGTACAGGTAAGAAGGAGGGGGAGGCTGGTCGTTCTGCGGGTAGTTGTCAGGAGTTAGCTTCCAGCTCAGAACCTGGTTGAAAAGACCGAAACACACGAATCAAAGGCCTGGAAAGAATGCTAACACTAGAGAAATCGCATTTCCTGCGAAAACACAACGTGAATGCTTATTGCTGAAGAACTTGCAGAAAAACAGCTGAAAATAGCTAAAAAAAAAACAAAAAAACAGCTGAAATGTGGCTGAAACGAAGAACAAGACTAAAGTAGCAGAAGAAAGCAGAAATAACACATTTGCTGAATTGGGTTCAAATAAGCAGAAATTAGTGCAAAAACTAGGAAATTACATGAAAAAGCTGAAATGTGCAAAAACTGCTGAAAAGTAGCTGCAATGGCAGAAAGAAGCTTAAACTTCCAGAATGAAGCGGAAAGAGCTGAAATTTGTTTTAAAAAAAAAGGAATTAGATGAAAAGGCAAAATTTAGCATAAAACAACTAAATAGTAGCTGAAATAGCAGAAACTAGCAGAAAAGGCTGAAATGTGCATAAGCCGAAATTAGCATAAAGAAGTCAATTAGCTTGAAAGTAGCAGAAATTATCATGAAAAACCTGAATTTATTTGAAAATGGCTGAAATTAGCTAAAAAGGTAGCTGAAAATTAAAACGTTTAAATTTGCACAAAAAGGCTGAAAGAAGCAGAAACAACTGAAAAGTATCTCAAAAAGCAGCAAGAAGCTGAAATTACAAGGAAGTAAAGAGAGCACATTTTTGCTGAATTAGGCTAAAAAACTTGAGTGCAAAAAATATAGAATTAGCTGAAAAAACTTAAATTAGCATAAAACGGCTAAATAATAGTTTAAATAGCAGAAAATCTGAATTGAGCAGAAATGAGGAGTTGCAGGATGTGAAGAGCTCCATTCATTTTCAATTAGAAAATCGTGGCTGAAAAGGCTAAATGTTTCAAAAAGTAAAAAATGCACAAACACCAACAGTCATAGCAGGAATAGAAGGAGCCGAACGACGAAAACATCCTGCTATGAGCTAAACGCAGTTTATTCCTAATAACAGAAGGGTCTCAGCATCATCACCTCGTTAAGCTCGTTGTTCCTCCAGCTCTCCAGGCCGTAGAAAGGCCCACTTCTCTCTTTGCTCGGCGTCAGAGGTAAAGGTGACGATGAGCCACTGTGGACTGGAGTTTCTGAGTATGAAGTGAAAAAAAGAGAAGACAAACTGATTATGAAATTAAATCACATGTGGTGTTTCAAAATGACTAATAAAACAACTTATAGACACTTTAGCAGAGGGAAAAAGAAAAGTGTTAGGAAGAGGAAATCCAACTGCACCATCTACTGGACAAAAAAGGCCACTACAACCCAAAATAGTGCATTTAAAAAATAATAAAAAAAAAAAAGTTCCCAAACCTGGTCTTTGAGGAACACCACCCTGCATGTTTTACCCATTTCTTTGCTTTGACACCTGATTTGAATGATTTGGTGATTAACAAGCTTCAGCAGAATTTGAGAAAGAAATTAAATCACTGAATCAGGTGCATTGAAGCAGGGAAGCAGCTAAACATGCAGGGTGGTGTTCCTCAGGGACCAGGGTTGGGAACCACTGAATTTTGATAATAAAATTAAAATATAAAATTTTAATAAAAATGAACTATTTTCGCCTCATCAAAACAGATATGTTAATGTTCAAAAACGGGTATATTCTCATTCTTTTGTTAGGTGTCAAAGCGTAAACATACTTCTGTCGAGGTTGAGGAAGAACTTGGGCTGCGCCGATGTGTCCACCAGACTTCGTTTGAGCTGAGGTGACGCTGTAGCGCTACCCCCACCTGTCAAGAGTATTATATTTAGACGCTAAAATCCGATCACGAGCAGCTAAAAACATCACGTACAGCTTTGAAAATGAAACTAACTCTGGTGTCCGCCGCTGCTCCCTTCAGCCGGCCGTTCGCTTCCCGATGTGTTCCTCGTGGAGCGTCTGAGGGACTGAGACTGGTATGAGATGCAGTCCATATCCGGGTGGCGCCGACGCTTCGGCGTTGGGGCTGGAGCGGTGGGCGTGGTGGCAGATGTGTCGCTTAGAGCCGGCTGGCTGTCCGTGGACTGAGGGGTGGGCGGGTTGTGGCCCGGAGGGCTCGGGCTGCGTTCTCGTTGGGCACTAAAACGCCGTAGGATCGGGAGAAATGAACAAATAAATGTGGCAAGTATGGCGGCGTTTGTAACTCGATGCACTTACTTGCTAGAAGAAGGGGAGCCATCGTTCATGGCGAGGAAGAGTCTGGACGAGCTGACCTTCTTAAACTGAGCTTGTTCACAGGGATAGAGGAGGATCATGGGTAAGGTGAAGTCGAACGTGATCCTCAGGCCATCGACCATTTCCTTACAGAGCTCCTCACTTAAAAATGACACGTAAACAGAGTTCGGAATACGTACAGGTCTGATCCCATTGCCTGCATCCTCGCTATGAACTCACCTCTTCTCCGGCGGGATCGGCTGTGGACTGCTACTCTGCGCGGCGTTCTGTTGCCGCCTGTACCTGTCGTTGGCCATGAACGCCTTGTTTATGGCGAAGTGTTTGACGTAGGACTCGAGGATGTGCACCACGTTCATCTGACAGGGAACCATGACGAGCTGGAGGAGGAGAAACACGGCGGTAGCAAACGATTGTGGAACTTAACGGCCAAGCTGTAATATAACAAACGCAACTTTTCCCCGTTCTTTGTTGAATGCATACACACGAACAGTCCATTGTCATGGCAACAACGTGTATTTTCGAAAGGGGAAGATCACATGACTGCCCAATTCAAAACCTCGATCACTCACTTCTTCATGAATTTGGACAATAGTCTGGTCTTGGTCTGTGATTGACAGGTGATCGGTGGGAAAAGGAGATTCGTATTTTGTGTGCGGTTGTCGATTAGTATAACGGTATGTTAGTGCTGGCAGTTATCAACAGAGTTGTGGATGGGTGTCTTGGGGGGGGGGGGGGGCACCTTTTTCCTCTTGTTGATGTAAAAACAGTCGTCTTCCAGTTTCTTCTTCAGAATATCAGGGATGTTGATGTCGACATGAACAATCTTCTCCTCATACTCTCGCTTCATGTTCATGTCCGGCTCAACCCTCTGAAAAACAGAAATTACATTTAAATCTTGAAAAATATTAAAATGTCTGATACTAAGAAGTAGAGCCTGACCGATATGGAAATTTTGGCTATCGATACCGATACTGGGCGGGGAAACCGATATATTGACTGGAAATTCTTGAGCTTTGTCCACACCCAAGAACGTAAGTGAACAGCTACTTTTAAACCCGTTTTAATACTTGAAGCCTTGAAACAGTTCCTAACGTGGATTCCCAGTTTCTATCTTCCACTGTTCACCATAAATGTATCAAGTGCGTTACAAAAATATAAATTAAACACAGAAACACTCTTCCCTGTTCATTGTTTAAAACAGTCAGTCACGTGTGGAGAATGTCTAATTATGATCGACTGCAGAGTTGATTTTTCTTTGCAGAGGAGTAAAAATATCAGAAACATTTCATTGAGGACGACAAAGATAACGTTACTATCACTGATATATATTTTACCTCTATGTTAGATTTATTGTTTTGGATAGTTTTACAAGGTGATAGCATATGCTAGGTTATCTAAATGTCAGCTTGCTAACTTAAGAGGCACATAGCTAATTAATTAATTCATTCATTCATTCAAACTTTATTTATACAGGTTAGTCTCATTGAGCCTCGAGGACTCATTAACAAGAGAGAAGACCCGTTTTAAACAAAGAATACAGATGAGGTACAAACAACAATAGACAATCATATAAAAGCATATAAAATGAGAAGAGATAATTGAAAAATGAAACCAAAACAGCTACATTATAGAGATGACTACTGCAATAGACTACTGCTGCTAATGCTAATTTTACTGATGCTAATGCTAATACTGCTAATTCTAATTTTACCAAATGTTAATACTGCTAATGCTAGTTCTACCAATGTTTAAGCAAATGCCACTAACGCTAGTTCTACCAATGTTAATGCTAATACAAATAATGCTAGTTCTATTATTGTTAATGCTAGTTCTACCAATGTTAGTGCTAATACTGCTAATGCTAATTCTACCAAATGTTAATACTGCTAAT
>NC_056520.1:6455786-6484052 GCF_014905685.2 Nematolebias whitei | reverse complement strand
AAAGCTAATGCCGCTAATGTTAGTTCTACCAATGTTAATGCTAATACAAATAATGCTAGTTCTATTACTGTTAATGCTAGTTTTTTTTTTTTTTTCATTTAGCCTTTATTTATCCAGGTAGTCTCATTGAGCCACGAGAACTCATTTTCAAGAGAGACCTGTTTAGGAGCACATGGTGGGGTTAAGGGCCTTGCTCATGGGCCCAGAGTGGGGCGAATGAGGGTGGGGGCAAGTGTGGGTGTTTCACCTACCCCACCCACAATTTTGATGTTGTCGGGGCCGGGGTGAGAACCGGCGATCTTCGGATCACAAGCCCACCTCTCTAACCTCTGCGCCACCACTCCCCCAAATAGTTCGATTATAGTTAATGCTAATACTGCTAACGCTAGTTCTACCAGTGTTAATGCTAATACTGCTAATGCTAATTATACCAAATGTTAATACTGCTAATGTTAGTTCTACCAATGTTAATGCTAATACAAATAATGCTAGTTCTATTACTGTTAATGCTAGTTCGATTACAGTTAATGCTAATATTGCTAATGCTACTTATATTGAGAAAAATGCTAATACTGCTAATGCTAGTTCCACCAATGTTAATGCTAATACTGCTAATGACAGGCAGGTTGGAGGATTGAAGAGAATTTATTCATGTTGATTTTTATTTTGTTACTTTACAGATCAGTTAAAATTAAACTTACCCTGCTCTGTTCAGCAAAATACGCTACATTTTATTGCTCCCTGCTTCATCTGTGCTTAACGTGAAACTTAAAGTGAATGGCCATGACTTGAAAATAGTCCGCTTGCAAACTCTGCTGGATACATTGTACAATTATGTCTTGTTGTAAGTGAGGACACGGCTCATTCCCAGTGTTTACATCAGCGAATAATGAGAATGATCTCAGCTACATCTCCAAACGCCTATATCAAGCTAAAATATCGGCCATACCGATATATCGGTTGGGCTCTCCCAAGAAGTCACATTTGTTTAATTTATTTTAGATTTTTTACTATTTGGCATCCACAAAAAAAACCTCCAAAATCTCTCGACACAATTAACTTGTAAGTGACACCAACTGGAATATACATCCACGTTTGGACTGCTGAAGTAAAGAAATGCACTTTACCATTTTGTTGATATCCTCAGAGAATGTGCTGTCGCCACTGTTTGAGGATTCAGGATCAGAGTCGTCTCCCTCACTGCTCCCTGAAGTCGAAATCAAACCTAAAAACAGGAAGAAGAAAAAAATATATATATACTTTAAGTGACTGCTGAGGGAGGCTGGGAGCTGCAGGTTAGGACACAGAATGATTTCTCACAGTAGGCCTGTCGCGATAATCAATTAATCACGATAAATTAAAATTATCGAACTTTTCATTTATCAGCTTTACCGTTTCTTCGTGTCTCTCTTTCTACTGAAGACACTGGATGACAAAAGGCTCAACTCCGGTGCTCTTCACTGACCCCTCCCTTTTTCTTTTCTCTTTAAAATCTATTTTAACCGTCCAAAATCGCGTTCTTGGATCGTTAAAAGCAGCTAAGCTGAGAAGCTAAGCTACAAGCTAAGCTAACAGGCCGACCTCAGGGAAAAAAACATCTTGTTGAAGCTCCAAAATTCACGATTGAAACCCGTGCCTTTGTGTAAAAAGTTGTTTTTTTTCCTGCAAAAATAAGCTGAGAACTTGTTTACTGATTTTTTTATTAAAAGCTTTGTGTGACAAATGCTATGCTAAAGAGCTCAAACCACACCGAGCGTCAGCCATTTTGAGAACCAAAAAACAGGAAGGAGAGACAGCCCATGTCACGTCAAGGGGCCTCCCTCCCATTTTTCTTAAAGAGACACGCTGCTCGCTTCATCACTATCTATCCTTCAGTTCAAACACTTATACTGCCATCCGGTGGTCGAAAAATGGTACTACACTCAAAACAAATTCACCAAAATTTCTTCTTCAATTTGACAATAATTGCTAGTAATTGTCCAATTTCAAACAATATTATTGTTTATCGCAATAATTTCTGAGACAATTAATCGCCCACCAAAATTTGTTATCGTGACAGGTAAACTCACACGCGTCATCGCTGTCGTCCTCTTTGGGAAGAGTCTTCAGAGAGGATTTAGAATCGGACTGACGGCGACGCCTCTTCGTCCATCCCTTCTTCTTCCTATCACAACAGAAAGAAAGCACTATTAGGACAAAGTGAAAGGTCACATCCAAAACTTACCGACAGCAAAACGGTGTTTGATTAACAGAAGATAAATTGTTGAAGCTAACGAAAAGATTCTGCACTCGATCTTAATTTATGTACAACGCCCAGAACTTTCTTTATGAACACTAAAAAAACCTGGACTTACATGCGACCCAGCGCTTTGCGAGCCAGTTTACGTTGCAATGTTCGGTTTTCCTCCGAGTCCCTTAGGACATGATCCTCTGCAGCCCAGCGATCCCAGCTACACAAACATATACACAACAGCAACTTTAAGGTGCAAGTTCAGCAAAAGGACATTTTGGATGTGCAGTATCGAGGTTATTACCTTCTGCTCCAACCGTTGAAGTGAATCAGGTACTTTGGGACTCGCCTTCCATGTTCATCCGTACCGATCAAGACATCAAGGACCTGCAAGGCGATGATAATAGTAAGCGCACTATTGTCAGATTTAGTCCACAAATGTCAGTCCCCATATCAGGGACTTCACTGGGTCTTACTTTTTAAAGTTAAATGTTTCTAAGACAAAGGAGATGGTCATTGATTTTAGAATAGACACTTCAGTTGCAGCTTCTGAGGTGGTGCATCAATTTAAATATCTGGGAACTGTTCTTGATGAGAAACTGACCTTTGACCCCCATGCGAACTCACTAAAGGTACTTAAGTAAACATTAAAATCAAACCTAAGTCAACTTGCAGACATTTTCAGGACAGTCAATGCTAGCTAGCAAACATTAGCAAAGGCTAGTTTGCGCACAACTGGTGTCTTTAAGTCTTTTTAAGTCTTTAAGTTGGCCACACAACTTCAGGAAACACTGCAACCATCAAAACTATAAATCATACTCAAGTACAATGTGTTGCATTTAGATATAAACGTGTTTTAATTAGCAAACAAAACCAAAGCAGAGTTAGCAATGCTAGCACTGAAGTGGTGGAAACCATAAGCTCACAAAACAAGCAAAAGTTAGTGTCTTTAAGTTTGCAAAACATCTTTAGTAAACAATGTACATATAATAACTATAATCAAACTTATGCACATTGTGTTTTATCTGAATATAAATGGAATGTTTTTGTTAGCATTAGCAACGCTAGCACTCAAAATACAATAAAATGACCCACAACTAATGTACTCGACGTTTTTTAAATGCATTAGATATGGTTTTAGGAGCAACAAATAGTTTCTAAAGCAAGTCACATCTCTGCAGAATTTAAATGTTTGTTTTTTAACTCGTCCTTCAACCACAAATGTAATCCGACGTACCCGGAAACACCATCAAAACAAACAGCTAGCGTTGAATCAGATCAGCTAAACCTTATTTATTATGTGGCCTAGGTAGGCTTCATGTCCAGCCATGAAAACGACCAGCTATTTTAGTTAAAATGACGCCTATATATATAAAGTTTACACATCGAAACGCCACATTAGGTCGGTTGAAACGTTACCTTAGCGTCATACAAGACTTTAGCCTTGGTGGGGTCTGGTTCAAAGCACAGGACTCGTTCTCCTTTGTGAAACCGATATTTAATTCCCCGCGAATTCATTTGTTCATGGCGACGAGTGGAAGAAGAAACATCGATCGAAATCCCTCAAAACTCCTTATCCTTAACCCTTTGCTTTCCTGCGAGAGAGAGGGGGAGTCTTTCCAGCAAAGCGTGGAAAGATGGCGCTGTTCCGGAAGAGAGGCGAGTGCTGATGCGTTCAAAGAATGCTCGGAATTTTTCAATTTGCATTATGAGGATACGGGCAATTTTTCTTAGAGGGTAAAAATTGCGCATGCGTTATTAATTTTTATTATTAAAACTTAAAAAAATAAACTGTTTAATCATAACGTTCATAGCTTTAGATCAAATACATGGCTTTAGTCTATGAACAATTACAACTTTAAAACGTGTACCACAAGATCTTTAAGGCAGCAAAAATCCAGCAATTTGATTGGACATCTTTATTTTGAATAGGGTGACATCATAACTTTGCCACGAGGTGGCGGTATTAAAACAGATCTTTGCTCTGACGGTTCTATTTAACAACTAGAGACTTGAAAAGTATGCATAAACTACATATATTACTATATTTTAAATTATTTTGTTTCACTTATACATCTGTTTTTACAAATGCAAATTTTAATAAAAAAAAGGGGCCATGTGTGTTCAGTTATAGATCAATAACACAATAAGAATCTCTAACTGAATCCGTTCCAAGCATCCTGTATATGCAAATCTAAAAACCTGGAAGTCAACCATAGCTCAGACGCAAAACATCTTGTTTTGGTATTTGCGACTCTGGGAAAAAAGAAAAAAAAAAACGCTTTCCTTGAGGCAAAATAGAGCGAGAGTATTCACAAAAGCTCAACAATCTAATCTTCCTCTATTGGAACAATATGTCGACTCTTGAGTAAATAGTTCAGCGTGGGGTACTACGAGGAGAATGTGAAGTTCTCAGGCAGACATGTAAACGTTTAAATACATCGCCTGCCGTCAAATGTCCCATAGACCAGAGAATGGACTTTAAAGATTTTTTTTTTTAATTAATTTACCCTAAATAGATTTAAATATATCATAGTATAAGGACAAGACAAATGTTGTTAATGTGATCATCAATGTCAAACTATCGATGTGGGCTTTAATCGATTTGGTGTCTACTGTTCTCAGACTTTATAACATGTATTTTTTTAGCCTCTATCCATCTGAGAGGATGATCCACTGCAGAAAACCACAAAGCAGAATAATTTTTGCGTTAAAAGCTTCCAGGCAAAGCTGCTCTGCTATTGTTCACCAAATATGGACAGTGTGAATTTAACAGTGAACACGACTGGATGAATTGTTGGCCTCTTGATTTACTTCTACTCCCTCGTTTGACCCTGAGTGCGTCTTAATACCGCAACTCTCCTTTCCAATGGCAACAACAAAGTACAATATAGTATATACTCTCTTTGCAGCCCCCACCACACCTTCGTACTGTTTTTAGACGGGTCAGATCTATCCCTGTCGTTATCAGCGCCCTGTCATGTCGTGTTGTTTGTGTTGCAGCGCAGCTTCGTGAACTCCTTTATCAGGCGGCCTCCTCGCTGGGCGCTTTTCATTTTCCCCCCTCATGCTTTCACACACATGCCTCTGCTCCGTCGGTCTCTGCTTAACGTGCTAACGCTGAACTGCACAAACATCTGTCTGGCAATTATGCACAGGTGCATTAAGAGGTATTAATCTCGAGGCTTGGTGATTGTCTGGCTAATAATAGCACGCTGACATGCCTAATATTTCCAGACGGATGGATTAATGGCAGAGGAGGATTATTATGTCTATTTTCATCCAGGCTAAATCGTGTCTGTGCTTGACCTACCTTCTGATTATTGCATCTATCTACACAAGCCTATTGTGCTTACACATTATGAAACTTTGCAAATAATGTAGAAATCTATGGTCGTTCCAGAGGAGAAAAAACTTCTAGATTGGGGATTTTGGATGAGAATCTGGATGTTCTGGACTCAAACGTTAGTTCAAACGGATACAAAGCTAAAGAAGTTGTGGGGAAATAACGTCTAAACTGGCCATTGAGCAAAACTGCTGCTGTCTGAACTCCACCCAACATCCCCCCCACCCCCTACTCCACTCCATCGCACCCCTCATCACTCACTCACTCGCCTTCTTGCTCTCATCCAGTATGGATCAACGCACAGACGTTCAGGGGAGAGCAAAGACAGGCTTGATCTGTCTTCACTTTATGGAGAAATTCTAGCCAGATGCTGCTTTTCCCAGCTCTCCATGGACTTTTACCTCCTTTTTTCCTGAACTCAAACTTCTTTTTTTTGTTGTTTTTGGTGTTGAACTGATCTAAATTAAGGAGACATGTCAACCGCGCAAGGACTCCTCAACAGCGTCTTCTCCTGCTCATCTCCTGCCTCCAAAGCCATAGCCAAGCGGAGGCTACGCCAGACCCGCAGCTTGGACCCTGCTATCATAAGTCACTGTGACACCGGGACCGATGGAGCAAGCGGAGTTCAGTTCTCTGCGGTAGACGCAGGTGCACCTTTGGAGCACCTCAGGGCCAAATCTTTACACACCAAGATCCCAACTCTGAGAGAACCCATCGCACCCTCAGTGTCTTCTCCTTCCATACCTTCAGATGTCTCCCCGTCCTCCAATTTCCAGTTCGACTATGATCTCGTGAAGCGTCCTAAAAGGAATACCGCCGGGGATTTACCGTTCATGGTGAGGGGACCCGGGGTTGCAACATCTGGAAGCACCGGCACGCTCTTCTCCCCACGGAGGTGGCTACAGAAGAAAGTGCAGCAGACCTGCCCTCATGCGTACATTGTGTGGAAATCAGAGGTAAACTTCTCAGTGAGGTGCACTACCATGTTTTACTCTAAGAACGTGAACAGACAAATGGGGATCCTCGTTCCAAACGACCTTTGACGCAAGAAACACTTGAGGAATTAGGGCAGCTTTAGTTCAGCTCTTCCACGTTTCAGTCCTGCTTGTTTTGATTAGGAGTCCGGCTTTCCAAAGTAAGAAGGAAATCTTTCAGGCGCTTTTAGAGATTAAATAACTCCAACAAAAGGTGCACTCAAGTGCAGATAGTTTTCCACCCCTGCTGCTGCCATCGTTAGCTTGGCTGGGCTTTTGTCTTCATGAAAAACGTCAAACTGAGTGTGAATGAGAAGCAGGCAGGTATGAAACCCTAACCAAAACATACTTGGTTGACTTATTTCAAGTGGGGTAAGAAGTGGTGGTGGTGGTGGGGGGTGCCTTGTAAGCTGCATACTTGGCACAAGTCCACATGCACTGGTGGAAAGTATGATAATTTTACTGATTCTTTAGAAGACGCTGCCTCTTTCCTTAAGTTTTGTTGTTTTTTGTCCTTAGCGTTACGGGGTGTGCGGGTGTACGTGCTGAGGCCCCTGTGCGTTCTGGAGTGAAGATCTTAGAATCAGTTCTCACGACTGGAAGAGGTCAAAAGGTCAAATGCACAAGTCATCGAAGAGACATCTAATTTTAAAAATATAGCAGCTTTGTTTGCGGTTTTCTTGCAGGGTGCCATGCTCGTCGTTTTCTTAAACGCACGCAACCGCACGTTCCCTTCCACTATTACCACTCGGTTTTCACTCCTCGGCACTTCCCACAGCTGTAGCTTTATTTTCCATGTTGTTTCCCCCATGATAAGGCTAGCGTGAGATCATCAGTGTGGAGTCATTAGTACAATCTGGACTGTGAAGTTATTGCACCTCAGAGGGTTTGTAAAGAAACAGAGCCAAGACATGTCATTGGTGTGCTGGGATGTCTCACTCTGTTGGGTGGGATGTAAAACACTGAAATGAAGGACTAACAATAAAAAAGTCTGCTAAAGAACTGCCAGATAACAAAACATTTTTTTAAAGTACATGCAAATCCACTTATTTAGGAGAAGGACCATCCTCCCCACTTTTCAGGGTTGAAATATGCTTTCCAGCATTGTTTTTAGGAAGAACTTTGGTCCAAATCATTGAGTGACAGCAAAGGTATTTAGTGGTCAAGCCATCAAATCACATTCACTTAATATTGCAACTTTAAATTATCTTTTCTTATTTTCTTTATGCCCAATTTCCAAACTCTTACAAATTTAACCAGAGTACTGCATACAGCACAAACTATTAAACAACAATCTATAGCAATGACCCAGATGAGCAAAGACCTTGTACAACATTTGATCTTGATTTGTGACCTTGACCTTGGAGCTGGGGTGTTTGAAAGTGCATGTGCATAAAGTTTTGTTAAATTATCTAGAACAGATCAGAAATTATGGTCGGACAAAAGAAAGTTGACATACGAACATAAACTATAATATCTACCTACCAACCTACCAACCACCCTTTTTGGATTGTGGAGGTCACTGGTGCTACAGTAAATTAAATTATAAATATGGGTGTGGCTGCCAAAGTTAGTGCAACTGGGCAACAAAACTGCCTAGAACACAGTTTTGAACATGGAAATGGCTATCTACATAGCAGTAGGTCGCCATTTTCAAAGATTTGCAGCAGGGCATGTGGCTACATAGCTTGCTGGTTGTACACACTCAAAATTAAGTACAATCATAACTGAAACTTGCCCATTTCTCTCAAACAGTTCAATTAAAAAAAAAAATCAATTCAAAAATACTTTATTAATCCCAAAGGGAAATTATTTGTAGTAATTACTCGTTATCCTCATTTCATTAAGAGATGTTATAGATGCTGATGGCTGTAGGAAGGAAGGATCTCTTGTAAAAGTCCATCCCACAGTGGATCCTAAGAAACTGGCTGCAGATGCCATCCGATCCGTCCACCCAGACTCAGCTGGCTTCTCGGTTCCCTCGGGCTGTAGGACCGCCCGAATGCCGAGCAGAACTCCTCCCAGAACGATGGCCACTCCTCCCAGCAGTCTGCAGAGCTCCTCGTTGTGTAGGTGCCGAGGGACGATCCTGTCCTTCCGCTGTCATGAGCCGTGTTTCCTGCTAGTTCCAGGTTCTCAGTGGTCAGGCACTCGAGCACAGCTGGCAGGTAGATGAGAATGCATCCACAGAACATCGTTTTCAACTCATTTGAGATTTGGGGCTGTAGTTGAGATATTATTTGAGCTTTTGAGATGTTAATCAGCTGCTGTTGGTTGTAGAAAACTGCCCTGTTGTCATGGTTACGCATCAAAACAAATGTCCAAAACTAAAAAAAAGTTTCAGTAAAAATCCTTCCAGCTGCACAGCAGAGGAAACAATCATCCAAAAAAATGGGATTTACATCCAGAAAAAGAGGAATTAAAGTTTCCAAAAGCAAAATCTCAGAATGAAAGTAACAGAGCTGCTCCAACATGCAGCCACCTTGAGCGGCGCAATTCTAGGACAAGACGAAAGCTGCAGCCCATTGATGTACTACCCTTCTTCTTGATGCTTGTAGCGGTCTTTCGAATTCCCCCTAAATCAAAGACACTCACCAAACAAAGTCCTTTGCAGTTTTTGTTCAATTTCGCAGGCATAAAAGACTGAACTGTAACCGTCGATCATGTGTTACTCTATCACAGGGTTCCTTTAACGCCACACACAACCCAACACCTATGTCCTTATAACAGCTTCGTCGTGGGTCTAACAATCCTCTAATCCCCTGAGAGTCCCTACAACTGTTTGGTTGGAAAGCACCTCATGTCACCTTGAGAACATTTAGTCGGAGGGTCTTGGGTGTCAGAAGACTATTTCTACTGCAAGAAACATTGAGAAAGTGTCTATTTCAAAGTTCAAATATTAGATATAATACATAATTTAAAAATAACTTTCTATGTGGAACAGCTGTGTATTGGTGCTCTTACCACATCGCCTAACCTCTCTCCCACTGTGTACATTGCATTTTCTGCTCTTAAGATCTCCGTTGACTCCGTCTTTTCAAGACTGTCCTATTTCAGAGATTAAGAAGAACACTGCTCCTTGGCAGGAGCTACACCTGACAAGAATCATAATGTTCTATTGTTTAACATAAACTGGATCAGCGCACCGTAATAACATGAATAAGCCACTGTTTGAACTCTTCCTAAAGCACTTTTCAAGTGCACAGCAAGTAACGTGAGCCGTTGCGTTGCAATTCCAAACATTTACTCGAATTGAGACCTGGTTGTAAACCCTTTGAGTGTATACTATAAACTGAAGTGTGTAGGACAAGCTGTGATGGGTTCAGTTGCCTTTTTAAGGAGGGAGACAAGAGCAGGGAGACGAGAAGCGGAGCACAAACAGAGACGAGGCAAAGATGTAATGGTTTACAGAAAAATCAAGGGTTGACAGCTATATTGGCAATGATTGCTCAATATGTTCCCCTCCAATGGCCAGATCATTATAGTTGAAAGATCAATGATGTAAAAATCATGAAAGAAATACTTTGTTATTACATTGCGGAGCTCAAGGCCTGGACTTGTGAGATTTTTGGCTCTAAAATTGGACATCGCATCAACGCTTGCAAAATAGCACGAGCATAAATATATCCTGCTTTTATTAAGCTGGAATTCTTAACATTAATACGTGAAGGATATACTGAACTTCTGTTTCACACCTTGCTTAAATATGGACTAAAGAATGCATAAAGGCTTGGCAAGAAGAAAGAAGCCAGCTCTTGGTTCTTGGTTGTTTATGGAGCGCCAGTATGTCGACACTGGATTTCTATTTTTAGGCCGGCAGCACTTACCCCGAATGCTTTAGAGCAGAAACTAAGTATTAAAGAACATTTCCTACAATAAGATTTTAACAAACTCAAAAGTCAGTCTTTAACGTTTAACTAGAGAAATTGCATTGCTTGAAAAAAATACAGTGTGAACGCTTATTGCTGAAGAACTTGCTGAAAAACAGCTGAAATTAGCTAAAAACACGCTGAAATGGAAAAACAAGCATACGTTAGTAGAAGAAAGCAGAAAGAACATTTATTTGCTGAATTTGGTTTATATTTGGCACAAAAAACAGTAAATTAGCTACAAAAGCTGATTTTAGCAACAAAAAAGCTGAAAAGTAGCTGAAAAAGCAAAAAGAAGCTTAAATCACCAGAAGGAAGTGGAGAGAGCACATTTTAGCTGAATTAGGCTGAAAAAAGTTGAAAGGAGCGCAAAATATGTGGAATTAGCTGAAAAAGCTCAACTTAGCAAACAAACAGCTAAATAGTAGCTGAAATAACTTAAACTAGCGTGAATAGGCTGAAAGGAGCATCACAAGCTGAAATTATCATAAAGAGGTTAATTTGGCTGAAAGTACCCGGAATTAACACAAAAAACTTGAATATATCAGAAATCAGCTGAAATTAGCTAAAAATGCTAAAAAGGTAGCTGAAAAGGCAGAACAAGTTTCAACAAGCAGAAGAAAGCAGAGAGAACACAATTGCCCAATTGGGCTTAAAGAAGTAGAAATGAGTACAAAAAAGTGGAAATTATCTGAAAAAAGCTGAAATAAGGAAAAAAGCTGAAAAGTAGCTATAAAGCAGAAAGAAGCTTAAATTACCAGAAAGTGGAGAGAGCACATTTTTGCTGAATTAGGGTGAAAAAAGTTTAAATGAGAGCAAAAAATGTAGAATTAGCCCCCAAAAAATCTAAATCAGCACAAAAACAGCTAAATAGTAGCTGAAATAGCATAAAATGCTGAAATGCATAAATAAGCTGAAATTAGCAAAAAGTAGTTAGAAGAAGCACACAAATGTTGCAGTCAGCAGAAAGAATCTAAAAGGAGCACAAAACAGCTGAAAGTAGCTGAAAAGAACATTTAAATTTGCACAAGGAAGCTGAAAGAAGCTGAACCGGAACAAAATGTGAAAGGAGCAGTTACAGGTTGTAAACAGATCTAAAGATTTGAAGGAGGTAAAATGAGCTCAATTCATTTTCTATGACAAAACAAGTGGCATAAAAGGCTAAATATTTCAAAACTGAAGTTGCACCAACACCAAAAGTCACAGCAGGACTGTCCTGAAAGAGCCGAACGTTTTGATTTATGATTTGTTGATATAGCACAAAAATTGTGGAACGAGAATGATGCCGAAAATTGTATTGAAGAACAATGGATCATAAGTATTCACACAAAGTTTGAAGCTAAATCTTCATTTGGAATAATCCATCTGTCAGAATGTTCTCGAATCTTAAGAAAGTGTAAAATTAGCCTTTTTTTAAATGCTTTCAGTTGTGCTCAGTGGTTCAGTACCTCTGTACTTCACTTGATCTCTGTGTGGAATAAACAACACTTAAAAGTTGCAGTTGCTAACATGTAGTCGTTTCCATTCTCTAAATTCTCCTTTGGCACTCATGCTGATTTATGTTTATGTTTTTTGCTCAGTTGCTCCACTACTTTGGTCTAGATGGAAATATCTCAAAGAAATTGCAATAGGAAATGTAGTTTGTTTTGTATTATGCCCTCACCCACTAAAACAAAACTCAACATTTGTTCAAAGGCCAGAATCCTTCATGTTTCTAATAAACATGGCCATTAGTTTTCTACTGTATCTAGATAGCATTTTCCACACATTTTCTTGTCATATAAAGCAATAATTCAAATCTTCTTTGATCAGATTCTTGGATGGTCTGAGAATCAGCACCTCCAAAGCTGAGGCCATGGTCCTCAGTCGGTAAAGGGTAGACTGCCATCTTCGGGTTGAGAATGAGGTGCTGCCTCAAGTGCAGGAGTTCAAGTATCTTGTGTTTTTTTGTTAGCCAGTGAGCAAAGAATGGAGCGTGAGATCGACAGATGGATCAGTGTTGCTTCCCCAGTATTGTGGCCTCTACGCCGGTCCATTGTTGTGAAGAAGAAACTGAGCTGAAAGGAGAAGCTCTCCGTTTCCAAGTCGGTCACCGTTTCTACCCTATGGTTGCAAACTATGGGTACTGACAGAAAGAGCAAGACTGTGGACACAGATGGTCGAAGTAAGTTTCTTCTGCGGGGTAGCTGGGCTCTCCCTTAAAGATAGAGTGAGAAGTTAAGTTATAGGAGAGACTCGGAGTAGAGTTGCTGCTCCTCTACAATGAGAGGAGCCATTTGAGGTGCATCTGGTAAAGATGCCTCTTACCAGATGGTTCAGGTAATCTGGTAAGGATGCCCCCTGGATACCTCCCTAGGTAACTTTTCTGGGCATGTCCAAATGGGAGAAGACCCAGAACATGCTAGGGAGACTATATCTCATGGTTGGCCTGGGAACACCTTGGAATCTTTTCAGAAGAGGTAGAAGAGGTGGCTGTGGAAAGAGATGTCTGGGCCTCCGTAAGCTGCTAACCCCTTTGAATTGACTCAAGATCATAAGAAAGATGACAAATGGATGGTTAGATGGATAGTTTAGATCTTATGACACACGTTGCTGTGAAAAGGCTATGGACAATTGAAATCTTACATGTTGTAGACAGCTCTTTGAATGATCCGGGGCGGCTGTGGCTGAGTGGTTAGAGCAGTCGTCCTCCAATGCAAGTGTTGGGGGTTCGAATCCACCAGCAGTCACAT
Organism: Nematolebias whitei; assembly: GCF_014905685.2. NCBI lineage: Eukaryota > Metazoa > Chordata > Actinopteri > Cyprinodontiformes > Rivulidae > Nematolebias > Nematolebias whitei. The sequence continues at coordinate 6,470,901 of NC_056520.1, read as the reverse complement.
GTTGAAGTGTCTCTGGGCAAGACAATGAACGCCTCATCGCCTCCGATGTGTGTCCCATCGGTGTATGAATGTGATAAAGCACCGATTAGTCTCTTTAGAATGATTTGTTCCATTAGCTTTGTAGAGATCTAGTAGAGTGCTGTATGAATGGGTAAATGAGGACACAGATTGTAGTGTAAAGCGCTTGGAGTGTCTTGATAAGACAGAAAGGAGCTATAGAAGTACAGTCCATTTACCATCCAGTTTAACGTCTGGTCAGAATTAAAACTTATTTATCCAAAACCTTTTAGATAATTTCTAAATAACAACCATGTTCGTAGACGTAAATGCTAAAATTGGGTTAGAATTTGTCTGGAAGTGAGTGGTTTTATTATTTTAAAAAGATATCTAAACATCTTCATAGATGCTTCATAGTCATCTGCGTATTGCTGGAATGGCTTAAATAAATCCCAACAATCTTTTTATGAGCTAAAGTTGTATTTTCTGGCTTTCTAGTGCTTCTTTGATTCTGCAAAGCAAACCCACACAGAGAATGTGAATGGTGACCCGTGCTGGCACATCCATCACAATTGATTCCTGTATCAAATTGTTTGTAATTCAATGACTATGTATCACAGGCCAAATGGACAGAGCTTGTGAAATGGAACCAGCCCATGGACCACCACTTGACAATTACTGCTTTAAATCCTACAGACATCTTGTAAACACCAATAGGTTTAGGAACAGACTATGGTTAAACACCAACTAACTACTTTGTAGAATACATACACAGAATAAGCATGGTTTTTATTTGCACATATAACTGAAGTAAAACATACAGTATGAAGAATTGATCTTTTTTATTGTATTGAAATGATGTGTATTGTAAAAACTGTCTGGGCTTGCATTTCAAGAACTTTGTTGTCTGTTTATCTGCTCTAACATTTGCATAAATTACAAAAGACAGTTTAATATAATGTATTATTTAGAAAAGAAAAAGCAAACCCATTGGCTATAGATGTGGATCTTTATAAAAATCTTTCCACTTCTCGATGATGCTCTAATAGAACCTGATGGTGCAGCTACCATTGTTGTACATTCTTGGTTTTATCTCGATGCTCGAGTCTCACCGAGTTATCTTGGGGCGTATTGCCTCCCTTAATGTGAGATTAACAAGGAAATTTGAGCTCTGGAAATATAAACATGCTTGAAACGCAGCTGAGGAATGCCTATATTCTTTGTTTGGGGAAGAACTGACTAAAAAGGAGGTTTAAAGATCATTTTTAATTTAAGGCCTAGAATTCCTTTAAAGAAGGCATATTGCCGGTCGTCGTTCAGGCCAGAGTTTTAAACTAATATATGTTAAACAAGAGCACAGCGTACGGCACATTATATGCCCGTCAATAAACTTTATATTGCAATACAGCAATTTATAGCAGGGGTTCTTAACCCTGGTCCTTGAGGAACACCATCCTGCATGTTTTAGTTGATTATCTGCTCCGACACACTTGATTTTAATTAATGGGTAATTACCAGCTTCTGTAGAACAAGATAAAGTAATTAAATCACTGAATCAGGTGTGTTAGAGCAGGAAAACAGTTAAAACATGGTGGATGGTGTTCCTGAAGGACCAGGGTTGGGAACCACTAATCTATAGGACTGACCCGGACAAGCAGAGACCTTGTATAAGAATTGCCCTTGATTTGTGATCTTCACCTTGAAGTTGGGGTGATGAAAAGATTATGAGACTCTCCGTGTATCTATGATGCATATGCGTATCAAGTTTCATTAAATTATATTGAGCAGATCAGATGTTACTGCACAGACGAGAACGTTTACAAATGTATGGACGGAGACCATACCGTAATACGTCTGCCATCTACAAGCGTATAGAGATAAAAGTTATATTTGCTGTGGTCAAACTTTAAAAAATAAGCATGCACAATCCTATACAATACCACAAGAGCTCACAATCAGACTTTCACCTACAACCACAGCAAATTTTACTTATTGCCATTTTGGGGCTAGTTAATGTTAATTATCCGTGACAGTTATCTTAAATAAAGGTGACTCCTAAAGCTATTCAATTATTGTCATCATTGTATGTTCCCATACACAGACGAAACTGGCTCTCTGCTTTTAACCCATCCACCACTACGTGGAGCAGTGGGCAGCTATGAAGGCACCCGAGGAGCAAATGAGGATGAGGTGTCCTGCTCAGAGACAACACGAGGTGTGTCATGGCCGGGGATCAAGCCCAGGACCTTCGGGTCATGGGTCGGCTGCCCTGCCCCTACACCATCTCGGCCCCTAATGTACCCCCCCCCCCCACACACACACACACAAAAAATAAATTTCTGAAAGTTTTGTTGGAAATGTATTCATTGGTTCATACAATATTTTGCTAACAAAAACGGGATAACCATCTGTGACATCCTGATGCATGCTCAATAATCAAGGTAGAAAAGTCTAACAAAGTCAGGTCCTCTGGTTGGATTCATCCAACCATCCATCCATCCATTATCTTTTACCTGCTTCTTCCTTCTGGGGTCACTGGTGTCCATATCCAGCTACCAGTGTGCGAGAGGCGGGGCGCAGCCTGGTGTTGTGACTTCAAAGATTGAAGAAAATGAAAAATAAGCAGTCATGCGGCTCAGCTTTAGTTCTCCTGTTTACTTCCTCATTTTCGTTCTTCACCTCCTCCGTCTCTGTGTACAGCAACATTTTCAACATACAGTGTTACAGCGCCCTCTGGTGCCCTTTCTATGCAATAACAATTCTATAGCAGAACACAACACCTGGACAGGTCTCCAGTCAGGGACACTTGGAGACAAACAAGACAAAAAAACATTCACTCTCATTCAGCCTAACATACATGTTTTTGGTCTGTGGGAGGAAACTGGAGTACATGGAAAACACCCATGCATGCATAAAGAGAACATGCAAACTCCACCCGGAAAGAACCCAGGCCAGGATTTGAACCTACTTGCTGAGCGGCAACAGCTCTACCAACTGCGCCACCAACATGCCCAGTATTTGAAACCTTCAGTAACAACAACAACAACAAAAAAAGAGTAAATTTTGGGTTGTTCTTCCTTCCCAAGCATTGAAGAATGAACTGCAGCACATGTTTGCCATTGCTTCAGATGTAAACCCTACAAACGGGGGGAGTTGACACAGGTCATGGCTCCATGCCAAAAACTAGCTATCTTTTTTTTCCATCAAGTGGTTTATTTTGAAATGTTTATAACAGCACATGCTCAAGTTTTTTTCCCAACCCCAAGTAAGTATAGTAAAAAAAAAAAGCTTTATCGTCTTTTCTCTTTAAACTGCTTGTTGCGAACAATCCCAGTTTTGAAGTTTGCACTTTGAAAACATCAGAGAGACCTGACCCGTCCACCATCCTTCACCAAAAACAATGTTTTCACTATTAAACACTTGTGGGTTTTGGACACAAAATCAAAGTCAAATTTTCCAAGAATTCTATGACTAGTTGCTGCGCCGCCATTAGCTCTCACCGTTCTAGACTGTTTTCATTTATAACACCAATTAATATATAAACTCAAGCAGGAGAAAAAGCTGCACGGTGAATATGTTCACAAGCAGATGATGCGTTGACGTCCGTTAGGAAACAGAAACGCTTGAACTTTTTAACCTAACTGCTGTCCATTTAGTCTTTCCTCCCTCATATCCTCCCTGTTCTCTCTTAAAATGATGAGGCTGTGCTGGTGGACCTTCATCGGCTGACATTTTTGGAATTCTGAAAACAAGAATACAAACTTTAAAAAAATATATAACCTTGGACTGTTCAGCCAGGTTTCAGAGGCCACACAAACCTATTTAGTTATGCTTCACCTTTACAGTTTCTGTGAGACAGACAGACAGACAGACAGACAGACAGACAGACAGATAGACAGATAGACAGATAGATAGATAGATAGATAGATAGATAGATAGATAGATAGATAGATAGATAGATAGATAGATAGATAGATAGATAGATAGATAGATAGATAGATAGATAGATAGATATGGCTAGCTAGCTAGATAAGGCAGATAGGGAGATAGACAGACAGACAGCAAATATACACACATACAAACAGGTACATGCATATGTACATACACATACAGTATACACATATATACATATGCATATGTACATGTAAATATACATACAGTACATACACATACACAAGTGTCTGTGGTTCCACAAATTTACAATGCTCTATTTTTACTGTACAGGGAGGAGTTGAACAGTCTGATGGCTTGAGGGAAAAAGGACTTCCTGAATCTGTCCGTGGAGCTGGGCTGGGACAGCAGTCTACCGGGATCTAGACCCCCATCTGGACCCCCATCACATAGTTACAAAAAAACAAACAAACAAAAAAAAAACACTGCCACTAGGGACCACAATTCAGTTTATCTTTTGTGCCTGTCCCAAGCTCTGGTGAATAATGAGGGTTATGTGAGGAAGGGCATCCAGTGTAAAAACTTTTACCAGTACTTATGGTTTGGGCATGCCCAGAGGAGGGACAGTAGATATATTGGTAAAAGAATGATAAAAAATGCAGTGCGGACAGAAGATGCAGAGGACGGCATGAGATGGAGGAGGATGACTCACTGTAGAGACCCATCAGAGGGACCAGTCAAAAGAAAGAAAACGATCGCTTGGTTGAAAATTCCTCCATCGAAACATTGTAAAGGGTATGGAAGCTAAGGTTAGCTCGTTTTCTTGGCAGAGTGTTGAACAGCTCACAGGTACTTGAAGACCAAGATCAAATCCTACGGCTTCAAGAATCAGGATTGAATAGGGTTTTGAGGGCTTGCATTAAGCGCCAGCAGATAACACAAGATCATAATTACACATTTTAACATACAAAACAGTGGCAATATAGATACATATAAAAAAAAAGCAAAAATCATTTAAGTGTTATTTTAAAACCTTTTAGTTATCAGAAAATGAGCTCCTGCTTTCGTGGAAACAAGCTCAGTGACCTCGGTGGGCGGCTGTGGCCGAGTGGTTAGAGCAATCGTCCTCCAATGCAAGATTTGGGGGTTCAAAATCCACCAGCAGTCACATGCTGACATGCCCCTGGGCAAGGCACTGAACCCCTCATTGCCTCCCATGTGTCCCATCAGTGTATTAATGCGATAAAGCTCTGATTAATCTCTTTAGAATGATTTGTTCAATTAGCTTTGTGGACATATAGTAGAGTGCTGTATAAATGGGTAAATGAGGGCACCGATTGTAGTGTAAAGCGCTTTGAGTGTCTCGATAAGATAGAAAGGCGCTATATAAGTACAGTCCATTTACCATTTACCTTGAGATAAAAATACTTGAGGCTTGATGGTTGTTTTCTTAATTTATCTCAACATAAGACAATTAAATGATCTTAAGATAATGCTATTTATCAAAGTATGTCCTTTTTCTGTTTTTTCTTCAAAGCTATGCTGCTAAAAAGCTGCTAAATCAACAGCTTTAGCTAAATGTTCTTTATGCCAAACTTTCCTGGATAGACTATCTCAGTAGGTATAGTTTCTTTTCTGTGGCAAACACTGGGTGGATTAGTCTGTAATGGATCGTAGTTTAATTACAGTGTTGTTTTTTTATGTTTAATGGGTCTAGTTCCAACATGTCACTGCTTAAGTGGGAAGTTGCACATACGGTATATAGTAAAAGTAGTTTTTTAGCTGAACGCCTTGTTTCTGTGTTTCAGCTCAATAAGTTGGATTGGTACGGTTCAGTTGCAGCAATTATGTGTGAAGGGGACGTGTCCTACTAGGACCCCCCCCCCCCCCCCCAATATTTACCATGAAATATTATTTCACCCCGCTCTGGTTCTATTTCTTCATGAAGGAATCTATTCCACTTGAGTAATAGTAAAATACTCAAACCACTAAAAGTTCACTCCGGGTTTTCCTGGTTACCCAACAACTCAACACTGCATGCAGTGTTACTCCTTGGTTGCTGGTCAGGGCCCTCATGTCTTCAGGGTTTTTTTGTCGACGGGGCGGGGGGAGGAGCAGGAGACACCTCTACGTTGTGTGCTAGCTTAGTGCTACATTAATGTCAGCAGTAGTTGACTGGGGTGGGGGTGTTAGGATGCATGAGAGAAGGGGAGCGCCACATCTGTAGCATCTTAGTTAGCGCGTCTGTGTTGCACACTGCTAGCTTAGTGCTATGTTAGTGCTGGCAGTTGTCAGACTGTGGTAAAGCCTTCCCCGTATATGGAAATCTTACTCTCGCTCAAATCAACATTTACGGCTGTGTTGTATTTGCACCGTTGTGTATGGCCCGTGTTCAAATGCAAATAACGCACAAAAAAAGCAACATTTCACCTAGAATCTAGGTAATCAGGGAAACCCGAAGTGGAGGCATATTTTTTATGCCTCATTTCATTTTCACAGTGTTTCACCTAGAATCTAGGTGAAATACGTGTACTGTAATCTAGGTGTAATCGAGCACTCTGGATTTGAGCAAAAGTAAGGTTTTTGAATTTGGGGAATGTTTTGCCACAGTGTTGTCGACCGGGTGGGTGTGTTAGGATGTGTGAGAGAAGCGGAGCGTGCTCTATTCACACAAGGAGAGCTGTTGGTCAGGCTACATCTTGTTGTGCCGCGCTCTCTAAAATAGTTAGTGAATCAAGTGTTTACGTGTGTAGGTAACAGAGATGTTTAACAACCCATTAAAATACATCAGAATGCAAGAAATGGCATCTAATTCATTCAAAATTTTCTACGTGAGGAACCCCAGACCCCCCCACTAGTGTGTCTCGCCCACATTACAAATGCTTCGGACGCCAATGACTGAAACCAACCCAAATATCTATGCATTTTAGGTACAGTTTCGCTCAGTTATCATTTTATGTTGTTTATGTTTAGATAGAGAACTTTACTAATTGGCTTTTTTTATGTATGCAAATGTTCCTGTAAAGTGCCCTGAGACAACTTTGATGTGATTTGGCGCTATATAAATAAATTGAATTAAATTGAATAGAAGCAGTGACTGCCATAACACTACTCAGATGGATTAGGTACAGCTTATAGTATAAAAAAACAGTTTTAGAAGCCAATAAAAGATGACGAAACTAACTGGAGCCAGTGAGAGACCCCAACGTAGTTTACAGTTAGTGTGAAAATATTTTTTATGCCTCGTTTCATTTGTGCACAGAAACATAATATCTCACAGGGTGATTCTTTGACATGTTTCCATGGTAAGCCGTTGAAAAGAACCATATGAATCAGCGGGGTTGGCTCAACGCTGTTTTAGTTTAGTGAGCTCTCATCTCCTTTGGGATGCTTTCTCAACAACGAAGGAAAAGAGAGCAGCTTGAAACGGAGACGGCTGTAAAGTAAATATTAATTTCCGTAGCCAGAATCTTTCAGTCTGTTGCAGATTAAGACGCTCTTCCAGTTAGAAATCAGCAGGGCTGGCTTACTTTTTGCGTTGATTAATATGTTTTTGTGTTTGTGGGAGACTATCCAAAGCCAGAGGGTGGATGATGGTTTTTATCTGAAGGGGAAAAAAAAGATTCATCTTCTTGTGTATGACTCTGTGTATTACACTGACCCACATATCTTTAATTTGGTTTGTCATGAGACAAACCAAATTACCGCAAAAGGTCTTCTTACTTACGGAGCATTGTGATGAGTTTATAATCGCACATTTATGGAGTTATCTAAATCAGTGTATAAACTCCGGTTAAACAGAAGTGTTCCTAAACAAGCTTGGACACACTTTGTTTAAGCGTGGAAAATATAGGCGCTGTCAGAACAGTCACATTTTAGTCACTCAACCCTTATCTTGTCAGGCGCGGTCACTTCTTCAAAAACTTCCAACTTTTGACACTTTTTATTATAAATTGGGGTTAATGGGACCATTAAATGAGCTAATCATGGTGGTCAGGAACACAACAAATTGCTCTGCATGCAATGATCTGTGGTGAGTGGCGCTAGCAACCAATAAACTTAATTTAGTGGCAACGCTGTGATTAGGGGAGTGGTGGCACAGAGGTTAGAGAAGGTGGGCCTGTGATCGGAAGGTCGCCGGCTCAACTTCCCGAAACGACAACATCAAAATGTGGGTGAGAACGGTGAAACACCCACACCTGCCTCCACTTTCATTCACCTCACTCTGGGCCCTTGAGCAAAGTCCTTAACCCCCACCATCTGCTCCCCTGAGCACCCTAGATGGCAGCTCTCTGCTCCACAGAGGGCTGTGGTAGCTCTGTGGTTGCGTCAGGAACGGGATCCGGCGTAAAAACAATTGCCAAGTCTTAGTGTGAGTTAGTTTGCTGTGGCGACCTCTAAAGTAGGGAGCAGCCGAAAAAAGAAAAAAAAAAAAGTGACAACTTGGTAAAAAAAAAATCAGAAAAATCTAAAAAAGTTAAATCTGGTCCTCTGGACATTCAAAAAAAAAAAAAAATTGTAGAAACGTTTCGTCTTTCATCCGAAGGACTTTCTCAGTCTGAGGTGCTGTATTCAGCTCAGTCTCTTAAATAGCACCTTCTCAGAGTGGATCAACCAGTTTTGCTGCTGACAACCAAAACCAGCTGCTCACATGGTCAAGAAGGACCATCAGCCTAACAATGGATCATTAGCACCCTGATATTCACAGGGGGTTGAGTGATACTAGCAATCACAGCATTGTAAGAGGGGGACAGTTGAACATGGAGGCCTCCACCTGTTTAATGATGGATGATTTCTTTTCACAAAGATGGCCTCCTTTACTCCTCTCTCAAACCATCGTTCCTCTCTGTCCAGGATGTGAACATCTTCATCCCTGAAAGAGTGACCGCTGGCCTGGAGATGAGTGTAGACCGCAGAGTCCTGGCCCGATGATGTTGATCTTCTGTGCTGGTCCATCCTTTTGGCCAGTGGCTGTTTAGTTTCCCCAATGTAAGACTGATCACCCTCCTGACACTGAACAGCATACACAATATTACTCCGCTTGTGCCAGGGGACTGGATCTTTGGGATGAACCAGTCTTTGCCGTAATGTATTTTGGGGTTTAAAAGCCACTGGGACGTTGTGTTTAGAAAATAAACGTCTCAGTTTCTCTGATACTCCCTCAACATACGGAATGACCACTGGTCGGGGTTCCTCCTTTAAAAAATAGGTTGTATTTTTTGATCATGTTCATGCCCTGGGCTGAATGTGCGTCTCTGTGTGTTTGCAGAGTTCTGATATCAGAGAAATACCCCGTGTTCATATCCTGCCTTACCGCTGAAAAACGAGCCCGAAGGAATGAAAACAAGTTCTGTTTTTGGTTTTGTCAAGCTCTGCCGTTTTATCTGAAAGTTGATTTGCGAGATTTAAAACTTGAGCTTGGTGAAAAACATCTTTCCCACAGTCCACATATCTACTAGTCAGTTAATTGGCCTGTTAAATCTAAGATTACAACCTATGGACTCCTACCCTCACTCTTAAGCACTTTAATGACTTGTACATATTTCTTTGCCTTTGACCTCATAACTCACTTGCATGGTGTTTGGTAAAGACTTACCAAAAGCACCTACTCATAGCAGAACCTATAGCAATAATCATTACTGTTTAAGTTTGACTTCACTTCAGACCTATCCGCTGTCTGCTAATCAAATAAATCAAATACTTGAAAAGCTCATGCAAACAAGCCACAGATTTTCTTGGTGCGCTGCTTTGTGTTACGTGTCTTGGCCACTTTCGGTGCAGTGTTTAGGTGGGGGTCGTGTTAAGGAATTATTTATTTGGAATTCCAGGTTAGAGTTATTTGTTGACACCCCGGGGCTGACTACTGACAGAGTGACCCCCCTAGCTACCTCTCACTCTCTTGTTTTCGCCTGGTTTTAGTTTTCTCCATTAAAGCTCACTTTAAAAATATATATATATTTTTTTTAAGAATCAAAATCATAAAATACTTTAAAGTCTCACAAAGTGTTTCAGAAACAGTGTTATCCTTTCAGAGGAAATATTCTACAGGCATCTAAGAAGACGTTCTTGTGTTTAAACTCGGGCTCTGAGCATTTACCGGAGTCTCCGGTTTTTGACCTTTCACCGTATTCTTTGGTTTTTGGGCTTTTGCTGGATTTTAAACAGAGATAGTGGATACGGCTTCTGTGGGCCTATGAGTTTACATATAATCTTTTAAACAACTGCATAAACCCATCATTTATTAAATGAATATTTGCTTTTCCTCCATTAAAAAATGAGTTAATGTATGCACACAGTCATGGTCAGAAGCTAGATTATAGCGCCTATCCATCCTTTAGCTTTTAAAGCCATAATTCTGGTCTTTTGAAAGGTAGAGTTGCGGAAATAATCTAAACAATATCTTACTAGTTGTAGATGGGTTTTTGAATGACCTCTGAAAAAACAAGTTTTATTCTAACCCAAATTGACAAGCTAATGGCTAGTCAATGCAGCACATAGAACGAAATGGGTTGGTGGCACCTTTAACCAACTCTGATCTCAAGATTTTCAAATGATACAAACACTATTATTAGAAGCTCTCACACTTCTGTCATTAATGTATTTATATAGGCATTTATATATAATTCAGTTTTTTTAATTAAAATGTAGCAATTAAAAATTGTGATTAAAAACATTAATAAATTCAGACTGTGGCTTGACAATCACCCACAGATCTTGCAAATATCTGGGTGTGTGCCCTGGCAGAAAAGGATGATGGGATTGAAATGCAAAGATGACCACTTCCTTTAATTAGCTAATTTCCCATCTTTGGGATGAAATCGTGATAGCCATTAAACTGGTAGACTGTAACAAGAGCACCACATATGGCACATTATACACCCGTCGACAAACTATTATACAGCAACACAGCAATCTATCGCAATGGCCCAGACAAGGAACAACATTGTATAACCTTTGACATTAATTTGTGATCTTGACCTTGGGGATGGGTTGATGAAAAGTGTATGAGACACTCTGTCTAGTCATGATGCATAAGTGTATGACGTTTCATTAAATTATCTTTAGCGGATCAAAAGTTATGGGGCAGAAAATAGAACGTTCATGGACACATAGACAGAAAAACTTTCAGGTACCTCTAGAATCCTTCAGTGCAAAACAGTAAAGACCAGAACCTCCTGATGAGATCTTTGAGTTCTCAGGTAGACGTGTACATAAACCACTAACACTGATAAGTTGTTTTTTTCCAACCGTTAAAAATCACTGGCACTCAAGACAGCCTGCAGCCAGAAATGCAACTTAAAACAGTATTACACAAGTAGGAAGCCATTTATTACCGCTGGATAAACACCATGTTCTCTGGGCACCAGATGGACACAGAGACAGTGGCTACGCCATCTGTAGACAGATAAGTTTACTTTGAAGTAGCTTTTGCCAGAGATTAGAAATGCCAGTAGCAGAAGTGACATTCATAAGTGGAAGAGTGGCATTGTTGAAGAAGATGATGCTGGAGTTTTTTTTAAGAGATCTCTCATTGAGGCAACATCTAGTTCCTGAAAGTAAGTGTGAGGTCAATGCTTGAACTCATTTTGCCTTAGAACATAATGACTTCACAGAGGCAGAGTGTGTAAATATTTGAGTGGACTGCCTGTAGTCCAGATATGTTTTGGAGTGGAAGTATATGCGTCCAAGACAATCAGAATCACAATCATTTGCAACTGTTGAGCGGCTGATAATAGAACCAAACACCCACTGAATAAAACAGCAACACCAAAAGTTTTGACTTAAAACAGAAGAAATGTGGATGCAACAAGTTGATGATAAACGTTGTGACTAACTTCTGAATAGGGTGCTGATGTAGAATTCTAGGATTTCAAGTCCATTCAAACCATCCAGCCATTTTTCTACCGCTTATCTGTAGTCGGGTTGCAGAGGTAACAAGTCCTGGAGAGAAACCCAAATCTTTTCCCCAGTGAGACTTTCCAGCTCCTCCTGGGGCACTCCCAAGGTGTCCCCAGGCCAGAGAAAATACACAACCGCCCCAGTGAGTTCTTGGTTTTTCCCTGGGTTTCTTACCAGTGGGACATGCCCAGAAAACCTCCAAAGGGAGGCATTTAGGAGGCTTCCTAATCAAATGCCTGAACCACCTCAAATGACTCCTTTTAATGCAAGGGAGCAGCAACTCTACACTGAGATGACTGGACTCCCCAGCTTATATTTAATGCTAAGCCCAGCCATGCTCATTCATTCAACCTTTATTTATACAGGTTAGTCCCATTGAGCCTCGAGGACTCATTTATAAGAGAGACCTGGTTTTAACAAAGAGTGATGACAACAGTAGACAACAAAGACAACGGTAGACAATCGTAAAAGAAAGCATACAAATTAGAAGAACAAATTAAAGATAATGGTATTTAAAAAAAACCAAAAAACAGCTAGGTTGTAAAGTGATGTAGGATACTAAAAACAGGAATATGTTTGCATTGGTTTTTGCCAGGAACTTAGCAGATGTTTGAAGCCACTTAGAGAAGTCAAGGTCGAGAGCTTCAGATCTTTTTGCAAGCTATTCCAGGAAACAGGAGCAGAGTAGGAGAAAGCCCTTTTGCTTATTTCAGTCCACATCATTTTGGCTGCGTGTATTTGGGATCTTGTTCGGCCATGATCCAAACCTCAAATGAGAATTGGAACAGACAGACCAGTTAATCAAGAGTTTTGCCTTTCAACTAAGCTCTTTCTTCACCATGACTGACCAAAGCAACACCTTTAATACTGAGGATGAGGCTCCAAGCTGTTGATCCATCTCCCTCTCCATTTTACCATCATTTGTGACCAAGACGCCCAAATATTTGAACTCTTCGACCTAAGGCAAATATACCCACATCAACTCGGAGGGGGTATTCCTCCCGTTTCCAGTTGAGAACCATGGCCTCGGGCTTAGAGGTTTTCAGGTAATTTATTTTAAAAAAGGATAAAAGCTGCAGAAGGGACTGAAAGTCATTTCAACTTTGACGTATTAAACTGTGTTGTGAAGGACTCAGCCAACGTCCTATCAAATTGTAGCCTGATTAGCAGTGGCAGCCATTTTGAGACGGCTTTGCTCTAGAAAGGTAATGACTTGCACACATTCACTGTAATACATTAGTGTAAAACATTCACTGACTTCTTTCTGAGGGTTTCATTAAAATCCAGTAGATTATCAGATATTTTATTAAAAGACAAATAAGCTAGACTCTGACAGGTATTGACCAAGATCTCCTTCAATTTGTAGCATTCAGATTATGTGTTGGGATGACTTTCAGCCACTACGCCAACATTTTGGCTCCATCAGTAAAAGAGCAGTTTGCTTGTGCTAAAGTCAATTAGCTGTAGCAGCCATCTTGAATCAAGGTGACTCCAAAAGAAAATCACTTGTGGAAATACCACCAACAAATTCCTTAATATCTGTCCAGTAGTTCATGAGATAGTTTGCTAATGGCAAAGTTTGAAACATGGATCTGGTGTGATCAGTAAGTGCAATGAGTATGTATTTTTTTTTTTTTTGGGGGGGGGGGGGGGCTCACAGCTACTACCATACCTAATTATAGCTCAATATCCTTGAGTATAGCCATTTTTTGTATTTGCTTTAAAAAGTAATCTGCAGTCATCTGCTGCCACAGTGTGACCATATCTTTATCATCCAGGTAGGTAAAGTATTCATCCTCAGGTTTTGATTTCAACCAGTGCATCTTCACTGACCCCTGTTCACCTCTCCTGCCACCCCCATGAATTTGTCTCGTTGTAAGGAAGCGAAAACAAAACGAGACAGGCTGGAGCTCTGCAGCTATAAATAGAAAATAGCTCACCGGAGAAATGGATGCACATGCTCACATTCCAGGAGTGAAATAGAAAGATATAATTTGGTTTATGGGATGGCATTATACTGTCCCATTCCGTATTGTTGTTGGTTCAAGTCTTTAAAAACCAAAGAAAACCATTGCATTAGAATCAACAGGAAAAGTGACAATAAACAAGGTTTTTGTTGGCCATCTAGTGGACAGTTTTTTTTTTTTTAAACAAGTGATTTCATTTTTTCTCTTAGACTTTTTTTCATCGAATCAGTTTGACCAGATTGCAATCAGGAAAACTCCTTCCGCCTACTGTTTCCACACTCTACCCTCAGGGTTTGCTTTGAAGTAACATTTTTAGACTAAAAAAATGTAAGGAAGTTGAGTAAAGACCCCACTATACTCAGGCGTACATCCACACGTGGAGATACGCACGTATGTACGCGGAGGTACGAGCGTACCCCTACAGGGCATGTCGTGCAAAGCTCAATTTTTATGACCGAGTACGCGCACGTGGTGTGGCACAATAAACTGCCCGGTGACGGACTGTTTTGTATGCGTCACCAATGTATTAAATTCCCCTTCTTCATCCCTGATCTGGCCATTTCTTTTTTTTTTTCCGACCTGTCAACCAATCCAGTAGGCGTTTCAGCAAATGACCAATCAGTGACCTCAATTTGTCCCGAAGGTAAACGCCCCTCGTCTGTGGACCTGACTGCAGACGCTCAGGGTGTACACTCGAGTATGAAGTCTGAACCCTCTGTGTACAGTACACGCGTACGTATGCATGAACGGACGTACGCGGGAGTATACTGGGGGCTTAAGTTGTAAGTTGACCCAAGGTTCCGGATGGCCCACAGAGGTGATAAGATCTTTAGTTATCCTGAGGACCAGGACCTTCCACAGTGGTGATCAGTTCTTTAGTTGTCCTGAGGTCCAGGATGATCCACGAAGGTGATCAGGTCTTTAGTTGACCCAAGGTTGAGGCTGGTTCACTGAAGTGATTAGAGCTTTAGTTGTCCTGAGGTCTAAGCTGGTCCACGGAGGTGATCAGGTCTTTAGTTGACCCAAGGTTGAGGCTGGTCCACAGAGGTGATCAGGTATTTAGTTTTCCCAAGGTCCAGGATGGTCCACAGAGGTGATCAGATCTATAGTTGACTAAAGGTTCAGGATGGTACACAGAGGTGATCATATCTTTAGTTGGACTGAGGTCCAGGATGGTCCATGGAGGTGATCATGTTTTTGGCTAATCCAAGTGTGAGACAGGTCCACAAAGGTGATCAGGTCTTTAGTTGACTCAAGGTCCAGGCTGGTTCACAGAGGTGATTGGGCATTTAGTTGTTTCAAGAACCAGGATGATCCACAGAGGTGATCAGAGCTTTAGTTGACTCAAGGTCCAGGATTCA
>NC_056520.1:6426934-6455776 GCF_014905685.2 Nematolebias whitei | reverse complement strand
GATGGTCCACAGAGGTGATCAGATCTTTAGTTGTCCAGAGGTCCAGAATGGTCCACAGAGGTGATCACGTCTTTAGTTGTCCTGAGGTCCAGGATGGTCCATGGAGGTGATCAGATCTTGAGTTGTACCGAGGTCCAGGATGGTCCATGGAGGTGATCAGGGCTTTAGTTGACCTAATGTTCCAGATGGTCCACAGAGGTGATTAGGTCTTTAGGAGACCAAAAGTCCAGGCTGGTCTACAGAGGTGACTGGTCTTTTTCAGTTGTTACTCCTGAACTGTGAAACCTTCTTTCCGCTACAAATTTTAATTCTTTTAAATCTCATCTTAAAACATATTTGTACTCATTGGTTTTATTTTGCATGCAAGTAGACATTTTAGCATTATTTTAATGTTTATTATTTACATTTTATTTTGTGTCTCCTACTTTTCAACAGTGCTCTTTTATAGTTGTTATTTTTATCTTCTATTTTTATATGTAGCTCTATGGCCAATTAACATTTGCTTATTTAATGTGAACACTGAATGTTCATCTACAACTGATTCAACTTTAGACCTTACTGAAGATGCTCATTGCAGCTAATCAGACATTTCAAGCACAAAAAATGGCTATGACTCAATTTCATAACTTAAATTTGTCATGGTAGCAGCTGATAGTTATATACTCCATAATCTTACTGATCACTTGAGATGTTCCTTTTATCATGTTGGTGAAATACTGGAGGGAAAGTGTGTAATTGGAGTTAAAAAGTGCATGTAAAGAGTTATTGAGCCAGGAGAGGGGGTCAGAGAGCTTTCAATAAATCTTTCAGGCTGTGGGGGGAAAAAAAAAGTCAGAGCATTCAGGGGTATCTTGACTCTAACATACACAAACATATACAGTAAAATAAGTGATGGCATTAACATGTGGGTGGGCCAGTCACAGCTGCACACATCGGTCTTCTCAACCTCACTGGGACAGAAGTATCTTCCACAAACATTACAATAGCTGATAGTAACTGCAGTCGGAGCATATTTCTCAGCACTGTAGCCAAATAAAACTTTAAAATGGAGCAGATAAGGAGCACAAAACCAGCAGTTTGATCCTGATTTGTTTGAGTTCTTTAAAACCCAGCTGAACACACACCCACACACTGTTAAAGCTAGTTTACGAGTCTTCCCGTTAATGCGTGCCTGTATTAGTTTATGCACTTGATCAGCATTCTCGTGATGACGGCTTGTTTTTTAGGAGTTGTTTTTTCTGTCACCAACATGCGCACACGTTTTGACAGATTTGCACACTCACACACTTAAATACACTACCATAACAACGTGTGTTTGCACTGTTTTTAGGGAATGGCGTCACTTCCAAGCAGAGATCTTATTCTTTCCTGCAGCGCACCTTCCCAGAACATTTGGCGGTGTATATTCAAGAGTGTGTTTGTTAGCACCAGGCGTGCATAGAGGATGATAGTTTCTTATATTTTTAATTAAGGTCCAGTGGTTTCCAAAATATCCTACGGTCTCTGTGTTTGGATAAGAGCTGACAAAGGCAAATTCACAAGTATCTTTTGTTTGTTTTCCAAATAAGTTAAAGATATCATCTTAAGTTAAGAAGCAATGAAAGCTTTTATCAAACCTTGTTAATGAGGTTACACACAGTGTATATATATATATATATATATATATATATATATATATATACAAATCAGTGTATTGAATACAATTAATTTGTTGCTGTTTACATGGGGGTACCACAAGGTTCTGTACAAAGTCCTCTATTTTTCATTATTTATGTCAATTATATTGGCCTACATGAATGGGTTGCTATTTTTTTTGCTAATGATACTGTTATTTACTTCTTGTTCAAAGCTTTTGTGGCTGTTGAGTGTTCATTACTTCAGCTGAAACTTGTTCTCAATATAGACAAGACTAACCTTATTTTGTATACCATCTCGAGGAAGTCTCTACAAAGTGACCACACTCAATTTAACTTTAATAGATTCAAGGATTCAAGGTTCTTTATTTGTCATTCGCACCCCATGTGGTACATGTGGTGGAACGAAATTGTGTACACAGGGTCCCAGTTACATCCAACAATAAAATGTAAAAGAAAAACAGTAATAAGATCTAAGATGTGAACTAAGAAAAACATCAACTAAACATACACCAAGCACTAGTAGCATAAAAACATATGCATAAAATACCTGGGTGTCTTGATCGGCAATTTCCTCACTCACATGTGGAGAAACCTGTGACAATACCGAGACAAAAGCTAGATTGTTAATGTTATAAGGAGGTTTAACGCTGAAACATTTTCACTTCTGCTGGATTATCTTTTGTACCTGAATGTTTCTGCCCAATGTCTGTGAACGATGGACATTATTTACTGTGCTTCTGTGAGGTTCATCACAAACTGAAAACCATTGACACCCTACTGGGAGATGCATTCCCAGGTGCGGTGGCCGGCTTTGGCCATCCTAAGGAACAGCCATTGTTTAACTTTTATATAGAAGACACTACTCAGTCTGATGCCATTTTGTATTTGCACCCTGAATGCTGAGAGAAGTGCTGGTCCTTATTCTCTTTGCTCACAAGATATTTTGTTGCTTTCTACTCCCTTTGCTCCCATTGAGTTGGGAAAAAAATACAGTGCAGTTTATATTTTCAGCAGCAACTTGTTTGCAATAAACACAGGCAGAAGCGGGTCTGCTGATATATGCATCCAAGAAAACCACAGCAAGGTAAACTGGAAAAAAAAAAGACATTTTAGAAAAAGTATGAATGCTGACTGCTGAAGGAGTTTGCTAAAATTTGTTGTTAAAGCTAAAATAAGTAGGACACTAGCTTAAAACCCAAATGAGCAAAACACTAGCTAAAAAGCTAAATGGGGGTACCACAGGGTTCTGTATAAGGTCCTCTATTCTTCATTATTTATATCAATAATATAGGCCTATGTGAAGTGGATGTTTTTAATTTTTATTTTTTTTTGCAAAGCAAACATAACTAATAGGTAGAAGCTAAAAGTAGCATGCCTGCTGTAAACGACAATTATAAGCTAGCAACAGGCTGATTTAAAGTAGTAAAACTAGCTAAAACCAGTAGCTTAACGCTAGAAGTAGAACACTTGGTAAAAACTAACAGTAGCATAACGCAAAATAAAAGAGAAAACTCAATGTATTCCTGTCTTGTTAATGAAGATAAATACAGTAAAATGAATAAAAGTTACAAAATTCAAAAGTCAAAGCCCTCATATTCTGGATGAGTCGAAGAGTTAAAGTATCACAAAATCTGCAGAAGTAGTTTTTTTTAAAAACAGACTGAAAATAAACTAAAAAACAGGGAACTAGTGAATGCTGAATCAGTATTCACACAACTGAAGTATAAACTATGAGATAAACTCTAATTTTACTCTCTTCGGTTCATAGCTGTTTTTAAGCCAATGTGCATCATCTTTCAGTCTCATAGTGAGGCACCCAGCCGAATAGGAAGCAGATGTTTGGTCTTAGTTTGCTATCCTATCTGTTTTAGTCTTTCACTCCGAAACTCTTGAGATGAAGATTAAAGGTTGAAAGAACAGAGCAGGCCAAATGGCAATCAGGAAATGGGATACACAGTAAAAACACAGCCCAATATGGCAGTGAAGGAAGACAAATTATCTCAGAAGTAAACACATCGGCTGTCCTTTTCAGGATGGAGGTGAGATGGCTGTGTTTAATAAATCCAACAGCAAAGCGTCAATCTCGTTTCCCGCTGGGAGCTGCAATTTGCCTTAATTTGACCTCATTTGGAGGAGGTTTCGCAGCTGCCAAGTTGCCAGGTTTAGGTGGGAGCATGTGGTGAAAAAAGCAAAAATGTTTTTTCTGGATTGCAGATATGAAAGAGAAATGTCGAGAGAGTGAAAGACTGAGGTAGGAAAATATATATAAAAACAGAGGGCTCGAGAATGAACTGGCGGTAGAGGGATGATGTGAAAACACTCGTACCAAACACCTAGGTTGGATTAGCTTGGGCTGCAGGGAGGCAGTGTGTTAATGGAGATTTAATAGGCTCTGAAATGACTTACCACAGTCAGATTGTGTGTGCGCTTAAATGTGTAGGTTTCCCTGTGTGGTTTTTGGCTTCACAATGTTATTAAATCTTTCCATTTTGCTCTGCGTTGACAGTGAATACAGGCAGCTACTGAAAGGCCAACACACTGGGTGATCAGAACCACACAAAACTTAGGCGTACATTTGGGTTTCGGCATATTTAAACTGAATTTAATCTAGCTCATACTGTAAAAATGTGTATATGGCACAGTATACGCCCATCGACAAACTGTTATACAGCAATCAATAGTCCAACAAGTAAAGCCTTTGGATAAACTTTGACCCTGATTTGTGACCTTGACCTTAGAGCTGGGATGATGAAAATATTTCACTGCATGCTGTCTAGTTGTGGTACAAAAAATATAAATAAATAAAAAGTGCTATGTAGGCCTGTCACGATAACAAATTTTGCTGAGCGATTAATTGTCTCAGAAATTATTACGATAAACGATAATGTTGTTTGAAATTTGACAATAGTATGCAATTATTGTCAACTTTAAAAAGAAATGTTGGTTAATTTTTTTGAGTGTAGTACATTTTTCGACCACCGGATGGCTGTATAAGACTGTTTGAACCCAAGGATGGATAGTGAGGGAGCAAGCAGCGTGTCTCTTTAAGAAAAATGGGAGGGAGGCCCCTGGACGTGACATGAGTTGTCTCTCCTGCCTTTTTTCCGGTTCTCAAAATGGCGGACGCTCGGTGTGGTTTATGCTCTTTAGCATAGCATCTTTCACACAAAGCTTTAAAAAAAAAAATCAGTAAAGTTCTCAGCTACTTTTTTTAGAGAGAAATAACTTTTTACACGAAGGCACGGGTTTCAACCGTGAATTTTGGAGCTTAGACAAGATGGAGGTTTTTTCCCCAATGTCGACCTGTTAGCTTAGCTCGTAGCTTAGCTTCTCAGCTTAGCTGCGGCCTAGTGCTATATGTTGTCATCATTGTATGTTCCCATACAATGACGAAAGTAGTTCTCTGCATTTAACCCATCACACCTGAGATACACCCAGGTGGAGCAATGGGCAGCTATACAAACGCCTGGGGAGTAAGTAGGGATCGAGTGTCTTGCTCAGAGACACCACGACATGTGGGCATGGCGGGAAGTCGAACTGCGACTTTTTGGTCCCAGGTTGACTGCCCTACCTCACCAACTCGGCCCCCACAAGTGTTGCATAGGCTGGAAAATTGGCCAATGTGTATTAAGTTTCTTAAAATTATCAGAAGTTATGGCTAGGATAGTCAAAAACTTGTTTCCACTCTGACCTTGACATGTGACCTTGAGCTGGGGAGACGATTACACAGCAGTGGTGTTAAAAATGTGCGCCAAATTTTATGTTATAGTCCAGACAAGCAAAGACCTTGTATAATCTTGACCTTGATTTGTGACCTTGACCTTAGAGTTGGAAGGTGATGGAAAAATATGTAACATGCTGTCTAGTTGTGGTAAAAATGTGTATCAAATTTTGTTTAATTATCTTGAGTGCATCAGTCATTATGATTCAAACAAACAAGGACCTTGTATAACCTTTGACCTTAGAGCTAGGGTGACGGTGATGCATAAGTGTATGAAGTTTTGTTCAGTTATCTTGAGATGATCAGAATTCCCCGATAAGCGGAAGAAAATGGATGGATGGATGGATGGATGGATGATCAGAATTCATGGGTGGGAATTGGAAATACTCTGTATAAGTTTTGAACTTGGTTTGTAACCTTAACCTTAAAATAGGGTGATGAAAAGATTACGTGACACTCCGTCTAGTGATGACAAATATGTTTATCAAGCTCTGTTCAATTCCCTTGAGAAGATCGGAAGTTATGGTCTGGTCAAGCAAATACCTTGTATAACCTTTGACCTTGATTTGTGTCCTTAACCTTAGAGCTATGGGGGATGAAAAAATTACATGACAGGTCATGTAGTGAAGGTACAACTTAAGTTTCATGAAATCATGTTGCGCGTATCAAAAGTTATGGATAGAACAAGAGAAAGTTTACGACGGACTGAGACTATAACGTAATACGTATTGTGGTATACATGGTATATACGGTATAGCCTTTCAATAATGCTTCAATTTTGTAAATCACTGGATTAGTCTCTGTGATGGACTTGTGACCTGTCCAAGGTGTACCCCGCTCCTCGCACAATGAAAGCTGGACATAGGCCCCAGCGACCAATGCGGCCCAAAAAGGAAGAAGTGGGTAAAAGATAATGGATGGATGGATTAGTCCTTAACAGCTTTTCTCTTTAAACATTTCTGTTTTAGTCAAACCTTGAAAAGAAGAATACGCCCAATCTCCTGAAAATTCACGGCCATGTTTCTATGGGATCATTGTGTTTATTTAAGAGCAATTGAAAGCAGTTTGAGAACATGACCCCCTCCCCCCGCCAACACCAATGGGGCTGCACAGAATGACTTCCTGTTTTCTTGTTGTTTCATTTCATATTTTCAAGGATTTCTAAATCTCAGCCAGCAGTCTTTCTCTGTGTGGCTCTGTCTGTTGCCACAGCAACAAGTCAGTGATGTAAACACCGCCACTGACCAGGTCTGGAGGAGTGAGAACAAAGAAAGCATCTTTCTCAAACATAAGCATTGAGAGATAGTTTATATGTTAGGAGACTGACGCAGTCAGCACAAGTTCTAGGCAATTTGGGGGGGGGGGGGGGGGGGCAGCTAAAAGTATTAATAGATTGTAGGGAAAAGAGTAACAGAGATACTTCCAAAACTTATTTAGGCATTGTGAATTGTACATTATGTCCCTGTTATTAGAATATGTTTGGCTAAATGCACCTTCCAACTATAATTCCAACACTGTGTTCTCTTTTTTTATGCCAACGTGCCCTTTTATGACAATTTTTGGGCAACTTGTGTTGACATGGATCGCTACATATTAAATTTGTGTAGGACAAACCCCATTCAAATATCTCCTGGTCATACAAGTTGTCATACGCTCAAGCTGTGAAGCAGTTTTCACATATCGACCGTTACAGCTCTGTCACCTCCCAGTAGAGACGTAAAACTGAATTTCAACCACCTATTCTACCTCAGTCCTTCAATATATCACACCAACATGACAAGAAGGCACGACAGGTACTGGCTCGAAGCGTTTTGTGACTAAGCTAATACCATAGTGAGAGATGTACCAATGGACTGGGTCTGCAGTAATTATGCTCTTCTTCTTCTTTTGGCTACTCCCTTCCTCAAGGGTCGTTGCAGTGAACTATCTTGCACTACGACAGCTAGGGATGCATGATATTGGATTTTTGGCCGATATCCAATAACCGATATATTAAAACTTATTTGGCCGATAACCGATACCAATACTGATGTTGTTTTTTCCCCTAGACCTACTTCCAGAGACTACATAGCTTTCTCTGCTGTGTAATTAAAATACTACATTATTCTGCATGGTCTTTGCCAATTTGGCCTGCTACCAAATGCATATGTCAAAAAGGGGGCTGAAAATTATTCAATTTATTCATGACATTTACTCTCTCTAACACAATGACAACACTCGAACAGTGCAAATTTGTAAATTTTCACAAATCTAAACTCAACCTGTTCACAAGCGAGAAGTGAAAAGTGCATAAGTAGTAGTGCATTAATAGATATGCTTGACAGTTCCTTAAATTAAAAAAATAACTTAAAACAGAAGCTTTTATATCAGTGAGTTTTTTTCATGGAATGGCCGATGTTCGATATTTAACTTTATCGCTAATATCGGCCGATACCGATACCATGCTGATAATATCGTGCATCCCTAAAGACAGCAATTGTTTTTACGCCGGATGTCCTTCCTGACGCAACCACAGACCACCGAGCTACCACAGCTCTCTGTGTGGAGCAGACAGCCGCCATCTAGGGTGCCCGGGGGAGCAGATGGTGGTTAAGGGCCTTGCTCAAGGGCCCAAAGTGGGGCATAAGAGGGTGGAGGCAGGTGTGGGTGCTTGATCTTTCCTACACACAATGGTTATGCCCACCCAATGAACTAATTTACATGCGGAAGAATGATGACAACCCAATAGACACAAAAAGGCTGAAAAACTGCTGGTTGACTACCTTGTCATGGCAACCTTTATCAACGTTGTCTTATTGACATATTGTCAAATTTCAAAAGCTAAATTTACATATTTTCAATATGCTTTTTCTCAAACATTTCAAATAAGGATTAAAAACCTGGCACCCATTTATATTATGCACGAGATCAACTTTTTGAATGTCTTTCCTCTGAGAATGAACAAACACACAATCTTCACACCCAACCAAAGGAGTGTGTTCCCAACTGCACAACTTCGAAGAGTTAATAAATTATTTGATGGTTCATTTGAACCAACTGAACTGTAGCATGAAATGAATTGTTGGAAGTGTGGGTGGAGTCACACATGGAGGGAGGGAGTCGAGCATGTATTCCAACCACATTCCTAAGATAAGAAAGGACATGGGATGGATCTGTCAGGAGCCACCCCCGTCCTGCTTACACTTCTTCATCCTTTATCTCAAACCAATCATACACACACACAAAAATCAGGTCTTTCTACTAAAGCTCATGTAGAAGCACCATCGGGAATTAAAAAAAAACAACCTTTTGGAACTTTAAACTTTAATGTGCAAGTGTGTACAATATATATGGAGGAAAGTGGTTCTGGTAACATTTTAATGTTTCAATGTTGAACTTAGAAAAAAAGGACTGTCTTTGCATGGTCTTGGCGAGATTCTAGTGACCAAAGTGACTCGGTTACTGATAACTTAAATCAGGGCTCGTCATGCTGACCCCATGCCAAGACTATGACCGTGCAGAAGTGGTAATGCTATGCTAGCATGTTGTGATCTTCTACCATGCATGCTGATGTAGTCGTTGTGCCAGGATGGGCGTACAGAGATTAGTGAGGGTAAAGAGGACTCTGTTTGGTATGCGGAAAATTACCAAGTGGCTTTTCAAATTTGCTGTAAACCAGCCACATTTTAATGGGTAATGTAAGTCATGCTGAGTGCAGCAGGTCATCCATCTATCGAAAAGGAGGCCTAAAGAGAAAAATGAAAAAAAAATCAAAGAAAACAAAAAAATATAAATACGGTATATTGTACAACTGAAAATTGTAGCAATGATACCACTTAGAAAAACTGATAATCTGGTATAACACCTCATTCGCCCCACTCTGGGCCAATGAGCAAGGCCCTTAACACCCCATCTGGGGCGGGGCTATAACTCCAAATTCAATTCATTTCAATTTAGTTTGTTGTGATATGGCGCTATATAAATAAAGTTGTCTCAGGACACTTTACAGGAACATTCAAATACATACCAATTAGTAAAGTTCTCTATCTAAGGAAGCCAGCAGACTCGTTAAATCATCCCTTCGTCACAAAATAGATGTATACCAAAATATATATATTCAAGACATTCCACACACATGAACGCATCACAGATTCATCGGTTCGATCACTCATCCTCACGTCTGCGTGCTTTATTAAATCATTCCCTACCTGTGTAAACACAGTAAATACGGAACATTAATGACGACTGCCATTAGATGCGCTGCTGTTTGACAGCTAAATAATATTTCATACATAGCCTGGTTGTTATTGTCACTGCACGATCTGTTCCAGGACAATAAATAAATAAATAAATAAATAAATAAATCTGTACTGGGACGGCGGGACCAAAAGCACAATCCATACAGTGCACCGGTACTCAGGGCGCTGGAGTGGTGCGCCCAGAATTTTCTTATCTCTTGTAAAGAAGAGGAGATAACTGCACATGTACAACTTTTAACGAGTGTCTATGGGCTAAGATTCTTGTGCCCCCAGGGTGGAAATACATCACCAATCAGATGTTTTTGAAAGAAACAACTTAACTCATCATTAACTATAAAATATTTATCTTACGCAACAAAAAATATATACATAAATTTCTAAATATTTTTATTTTATTATTTAATTTTATTTAATTTTTTTAAGCCTTCAATGTAATATGGTGAGTGGTATGAGTGGTGGGGTGGCACCCTAGCGCTCCCTATTGAGCAGCTGCCATGGCCTCAGGGCCTTCGATGTCTTCAGAGAAGGCCCATAAAGTTAGCGCATATTAAATGTTTTTCTTCTTCTTTCAGCTGCTCCCTTCTTCAGGGGTCGCCACAGTGAACCAACTTGCACCAAGACTTGACAATCATTCTTACGCCAGATGCCCTTCCTGATGCAACCACCGAGCTACCACAGCCCTCTGTGTGGAGCTGAGAGCTGCTATCTAGGGCGCACAGAGGAGCAGATGGTGGGGGTTAAGGGCCTTGCTCAAGGGCCCAGAGTGGGGCAAATGAGGGTGGAGGCAGATGTGGGTGCATCACCTTTCCCACCCACATTTTGATGTTGTCGGTCTGGGGAGTTGAACTGGCGACCTTCCAATCACAGGCTCACCTTCTTTAACCTCTGTGCCACCACTCCCCCAGCACATAGGAAATGTTGCATTTAAATTTTTATTCAGTATTTATTATATATAGAATATGAGTTTCGATGTGGTTTCTTTAAAATTTTGGCTAATTTATTGTAGATGAACAGATGCTGTCTGACAACTCTCCAACTCTGAGTACCTGTGTGTCTCTCCGTGTCCCTGTGAGTCTCTGTGAGTCCGTGAGCATACCTGTGAGTCTGTGTAAACCAGGAAGTACTGACATTTTAAAGACTCTTTCCCGGTTCACTTTTTGGGATTTTTCATTGGTCAGAAACGACCAGAAGGGGTGTGTTTTTGTGACGTAAGAGGTTAGAGACAGCGAGAATTGTTATGAGACAGCTCAGAAATGTTCTCACAGACCGAGAGGGTTCTGTTTTGGCGTGCCTTAAGAAACAGGTGCAAAACATCTCTATTTACGTCTGAGAGGATTCTAAAACATGACAGTTTTAACATAACAACTTGTTTTTCGTTTGACTGTAACCTTGTAAACGCACACACTTGCTCATTCAAAAGCAGAAATCAGAAAAATGCATAATTACTCTGCACAGCTTTTAACATGAGAATAAAATCATTACTCAGTTAATAAAATTGATTAGTTCACTGCAACATCTAAAATGGTTTGAACTAAGACATTTTGATTATCAACATTTGTAAGATAGTAATGATAATAAAAAGAGAGTGTTCTTTTCACTTGAATCTTCAAGAAAGAAAGTCTCAGGATGGGTGAACCTGTATTTATGTATTCAAATACATGAAATGACAGCTTCTATCCCACAAGGTTCTAAAGGTCAAGAGTTTTGACCTTAGACTGGGTTTCGACGTAGGCCTTGGTCCACTACATTATCGTATTTTACGTCAACTGCTTTAAAGTCGAGCAAAAAACATTTTTATTCATAAAAATACAGTTTCTATTACGTGTTTGAAGGTTCTTTCTCACTGGTTAGGAATTGACTGTCAGGGAAGAAGGCTGAGCTCAGTCAAAGGATCGGCAGGAGGAGTTTGTTTAATGACTGATAGGAAGATTAACCAATCGGAACGTTGATTTAGAGTGGGCGGGACCAAAACACAGGACTCTGAGCCTTCGGGAATCCCCTACATTCATATGGAACCTGTAAATTCAAAAATCCACACAAAATTGTAGTTTCACTAATAAATAAAGGTTATTGTAAGTTTACATTGATAAATGTTAATTTTACGGTTGTATTTAGGCTTTGTTACTTGATGGAAACTAAACACTAAGCTCTGTGGGTTACTGTAAAATTTTAGTGTGAATTAATAAAATCACATGTTCTTGAATTCAAGACGGGTTGCATGAGGGCTGCTGGGTCATCTTGGGACAAAAATGGGTGAACTTTTTCAGGTTATGTACTCATGGTTTTCCCTGTTGCTTGTTTGCTTAGTTTTTGGTAGAAATTTACATCCAGGTCGTTGTTAGTTGCTGTTAAAAAGACACAATTAATCAGATGTACAAAGGGGGGAATCACTTCCTGTTCAGCTTATTTTTGAAACGTGAAAGTGAAAGTAAAGTAGTGTACGCTAACTGCAACTTCGTAGTGTTTTAGACGTTACCCTTTTTCAAATTGCACATTGGTTACTTAATGAGTTCAGCTGAGTTCATACTCCATCACAAGTTTGACCCAAAAAGGAAGGAATTTGTAAAATGTTTTAAAGAATTATAGCTAACTATATTAGGCAGTGGCTTTCATCAAAATTTAACTGCATTAAATCCTAGGATAAATCCATTAACAGTCAGCTGTTTTCCAGTTTTCAGCTAAAAGAACGACCCAAAGAAATGGAACTCATAATGAGCCAAAATGGTGGGAAAGAGTGTTAAAAAACAACCACTCTGAGGATGAAAGCAGTTAAAATACAAAGACAGAAACTGGACAATGTAGCAGAAATAAGGAAGAAATAGCAAAACAAGGGTTCTTCTCAGATTGTGTGTTTCAGAACAAAATGATTAACAAGTGAATCATCCCAAAGGAAAAAAAAGCTACACCAGTACATTGTGGATGGGAACCTAGAACAAGCTCAAGAATAGCATCAAGAACCACCTGACTGGAAAATTCATGAGAGAAGCTTATTTATATGGAAAATACGTGCAATTGTAACGATAGAGTGCTGATTATCATAGGAAACAAGCATAATAATGGAGCCTTTCTGTTGGTTGCAATAAACATATCCACGCTTTTGTGTGGTGCTTAATTGAATTCAACAACAAGAAAAAAAAAATTTGTTTAGTTTCAAGCAAGTAATTCCACAATATTTCAATCCATCAGGTAATAGTAACCAGAAATTTATATATAAAAGTGTCCCTTTTAAGACAACATTCTTCTACGGTTTTAATATGGAAAAAATTGTATGATTATCTTCTATGTACTTATGAGGTTGTTGACTCTAGAATAAGAGCTAATGGGATTTATTGAAATATGTTAATACAGTTAATCATTACACTGTGTAACGCTTCATTATTTTGACCAAATATACTCCTGTCTTCATAAAAACACCTCCAAAATGAGCAGAACGGTTCTTTTCTTAAATGTACCTAGTATACCCTTATTAAAATAAAACTAAATTTCTGGCAATACAACATTCGCTGAAAAACGTTTTGCCATACTGATAAAGCCGAACACCTCCGAACAAAACATTGGACAGAATTTGGCACCCATTAAGACCAAAAATGAGTATATACTGTAAATGATTTAATTTGAAGAAGCTGGCATGTCTACAACGATCACCAGAGGGTATGAAAAGTGGCATCCTGAGTTAAGCCAGTGATGTCAGGCAGTAGCCATCAGCATTCAGTCAATACAGTGAGCGAAGGTCACCCAGAAACAAAGGACGCCTTGTATGTACCTTAGACAGCTTTACTAATACATGGCAGGGTTTGAGAAAAGTCACTGATGGGTGATCATATTGTGGGGCATGTATAATATGTATATACAGTATATAGTATACATATACATACGTATAGGAGTGGCTTAGTGTTGGGTTCATTGAAAACGGGAGGTCTTCCACTTTTGTTATGAAGGTTCCTATCACATAAAATAGACAATTTCAATAAAGGACAGTTGTATTCTACGTCAACACACCTGAAACTGACAAGCTTCTGCTCAAACTGATCACATTCTGAGCAGATAATTCAATTGTTTAAAGATTATAATTATTTATTTAGATGTGTTGAAGCAGAAAACTATATATCCAGAACAACAGGTCACGGGAAACATGATTGGTGACCATTGCTTTACAGCAGCTTGTGTCATCCCACACTGTGTCTTGACAACTGGCATCAATCAGGCTGTGGGGTCAACAACACCCCAAGTAAAATCTCCCTTTATTATCAGAGCAGAGACGATTGCATTTAGAGTAGCTCAAGGAGACATGAGCTGATGAGTAATGTCCCATCATGTCCAGGAATCAATCTCAATTCTGCAATATCATGGATTACCATTGTGGGATTACTGGCCTAGCACCATACTGACAGCTGTCAAAAGCCAAATAGAAAAGCTGTGAGTCAATATGCTGCAACAGAGGCTACACCAGCTTTATGAGCTTTATTCATCTGCTTGTATCCAGGCCCAAAGGAGTATCCCACTCCATTAACAGGGGACCAGCCATGTGCCCATATTGCCAACTCCAACATCCATTGGGTCTGAGATTGCAATTATTGCCATACAGCCTCATACAACACAGAGTTCAAGTTTGGGAACTAGAAGTTAATGCTTTGCCATTCCCATGACTGTTCCATTGTTTACAAGTAAGTCCTTAATTGAAGCCAGCGAAAAAGTTTATCTGCCTCATTTTACAAAGGGTTAACCTCTAATGTTTTTGCCTCAGCAACTTCTGAGCAACCTGAAGATAGACTGTTTTGGCTATTTTGTTGAATTTGGAAATGTTCTACGCATTCTCATTCCCAGTGTATCAAATACTACTGTTGTGTCAAATCCAAAAGCACTTGGTTAGGTTTCCGGAAAATTACTTTTTGGCTTAAGGATACTATTTCACTTGCAGAGTGAGAAAAGGAAAACGCTAAAGGGTTCATTTTTAAAAGGCGCTTCTTGAAAGATCCGGTTTAACTCAAAGGTGTGTCTGTGCTGTGGAGAAAGTTCAAGCTCGGTCCAAACATCCAACAGAAATCTGATAGATTTCGAACAATCACGATGGCAGATTTGCATGGAAACACACACCCATTGATAAACAGTGCTAGCACAAATGTGCCAGGACAGTTTCTTAGTTCAATCAAGAGCATGTTTGAATGTTTCATGGTCGAGCGAATGCATGTCCATAATGAAAGAGGACACAGTGTTGTTCTAATTAAGGGAAGCAAAAGGTATAGTCTTCTCTGGTTCACGATACTAGTGTGAAGTGGCACGTATCCCATAGATTTTCCAGAGCTGCACATTGAAACATTCAAAACACAGGAAATCAGGAATTTCAGACTTTTTTTTTTTGTCATTTCATATCCCAGCTCAAAGCTCATGTGAGCACGATGACATCGCCTCACTTTCTAATTCCTACCTCAGTGACAGAACGTCATTACCGCGGTGCTATGGAAACAAGGTCAAAGAATTTTTCTGCTTTTGTGCTGCCAGAAAATGCATCACAGGGCATAAAAATGGACTCAACTCAGCAAGTACTTTCCCACAATATTTGGCAATGTTTTCTCAGCTGTTTTAGCCTCATGGAGTTGAATTTCAAGGTGTGTTTATTTGTACAACATTTGCCAGGCTTGACATCCCTCAAATATCTGACCTCTTCCAAAATACATAACTGCAGGTTCAAGAGGCATTGTAAGAGCACTGGGTCATATTAAACGCTGACATCTGGAAATGCAAACGTGCATACACATGCTATCATCAAAGTCCACACGTCCGCAGTATTGTGCTGTCCAACGCAGCTGGGGAGCTGAGACACCATGGCAACCGTTGTAGCAGAAGACATTAAGGAGGCGTAGGAGGGCGAGGACAGTGGGCAGTCACCGTCTGTGTGCAAGTGTGCATCAAGGTGGAGGAGCGGAAAGACAAAGTTTGAACATAGGGGAAAAAACAGTATGTATTTACAGGCAACAATGCCATTCAGTCACACTTGAACAATCAGGTTGTGTGTTTGTTCTCCATCTGAACAGTGCAGTTTCTCATTACAGCCGTAAGAACTCAATGACTCCAATGAAACAAGCGGTACGCAGATGTCCCCCCGTTTCTGAGGGATTTGAGTAATAAATGTTTCTAGTTTGAGCTGAGAGTTTTTTCTGGCTTGGATAAGAACAGGGAAGTCAAGTACACTTTAATGTTTTTGGTGCAAGATATTCAAATGGGTAAGAGTTACACTGTGTAGAAGAAGAGGGGTAGGTTTTTATTCTGGCTTGTCCGAGACGACGCAGAATGACAGTTCTTAGGGAGCAAAGAGCAATTTTATACACCGCCATGTGTAATGGCGGAGCCAGGGGCTGGCCAATTTTGGCTACCATAGATAAATCTTTGGCACCCCCAAACTTTTGATGAAACTTTACTTTGAAGTACCGTAATTTCTGGACTACAGAGTGCACCTGATTATAAACCGCGCCCACTATATTTAAAACTAAAATAAAATTTTACATATATGGGCCGCACTTGTCTATAAGCCACGGATGTCTTCATTGTAAAATGAGATATTTACATCGAAAGTAAAAAACAAACAAAAAACTAACAATTAAATACCTACCAGTAACATACACAAATACGTACAGTTAGGGCTGGACAATAATTTGATATTGATATTTATCACAATATACTTTATTCAACAATGATACAAGTTTTTTTTCGATATTTCGATACACACTACGCTATGATTACGTACAGCGTTACAGAGATGCATTTCTTGTTCCGTTCGGTTCAACAGCAGCCGTTTCAGTCCGATAGAAAACGCCGCGACACAACTACGTAAGTGCGTGTTGACGTACACCACACACAGAGCTCGAGTCCAGAAGGAGTCAGCGGTAGCAGGCTATGCTAGGCTACGCTAGGCTACACTAGGCTACGCTAGGCTACGCTAGGCTACGCTAGGCTAATCTCCAATGCACGGTAAGTTTCCGCTTCAAAATGAGTGCCCATCACCGTCAGAATGTGACTGAACAAGTTTTCACAAGCAAAGAGAAAGCAGATGACATCATTGATAAGAGAGGAAAGACTAATTTGGCGGTGTGGAAGTGGTTCGGCTATCTCAGATCCAGTAAACTGAAGGTTTCAGTCAGTGTGCTGCAAAATGTGACGGAGAGTCGTTCCAACTAGCGGTGGGAACACATCGAACTTGTTTCACCATCTGAAGAGTTTCCACTCAATAGAATATGTTGAGAGTCACAAGATGAAGCAGAATAAAAGTATGAGCCAACATGTCCCTGAAACACCCCCAGCTGTATCAAAAGAGAAACCCATGCAGCAAACGTTAGGATATGTTGTTGTTTAAAGTTCAAACTATTAATATTGACAAAGTCGAGAGTTTTATGTTTATTTGACGGTGAGTTCAAATTTATTTTAATACAAATAAAAGGTGAACATTAATTTATTTGTACAGTGTTTCCGGGGCTTTTATATCGTTTATATCGATATCGGAATTATATCGTTATCGACCGACATTAAGGAATGTATCGCGATAAAAGGTTTGGCCATATTGTCCAGCCCTTTATACAATAAATGTTTTTTTCTAACACGGCTGGTTAAAAACAAATAAATACAGTAGCCTACCAGGAAAAGTCATTGATTGCTATCTTCATCTTCCTCCTGTGCACTAAAACCACTAAAGTCGTCTTCTTCAGTGTCAGAGTTGAACAGCCTCAGAAAAACTGAATAACGCACGTCCTCAGTCTCTCTTTTGTTGCCGCTCTCAATGTCACTTTCGTCTCGAGGCAAATTTGATTTGATTTATGATTCACACTTGTTTCAGTGGCTGCAAATTCTTTGTTGTGTCCTCAGGGAGGAGGGAAAATTTGTTTGTTTTGGTCCACTTTGAACTGTTTGGTAATTTCATTGGTCAGATTTATTTTTTTTACCTTTATAGGTAGTCTCAATGAGTCACGAGGACCCACCCCCAAGAGAGACGTGTATTGGGCAGCTATGTGAGCGCCCGGGTGTGACGAGGCTAAATGTTTTGATGGCATGAAGCTCGTTAGCCCATCCAAATAAATAATAAATTTAAAAAAAGGAAATTACGGTAATGTAAAACCCTGAAAGCAGAGTTTCGTCAAATGACAGGGGTGGCTGCTTTACATAAATATTTGGTGGTGGCCATCTTGGATTTTGACATGACAACCCTATTTTTGATAGGGACTAAAACGGAAGTCAAAACCTCACATACTTTAAGTTATCATGCCAAGACGGACGTAGCGACAGAGGCTATTTCCAGTTCACCTTATAGGTTTGTGACAGGGAACAAAAGTATGAACAGCTTTACATCAAAGGCCTAGCATTGCTTAAAGAAATGCATTTCACCTGCTACTTTTTGTGAGTTTTAAACCAAGATCATCTTACGGTAAAGCACTGTATCCAGTTTTGGTCAAACCTTGAACAAAAAGGAGAGAAAGAAGAAAAGCCATCGGGAGTGAAACACTCCACACTGTTTCTACATTGCAATTACATGATATCACGTTTTTCAATAAATTACGTTGCATTGAACAAAAACAGCCTTTGTAAGAGTTTGGTGGGTGAAAGATGAAAGCTTTACAGCAAAGCCGGGGATTTTTACCCCCCCTTATATTACACGCTCCTCTTTCTTCTTTTTGTCCGTCTGCATTTATGGTGAGTGAGAAGATTTAGGCCCAGCGGGTCGGCCTGTCGACAGAAGCCCCAAGATTGAACCCAGACCCGTGCAGTTGTCACTTTGCACGCAGGATTCTGTGTGTTTGGAAAACTTTGAGTGATTGGTTCTAAAAAAAAAAAAAAAAAAGTGCGTTTGCACTCAGCGAGTCAGTTCTGGAGTTCAACACAAATTGGTTAATGTTTGTTTTCTTTGTTTGCATCCATTTACTTCTTGAGCATAAGGGGAATGGAGGGATGGGGGCGAACATGTGTTTCTGTCTGTTTCTCTCTTTTGCACTCGCAGCCTTGCGCACACATTCTCCAGCTGTGAGGTCATCCCCCAGACCTGCTCCGTGCAGCTCCTGCTTTAAATTCGTTTCGATGCGCCCAGTTTTTAACCGCTCCCCCCCCCCCCCCTCACACTGCTCTTTGTTTTCATTCTCATACACCCATTTGTGGGATTGTCTCATAAAACCCAGGTCAAGGCTGGACATCTGAAGGAGAGCGAGATAAAAATCGACTACTTCCAAGCTTTTAAGCGGGCAAAAGAAATGTGGCCATCTCTGCAGAAAAGAAGCAAATAACCAAATTGACAATATAAATAATTACAAATTGTGTACAGTACATACAAATAAAAGTTTTACTGCAGGACATCAGTCTTAATAAAATAAAAAAAAAAGACCGAACACAGGTAAAAACAAAACAGAATGTGCTGACTTAATCATTTTAGCTTCCACTTTAATCAGACTTTTGCTTTAAAACTACATCGTGAAGACTTGTCAAAATATTCATGTTCAAATTCATGAAGTAATCAAACTAAATCCACTTATTATAATTTTCACTGTATAAGTCACAGTTTTTTGTTGTTGCATAAATTAGCATGCCCTGTGACTTATACAGCGAAGCAACGTATTTATGTTTTTTCCCGTATTTATAACCCAATTTTTGGCTGAGATCGGACAATTTCATTCATTCTGACATGGAAAATATTGAACACTACCATTTTCAGCCACTAGAGGGCCCTTGACAAATATGGCAAGCCAAATGTCTCATTAATAGGTAAAAGTGGCTATTAATGAGACACTTGACTTGCCATACCAAGCCACCTTCGTCGTCAAATCAGCTGCATTTTGCCGCCCAGGCGAAATGCAGCTGATTTGACCATTAAAATGCATTTATTAAGGAAAAGTTCAACTGAGACACACCTTTACTGTAAAGTTGAGCAAATAAATAATTGTTTTTAAGTGTTGATCTTGTTAAATTCTTGTTAAAGTCCTCCCGTGCACGCTCCCACGTCCACCATTTGGCAGCTAATCCATTTTTGGCACAACACCGGCCCACGTTTCCGGGTTGTAAGCGGTGACGCAAAATAGATGCGACTTATACGGCAAAGTGATGTATTTATGTTTTTTCACTTTACTAGACATATATGGACTGATGTGATCTGTACGGCAGTGCCACGTGTACGGCAGAAAGTACGGTACTTCAAGGTTTTGTGTCCTTGAATTAACAAAAGAACATACAACATTTTATATGCCTGTCAACAAATTATGTTACAACAATCTGTAGCAATGGTTTGGACAAGCAAACACCTTGTTTAACATTTGACCTTGATTTGTGACCTTGACATTGAAGCTGGGGAGAATGAAATGTTATGAGGCACTTCATCTAGGATATGTGTATCGAGTTTTATTAAATTATCATTACCTGATGAACTTAAGGCCCGACCAAGCAAATACCTTATTTCAACCTTGACCTTGATTTGTGACCTTGACCTTGAAGCTGGGGAGGATGAAATGTTATGAGGCACTTCATCTAGGATATGTGTATCGAGTTTTATTAAATTATCATTACCTGATGAACTTAAGGCCCGAACAAGCAAATACCTTATTTCAACCTTGACCTTGATTTGTGACCTTGACCTTGAAGCTGGGGAGAATGAAATGTTATGAGGCACTTCATCTAGGATATGTGTATCGAGTTTTATTAAATTATCATTACCTGATGAACTTAAGGCCCGGACAAGCAAATACCTTATTTCAACCTTGACCTTGATTTGTGACCTTGAAGCTGGGGTGATATAAAAGGGTATGCGACATTCTGTCTGTTCACTCATTCTGGTGATACAAATTCATATCATGTTTTGTCAAATGATCTTGAGTAGATCTGAATATTTTGCTCCGTACAAGAAAAAGTATTGACGTAAACACGCGTAAACAAGGACTTCATCACTTCAAAAGGACTGTCAGGCTCCTCGGACTGATGAAGTCCTTTGGAGGAAGGACGAAACGTCTCAACAACAACAAAAAAAAAGAAACCGTCCAGATGACCGGAACTTTGTTGAAGAAGATCTTAATTTTAAAACGTCCTGCGATTCGGCGGATGAGCATTCTCTCGGATTGAAGCAGGGTCGCATGTGCGATGTAACACGTGCACTGTAACACGTGCACTGTCTCAAGCTTGTGATATTTATGTTGTTTGTGTTTAATAAACAAACTGAAGATCCTAACAGACTTTTTTTCTTTAATTTACGAGTCCGTCTTAAACGACCTCAACAAAATACTTTCCACTCAAACAGAATGATTTTACAAATCAGGTATTCTGTTTTGGAAAAAGGGATGATGCACCTGACTAAATTATCTAAACTTTAGTGATTCATTGTTCTTAAAACTATTCACTAATATTCTTGGGTCAAAACTGCAGATCATTTTCTGCTCTTTCTGTTTGAGAATAGAAGACGTGCAAAATAAAAGGCCAAATAGAGATTTTACATTTCATGCAAAAATGCGAGTGTGAATGCGTCTTGCTGAAGTTATTGCTGAAAAACAGTTAAAAACAAGCTGAAATTTAGCTGATAAGGAACAACAAGCCTAAGTTAGCAGAACAAACCAGAAGTGGACATTATCTTAAATAAGCTGAAATTTCCCCAAAACCAGCTGAATAGTAGCTAAAAAGAAATGTAGAAATAAGATTAAAATTCCAAAAGGAAGTGAAGTGAGCTGAATTGTGCCCATTAAGGCTGAAAAAGACAGAAATTAGCAAAAAACAGTTGAAATTAACTGAAAAAAATGAAATTGGCCAAAAAACAGCTGAATAGTAGCTAAAACAAACAGAAAGAAGCTTAAATTACCAGAAGGAAGTGGGTAGAGTACGGTTTTGCTGAATCAGGCTGAAAAACGTTGAAGTGATTGCAAAAAATGTGGATTTAGCTGAAAAAGCTGCAATTAGCATAAAAAAGTTAAATCAGAATCAGAACGAGCTTTATCATCATTGCAACGAGATACAATGAGAATATGTCCGTACAGTCGTGCGAAAGATGGACGGAGTGCACGTAGCTGCTGCCATAAGCGCGGCCTTCTTATCCTTTACAGAATACCTTTTTTAGAAAGAAAAAGGGGACAAAGCAATGAGGAGAGGATAGTGGCTTTACAAAAAGATCTCTTCACACCTTCTCCTAACAGGACATGATTTAAGACATAAAAAAACTCTGCCAGCAAGCACATTTATGAACACGTTACATATGCATTTGACGATGAGGCGGTCCATGAAGCACTAACAGATAGACCATTGTCCTGATAAGAGCATGGTCAGCCGGCACAGGTCTGATAAGCCTCCACAGAAGGAGGGGGAGGGTGTTGCGATAGACAAAGCTTTTACTTAGTTTACACATTTCCCAGGAGAAATTGACAAGTTAGCCTGTTTCGAGGCCAACCGGGGAGTCAGATTCAGATAATCAACAATTGTTAATTTATTCAGGCAGACTATTTTTCCTTGTCAGCCTTCGAGTCTGTACTGATACTTCCAAGGTTTGAAATGGCCAGATTAGGGTACATTCTACTTGTCCGTGCTTACGAGCCTCTTCAAGGTCATTTTCATGCTGATGAATCCCAAAGCCGCAGGTGGCCTGTGATTCAAATCATATCAAACTTACGGTTTAGCTTGTAAATCAGCTGATTTTGAGTCCTCAAAGCACGAACCAAACCTTCACATAGGCAGCAGCCTGACGGGACCAAATTAGGTGCGGCCGTCTTCTTTGTATGTTGATAAACCAGGATCCAGACTATTCCAAAAACAGGAAACCTGTATCATAAATCCAATTATATGCAATTT
This sequence comes from Nematolebias whitei, assembly GCF_014905685.2. Taxonomy (NCBI): domain Eukaryota; kingdom Metazoa; phylum Chordata; class Actinopteri; order Cyprinodontiformes; family Rivulidae; genus Nematolebias; species Nematolebias whitei. Next base: position 6,433,394 of record NC_056520.1, on the reverse strand, counting down.
TGGCGTCCTCGATCAATAGCAGAGGTAGACACATCATCCCCAGAGATATATCCAGCTGCATGCATGTCGTCCGAGCAGATGAGGGGTCTCCAGGACCCTGTTGCTTTGTTGAAAAGATTTTGTCATTTGCGTCGAATGTCCAGTTGGTCAGATCCAAAACAGTAGTTTTCATTTTGGAAGATGAGTGAGGGGGAAGAAATTGTAGCTAAAACAGCAGAAATAGCTGAATTTAGCAGAAATAATCTGAAAGGAGCGGAAGAAGATGAAATTAACAGAACTAAGTTACAAGAAGCACAAAAATGTAGGATTTAGCTGAATAAAGTTGAAAGGAGCACAAAACAGTTGAAAAAAATGGCTGAAATTAGCTGAAAGTAGCAGAATATTTTATTAAATTGTTGATGTGACAGTGATGTGTTTGGGTTCACTCTCAACTACCACTACACCAAATTTCAGCTGAATAGCTCTAAAAATGCCTGAGTTATCATATTTTCTCCTTTTAAGCAAAGTGGCCATCTTGGATTTTTGATTTGGATGCAATACGTGGTTGGGAACGTTTTTAGCTATAATCTCACCAAATTTCAGCTATATATATATGTGTAAAACTGGCTGAGTTAACTCCATTCAAAAGCAGCGTTGGTGGCCATCTTGAATTTTAGATTTTCATGCAGCATTTGATGGGAAACATTGTCAGCCATCATCACACCCACTTTCAGCTCAATATGACTAAAATTGGCTTGTTTATAGTTTTTTTTTTTTTTGGTAATGCGGCCATCTTGGATTTTTGATTTTCAGTCAGAGTTTATTAGGGATTCTTGTCAGCTACCAATTTGCGAAATTTGTGCCGAATTAGTCTTATAGAAGAAAATATGAGCACAAAAAAGTGAAATTTATCTGAAAAAAGGCGAAATTTGGAAAAAGCAGCTGAATAGTAGCTAAAACAAGCAGAAAGAAGCTTAAGTTACTAGACGGAAGTCAGGAAAGCACGTTTTTGCTGAATTAGTCTGAAAAAAGTTTAAATGATTGCAAAAAATGTGGAATTAGCTGAAAAAGATGAAATTAACAACAACAAAAAAACAGCTAAACGCTAACTGAAATAGCATTTGCTTCTTAGAAGCATTCACACAGTCCGAGCTACAGGTGGGAATGACACTAAATGATAATGTGTAGGTATTGTCATCATTGTGTGTTCCCATACAATGGCGAAATTGGCTCTCTGCATTTAACCCATCCACCACCAGGTGGAGCGGTGTGCAGCCTTTGGAGGCGTCCGGGGAGCAACTGGGGATAGGGTGTCCTGCTCAGTGACACCGCGGGTTGTGCAATGATCGGGGATTGAACCCAGGACCTTTGGGTCCCGAGTCGGCTGCCCTGCCCCTACACCATCTCAGCCCCCAAAAACAGATGTAAACACTTCAACTTGTCACTCAACTCAGACAAATTTTCACAATTTTACTTCTAGATATGCATTTGAAAGCAGGGAGAAGATGCATAAAACCAAAACGTCACCAGAGGAAAAATCCTGAGGCAAAGCACAGACACTGAGCAGATGTAGGAACACGTCCCAACCTCAACACACCCAAAAACCTGCATTCACTTTGCCCTTTTGAACCTGTTGTACCTGAATTTGTCATCTGCATAATGTATTACCCAACTAAAGCTTGTAGGTTGCATCTTACTTACAGGTTGCTTTAAAAATTAGGTTTTGTTAAAAGGTTACATTTAAAGTACCATAAAAAACATATTGAGTGGGGTTAGCTGTCTACAAGGCTCAGGGTTGGTAGTTTGTGAATCTGACAACAGTTTACAGATGTAGTTTAATGCATTGTGTTGTCTAAAGCAGTGGTTCCCAACACTGGTCCTTGAGGAACACCATCATGCATATTTTAGTTGTTTCTCTTCTCCAACATGCCAGATTCAGTGATTTAATTACTTAATTGAATTCTACCGAAGCCTGTTAATAACCCATTCATTCAAATCAGGTGTGTCAAAGCAGGAAAACAATTAAAACATGCAGGATGGTGTTCCTCAAGGACCAGGGTTGGGAACCACTGGTTTAACGCATATGGTTTATTCATATTCAGATATTCCTGGCACAACTGCCACTACTATAGCCACTGTTTGGTCTTGCAAACCATACACACTGGTGGATCCAGGGCGTGGCCAATGGTGACTAGAAAACATGGTTTCCTCAAATGATCTGGGTGGCCTGTTTATGGACAAACATATATGGCGGTAGCCATCTTGGATTTTGACGTGGCAACCCAATTTTTGAAAAAGACCTTTCTTTGGCGTAAATATAGGCACACAGAAAAATGGAAGTCAGTAACTCACTTATTTTTCAAGTTATGCTCAAAACATGGATGTACAGACAGGCATATAGATGGATGGTATTTCTAATTATGTACCCTCTTCACTCCGCAATGGGGGACAACAATGTAATATACTGGTAATCAAGTGCAAGTGTTTAGAAGAAAAGCTATAAAAGATTTGAGATGAGACCTGTTTTAAGAAGGCAACAATCCCTTTTTGTCTTAGATGCACCCCAACTAGCCGTAAGGTAGCGTGAGAGTGGCGTTCTATGAAGGAATGTTTTATGATGTCACCACTGATGACTGAAACAGCCCACACCAACAAACACAAAGTGGCCCATGAACCACTAATTGAAAATCCTAGTTGTTGCATATTTTGCGGGACAGGACATTTTATTTAGGAAGCAAAGGGACAATCTTTTGATTGTAAAGATTGGAGACCTATGACCTAGGTCATTTAGTTCTGGCAGCCCATATACTTGAACAAGAGATATATTAACATCTCCATTTTCTCAACCGTTCAATGTTCATGCTCATTCAAACATCAGTCATCTGAGGCTCCACCTGAGCAGCACATCTGGTCAGTCCAAAAGGTTTACTCAACTCCCGTCAGATGGATAAAACTGACATTTGAGAAGCAAATATTTGACGGATCAACACTTTCGCACAAGGAAGAGGTGAGTTACAAATATATCAAAACAACTGAACAATCCATCCTTTACTGACCGAGGACCATGGCCTCAGATCCAGAGGTGCTGGTCCTCATCCCAGTCGCTTCACACTCGGCTGCGAATCGCTCCAGTGAGAGCTGAAGATCACAGCACGATGACGCCAACAGGACTACATCATCTGCAAAGAGCAGAGATGAAATCCTGAGGCCACCATACTGGACTCCCTCTGCCCCCTGGCTGCACAGAGGAATTCTGTCCATAAAAGTTATGAACAGAATCGTGACAACGGATACACCTGATGGAGTCCAACTCCCACCCTGAAGGGGTCCAACTTACTACCGGCAATGCGAACCAAACTCTTGCATCGCTTGTATATTCTAAATAAACATTCATTATTTTTAAATAAATACATGCTATATTGACCTTTATTCTTACAAACATCAAATAAATTGTATCTTAAGATCTGTTGAGTCATTTATGAGTGAACCAAACAGGTTTTCAGGTATTTGTATGGGGCTAAATGTCTTGATGATGCCAGTATGAGATACACCTGACAATACAGTACAGCCGCCTGGTTCACAGCTGAGTCAGCCCTGAAGAGTTTATCTGTTATCTTCGAGCTTAAAAAGAAGTGTCCCTTTTAACTCCTTCGCATTCTTGAAATGGTTTCAGCCCAATCTGATAAGCGGGGGAGGAATCCAGCCTCTCTGAGGCATGGGCTCATTCACACATTCAGCAGATCGAGTTAGAGAAAAGAAACCCGGTGTCTGCCTTTGGAGGAAAACCGGGAAGGAAAGCAGATGGTTTCCATTAGCCTTAGCTGTGTGTGCGTGCGCGAGCGTGCGTGTATGTGTGTAAAAGGCTGGCTCATTTCTCAGCAGCCATGTTCATGATGAAACTGGTTTGTATTCTATTTGTTTTGCCTCGCTTCTTTTACGAGGATGGATGTGAGCGGAGTCTTGACCCAGATTGCCCAACGCTGCTTCGCCGCTGAATGTTACACAACCCCAGAGTTCAGACTTAGAAAGTGGAAATGAAGAGAACGGAAACTGGTCCTTAAAAAGGAAGTAAGTTGTTGCAAAACTGATAAGTATTCTTTAAAGTAGTGGTTCCCAACCCTGATCCTTGAGGAACACCAGATGTTTTGGTTGTTTCTCTGCCCCCACACACCTGATTCAGTGAATTAATTACTTCAAGTTCTGCAGACGCCTGTTAACCACCCATTTATTCAAATTCATTCAACCTTTATTTAAACAGGTTAATCCCATTGAGCCTCGAGGACTCATTTACAAGAGAGAAATCAGGTGCAGAAGCAGGTAAACAACTAAAACATGCAAGATGATGTTCCTCAAGGACCAGGGTTGGGAACCACTGAAAATATCATCCAACACCAAAAGGCGAAGGTGGACGGTAACGTTTTAGCCTTTTTGAGTCTCTTAGCAAAATATCTCATGAACCACTCGACATTTTTAATACTTGCAAGAAAATGATTATTGAATAAACTAGAATCAACTCAATTCAAGATGGCTGCCACAGTACTGACCTTAAAAAATTGACAAATGACAACTCTGTCAGTTTTGCAGATTTTGAGCTAAAACTTTTGTGGTAGTAGCTGAGAGTTATTCACAACACATACTCCAATTGCAAGATTATTGCTTCAAAGTTTGGCATTAACTGCTGGTTGTCTGTTAGTAAAATACCTCATGAACTTCTGGACAGATTATAATTATAAGTATAACACTTTTAGTGATGTTGTTGAAGCATTTAATGCTAAGGATTACTGTGCTGCACTTTACTTAGACCTGTCCAAAGCCTTTGATACTGTAGATCATGACATCTTAGGCCATAAGCTCTCAGATATTGGTTTCTCAAATCACACTGCTGGTTGGTTTTCTAACCATCTCTCAGATTGGAGACAATGTGTTCGACACAACAGTACTTCTAGCTATTTAACCGTCACTAATGGTGTGCCACAAGGCTCAGTTTTAGGACCCACTCTTTTTATAATTCATATAAATAATTTAGGTCAAAGCATTCCTGACGCATCCTTGCATCTCTATACTGACGACACAATTGTGCATTGCCGAGCTAACAAAGTTGCCAAGGTTTTCAAGCTTTTACAGTTTGCATTTGACATCATTCAGTCAGACTTGTTCCATGTCAAACTGGTGCTGCTGATAAAAAAACCCAAAGGGATGTTAAGTTCATGCTCAATCATCCAGGTATTAAACCCAATAATTCTCGGTCGGGTCATCCGGACATCCCAACCGAGAATTATTGGGCCAAAAGAATGTTGTTTTCCAACAGGAAGTTGGTGCCGTTAAGGCTCCAGTAGACTCATGTGTCCTGTCAGCCGTGTGGAAACTGTGCGCACTGTCCGCAGAAGGTTGAGAATGCATACTCGAGCATCCACCCTGAGCGGCTGCAGACCAGCTCTGCAGACAAGGGGCGTTTACCTTCGGGACAAATTGAGTTTGCCAATAGGTCATTTGCTGACACGCCTATTGAGTGATTGACAAGTCGCAAAAACCCCCCAACTAAAAACAAGAGCTGGCAGCTCCAGCCGCAGCAGTGTTCTGTGTTTATATGTGATTAATATAAAGTTCTAAAAAAAAAAAAAAAAACAGAGCGCTGGCCCTGCAGCCCACACATCAGACCAGCCCACCAGGAAATCTCCAGAACCTCCCGCAGCCACGCTGGACTTGATTTTAACTCGCTCATGACAAATTCCTTCAATTCTCACCACTTCAGACATGGCGTCAATGGACGAGGAAGAAGAGATTGCTTGCCTTTTGGCAAAAAACAAAAACAAAAGAAAAGGCCAGATCAGGGATGAAGAAGGGGAATTTAATACATTGGTGTCACATACAAAACAGTCTGTCACCGGGCAGTTTATTGTGCGACACCAAATACGCGTATGTGGTCGTAAAAATTTAGCTTTTCACGGACATACCCTGCAGGTGTCCTCTTTGACTCTAATCTGGTACATGCGGACCTCCGTGGACTGACGTACGTCCGACTATACTGGAGACTTTAGTCCCCCCCCCCCATCTCATCCACACTTGATGTTCCTATTGAGTTTACGGATTTTTACAAATACTTGGAAATTTTAGTTGATGCACATTTCTCTTTTAAACCACTTATAAAAAACTTGACAAAGAAACTGAAATTAAAACTGGGTTTCTATTTCAGAAATAGATCTTGAATGCCAGAAAACACCTTACTTTCCTACTGGCCATTGATTATGGTAACACATGAATGCTCCTGCCAGCTGCTTGTATATGTTGGATGTTGTTTACCATGGCACACTAAGATTCATAACTGGTTGTAACTCCCATACCATCACTGCACTCTGTACCCATTGGCCAGCTGGTCATCATTATCTACACGTACGTTCTCACACGGGTTCATTTTCATCTATAAATCCCTCCTTGGTCTGCTGCCTTCTTATATCTCCTCCTACACGTCATGTTGTCAGTG
>NC_056520.1:6416934-6421934 GCF_014905685.2 Nematolebias whitei | reverse complement strand
ATTTATCAGCAGCTAAGATGTTTTCTTTTGTGTCTATTGTGCAGGAAATCCAAGTCATGTACTGTATACCGCACGAGGACATAAAAGTGACATACATTTCTGTTGGGTTTGTTGCCTAAAATTTGTTTTCCCTTTAAACAGAAACAGTGAGCTTTACTCTCGGATTTGTGTTGGCAAGTTGGAGACGGAGTTCCGGGTCATGTCTACCGGAGACTCTGCGCTGTCTGACTGTCACATCTTGACAACAGACAAATAAAGGAGCAAGGGAGTTTTGAGGAGGATAATCCTGTAGAGTCGATGCCGAGGCTTTTCCAAAAGTCAAATACGTATAGCCTTGGTGCACTTTAAATAAAAAGTTTGCTTAAAAGGCTAAATTTTTTAGATAGTTATTGTATTTTTGAGGTGAAACAAGAAAAATTGTAAGAAACTCTTAAAAAAAACAATAAATATTTTTGATTTGGTTAAACCAGGGACGTCGAAAGTTGGGCCAAAGGGCCATTCTTATATCCACCGCCATATGCATCTAGAGCAACTGCTTAATGAAACCAGAATGATGAGTTACAACATTTAATTTCCCTTTGGGATTAATAAAGTACTTTTTAATGGTTTAGCAATTGAAAAAAAATCTTCTCCATATGAGCAACGTTAAATACAAATATTTGACTACAATCAATCTTATTTTTTTTTTCATTTAAATTAACCACAGACCTTTACTGACTTCTACCTAAAAGCAGACTTTTGGACAAGTCATAAAACTTGGCTAAATATAGCGAGTGTATTCAATGAAAATAAATAGTAGTTAATTTAATCATTGATGAAGGGGAAATTGGATATTTTAAAAGGAAAATGTGGTCTCATCTACATACAGTAGATTAGTAGATTTTATTTTTTTTACAGACCAGTTACTTTTATTACACTTGTGTTTCTGAGAATAGACTAAAATTAATTTTCCAAGCACAAAAAAACAAAGCAAAAGACAATAGACCCAACATATAATTAAATATATAACCATTTTTTCTGCCGTAAAAGTTGCACCGCCGTCTAAGTCGCATCAGTCCAAAAATGTCTAATAAAGTGGGAAAAAAACAACATAAATAAGTCACTTCTCATTTCAAGTCACATCTATTATGTCATGGCTGACCACCAGGAAACGTGGTCCGATGTTGTGCCAAAAATCAATTGGCTGCCAAATGGCAGCTGCAGGAGCGTGCACAGGAGGACTTTAACAAGAATTTAACAAGATCAACACTTAAAAACAATTATTTGTTTGCTTAAAATTATAGCAAAGCTGTGTCTAAGTTGAACTTTCTCTTAATAAATGCACTTTGACAATCAAATCAGCTGCATTTCGCCTGGGCGGTGCGGCGAAATGCAGCTGATTTGACGTTTGCTCCAGGAGTTCGGGAGCGAGACGAAGGTAGTTTTGTATGGCAAGCCAAGTGTCTCATTAATAGCCACTTTTACCTATTAATGAGACACTTGGCTTGCCATATAGGTTGAGGCCCTCTAGTGGCTGAAAATGGTAGTGTTCAATATTTTCCATGCCAGAATGAATGAAATCATCAGATCTCAGCTAAAATTTGTGTTATAAATATGGGAGAAAAACAAATATTAGTTGCTTCGGTGTATAAGTCGCAAGACTTGCAAATTTATGCAAAAAGGTGTGACTTATATGACCAAAAATACGGTGTATACAGTATATATATATATATATATATATATATATGTTTATTTATTTATTTTAGCTGCTCCCTTCCTTAGGGGTCGCCATAGTGAAATAACTCGCATGAAGACTTGGCAATTGCTTTTATGCCGGATGCCGTCCCTGACACAACCACAGACTACCAAGCTACCACAGCCCTCTGTGTGGAGCAGAGAGCTGCTATCTATGCTGTCAGGCCTCTCTTGTAAATGAGTCTCCGAGGCTCCATGGGATTAACCTGTCTTTATAAAGGTTGAATGAATCTAAGGTGCCCAGAGTAGCAGATGGTGTGGGTTAAGGGCCTTGTTCAAGGGCCCAGAGTGGGGCAAATAAGGGTGGAGAGAGGTGTGGGCGTTTCACCTTTCCCACCCACATTTTGTTGTCCTCTGGGCCACCACTCCCCTATATAAATATAAAAGTTTGATATTTATCTTGACAGTTTTGACCAAATATGAAAAAGTTTGGACACCCCTGGAGTAAATTACAACATAAATATTTTTCCTTTGACTGGAATAGACAAGTAGAAGTCAAAACAAAATGACCATTATTGCAACGAGAGACATCTTTCTTTCACTGTGCATGTGCTGTGGCTGTAGCCAAGAAACCTATGACAAGCGCCACCCACTGTGAAAGATCTTTGCTTGCAACTTCAGCATTAACTGTTGTTTTCTGCCCCGTTTGTTAGCAAAATATCATGAACACTGGATAGATTTTAATTAAACCTTCAGCAGGGTATCGGGCTGATTGAATTCAAGTCGACACATCTTAGCAACACAAATGGCTACAACGCAGTCACTTTTACAGACACTGAGCTCAAATGTGATGTGGTAGTAGTGGAAAGTGATGGACAACACATACTTGTGATATTGCATGCAATCATATAACTATTTTCAAGGTTAGCTTTAACCAAAATGGCTACAACCCCGATTTCTTGGACGTGATCTTAGTTTAAACGTTTGGCATTCTCATTTGCACTTGCGTAGAGCAAACATAGCGCTACATGCCTTTTTTTCCCGCCCCTTACCTGTAGTTGTGTGACCTTTTTCTACTGTAGTAGGTGTGTTTGTTTTACTCCTCTGCCACTCCCTATCCAAACAGCCCAGGCAGAAAAAGACAAAGAATGTTTACAGGATTGCTCAGTTTGCAGAATAAAAGAACCTATGTTGGAGTGTTATTGCAAAACCCCATGCTTTTTGTGTTAAGGTGGCTGTCCTGAACGTTGGGGCTCATGCATGAGTTTGTGCGGGCTCCCTACGCATCCGCACATTGAGTTTATTTACATTGATTACAAGTTTTCCAAAGCACACCCTGACCCTGGAGGACAAAGTTAGCGGGAGTGAACATTTTGTCTGCAGGAGTCCAAATGCGCTCTGTTCTTTGAAAACCAAGGACTGGACGATACATTCCTCGGTGCTATCCCATAAATATTTAGAGCTTTTTGATGCCTTCACATGCATGTCATGTTTTCACACTCTACTCATGTTCCTAGATGTTCATTAGGTGGGAATGACAGGATCCATGCCCTGATTTTGCATGGTATGGGGGTGGGGGGGAGAAAAAAAAACTGCTCCACATTCCGCCTCAGTCACTTTTGGCTTGTCAAGACAACGCCGTTCGTCACTCGTTTTTCACTGTGTCAGGGAAAAGGCACTTGTTTTATTATCAACAAGCGTAGGAGAAGTCCGCCCTCCCTCAAGACTTGACTTTTTATGGAGACAGTTGAAGGCTGAAGGGAGGTGGGGTGTGGGGATGCAGAAGAGAAAGTTCTGGTGGGATTTTATCCACTGTGTGTAGAGACAGATGCACTTCCAGCGGCTGGGGAAACGTTTTCACGATATCCATGTCACACTTGTGTTTTCAGTTCAAGCAAAGGTGCTTCCTTCCTTGAGCACAGAGAGATAATTGGTGAGCAGCCCTAAAGAGCATGACGTCATGTCACTCTGTAAGGTATTACGTCATAGCTCAGGAATTACAAAAGTCAATAGCAAGGCCAGAACTACGTGTGAAAAAGAAAAAGAAATGGGAACAGATTGTTCTGTCTGGTGTATAAATGTTTTAGACAGCTGTTGCTCTCTGCATGACCGAAGCAGCTCAGCTATTTGTTAAATCCGATCAGAATTCTTCGTGTTTTGGCGCTTGCATTGCGCAATGAGTGGCTGGAAGGTCTGCGGCTCCGAGATTGCAGCGAAGCAAAAATAAAACCCCTTGCACTCAATAGACGTTAAATTTTTTTCCTCTCGTAAAACGTCAACAAGTTGTAAATATCGGCCCGGGGTCTCTGTGGAACCACAACATAAAGCGGTGAGTCATTCGCTGCTTCTTCGGTGTGCCGCAGGAGGTCAAAGAGCCTTCGACGACTGTATTTGTGAGTGTTTGGACTCAAACGAGGCTGACACATTGCCCTACAGCAACATTTTCATGGAGCACTCTGCCCCCGTAAGCTGCAGAAGATGCTGTATCAAACAAAACAAAAATAGACCTAATTATCTAATTACAGTTTAAGCCCACATTTAGGGATAAAAGCTGAAGATCTGATGTCCCACCAGAGCTAAGTTGCATCTCAATGTGCTCATTTAAGCTTGTAGGTAACATTGCTGGTATAGTAAATGTACATGGACTGGTACAGTAAGTGTACATGGACTGGTACAGTAAGTGTACATGGACTGGTATAGTAAGTGTACATGGACTGGTACAGTAAGTGTACATGGACTGGTACAGTAAGTGTACATGGACTGGTATAGTAAGTCTACATGGACTGATATAGTAAGTGTATATGGACTGGTATAGTAAGTGTACATGGACTGGTATAGTAAGTGTATAAGGACTGGTATAGTAAGTGTACATGGACTGGTATAGTAAATGTACATGGACTGGCATAATAAGTGTACATGGACTGGTATAGTAAGTGTACATGGATTAGTATAGTAAATCTACATGGACTGGTATAGTAAATGTACATGGACTGGCATAATAAGTGTACATGGACTGGTATAGTAAGTGTACATGGACTGGTATAGTAAGTGTATATGGACTGGCATAATAAGTGTACATGGACTGGTATAGTAAGTGTACATGGATTAGTATAGTAAATCTACATGGACTGGTATAGTAAGTGTACATGGACTGGTATAGTAAATGTACATGGACTGGTATAGTAAGTGTACATGGACTTGTATAGTAAATGTACATGGACTGGTATAGTAAGTGTATATGGACTGGTATAGTAAGTGTACATGGACTGGTATAGTAAATGTACATGGACTGGTATAGTAAATGTACATGGACTGGTGTAGTAAAT
>NC_056520.1:6414454-6416924 GCF_014905685.2 Nematolebias whitei | reverse complement strand
AGTGTACATGGACTGGTATAGTAAATGTACATGGACTGGTATAGTAAGTGTACATGGACCGTGTATGACATTTTACAGGAACTTACATGATCACTTCTTTGACTAAAATAAAATAAATTTGCTTTTAAATTTAATTTTGCCTGTCTAAAAAGCTTTACCATAAATGGTTTTAGATTCTGCAATGTTTTCCTTACCATTATCCTAAAGGGGTTAGGGTTAAAGTTTTGATTTGACAGTACTGTGTTGTTGGACATTGCACTCAGCTACCACTAAAGCTTAATATCCCTAAAAATGGCTGATTTATACTACAGTAGTCCCTCGCTACTTCGCGGTTCATTTATTGTGGATTCGCTCTATCGCGGCTTTTCAAAATAAGAGTGGATATGACACACAATTGGCTGATTGATGGATGAGCCACATGATCGGCATGACCATTTTATTTCCAATAAATTATTTGAAATTATTTAGCTCCTCCTGCAGCTTTGTGCAGCCCTTACTGCTGCAGGATAAACTTCCTGCTGCAGTTGAACAGCTGATCAGATGTAGAAGTGGGTGTGGCCAAGAGCGCTTGCAGGCGGCAAAGAGCAGAGGAGGCAGGGAGCTGAAATCATGACATTCTGTGCTCTTTTAGAGCGTTTAGAGTTTAGAACAATGTTAGACTATTGCAAGAGTGTGGGAAAGGTTTAAAATGCCTTAATATATACATAAATAAATATTAAAATAAACTACTACTTACTACTTGTACTACTATTCCAACTTTGCAGTTTTTCACTTATCGCAGGTCTTCAGGGTACGGATCCCCCGCGATAAATGAGGGACTACTGTATTTTTCCTTTTTATCTCAGGTGGCCATCTTGGATTTTTGATTCGCAATCAATTTAATTCAGTTCAGTTTATTTATATAGCACCAAGTCACAACAGAAGTCATCTCAGGGCACTGAACAGAAACATTCATATATATATATATATATATATATAAATCATTTAACATTATTTATCTGAGGAGCAGAATGCTTTGAGTTTAACTCCATCACGGAACGCTCATCTTAAGCAAGCATGAAGGTGACAGTGGAAAGGAAAAACTCCCTCATGAGTTAGAAACCTTTAGCAAAACTAGGCTAAAAAACCTCTGAGTTACTGTATATCCATTTTAAAATAGCTTTGGCAGCTATCTTGCATTTTTAGATTTGAATTCAGAATGTGCTGTGGATCACTGTCAGGTACCACCATACCAAACTTCAGCTCAGTATCTTTTAAAATAGATGCGTTACCTTGTGTTTTCCCTTTTAGCTAAGGTGGCCATCTTGGATTTTAAATTTGCATTAGAAAAGTAAAACAGCTCGTTCTCACCTATGACCATACCAAATTTCAGCTCAATAGCTCAAAGAATGACTGAGTTAGTCAATTTAGAGTTTTCTGCGGTAGCTGCGGAAGCCATCTTGATCCAAAATGGCTCCAAAAGTTAATCGATGCTTTGTTCAAAGATCTTTTGTCTATAGGTCATGTGACCTCCCTGTGGTTAGCTCTTAAAGAGTTCTGTCTGTTTTTCAATGAGAAAATTGCGGATTTGTTTACAAATTACATTGCCATGGTAACTCGAAATGCCAATAAAAGTAATAGCACACATCATGGTGCTGAGCTTGTGAAAGAACGTTCGTCGGGGTACACATTGCGGTTTGGGCCGCTTTAATGTTGATAGAAGAGTAAGACCCTTTTCAGGTGGATAATAATAGTTGGCTCCCTTTCTAGTATGCATTCACAATTGACTTGACCAAACAACCAAACACATCATTGCGCCATGCCCCGACCTAACCGGGACTGTTGTAACTAAAATTTAACACTGTATTTAAAACGAATGCATCCAAGCAAAATCATTAGCATACGGACACGTCCGACTTGTGCACGTTACCAAATTCTCGCTAACAGAAAGCGAGTGCCGCACGAGCGCGCACAGCCTGTTTGAGTGTCCTTCTTGGTGCGACTCGCTGTTTCTGCTGCTTAAGTTCTTGGAGTTAGACAGTTTTAACACTACAAGTCATTTACCGGTATTTTTTTTGTCCAATATTTGGATTTGCTAAGCTTTCTTATGTTTGGAACCATACTGTGATGGTAGCTACAAAATATAGTTGAATAAAAAAAATATATAAATATAACTATAATCCCTTTGAATGGAACATTTAAAAGCCATTTTAAGTTAGAAATCTGTCAGTCTTGCAAAATAAATCGCAATTTTAAGTTACTTTTTACTATGAAAAGGTCTAACTGCGCTATTTTTTTAAATACATTGATATATATATCACAAGGCAAAATTATCCGGTCAGTGTCAATCTTTAGGAGTATTATCATTAATTACATTTTGACTTGTTAACAGTCACCAATTTATGGACTTTCTTGTTGCTTAAAAGTATTTAAACATTAAAAACTATATATATATATATATATATATATATATATATATATATATATATAT
>NC_056520.1:6396157-6414444 GCF_014905685.2 Nematolebias whitei | reverse complement strand
TATATATATATATATATATATATATATATATATATATATATATATATTATACCAAGAGGTTCTAGAAATGTTCTGAGTTCTGATGAAATCACTAAAACGAGAAAAGATGCACACATTTTAAATAGATCATGCAAGCTATAGAAGTATTTTTTTTAATTCAGTGCTGTCATAAAAAGCAAAATACAAACTCGACTCATTTGTCTTGTTGTGACCTCCCACCTCCAAGGCCAGAAACTCACCGTCTTCTATAAGACCTGTCCCAATGTGTTCATTGAAACATGACAGGAATGTAGAAATAAAGAGAAATTTTGACACAGACACACTGGAGTCAGAAATTTAAGATACAGTCAATCAATCAATCAGACTTGCTCATGTCCAAGAGCCTCACTGAAGAAAAAAAAAAAAACACATAGATGATGCCAAGAATAACATACAGTACTTGTGACTAGAATAATACACACAGTTGGTGCAGAGGAACTACTTGCACATGCTTGCAGTTGGTGCGCTTCTCCAAGTTTTGTTGGGTATACCGATATGTGCGCACTAAATAATCAGTTCACTGTGACATGCATGTTTGCGTGCCCAGGCGTTTAGCTTGAAGCCTATGCAAAGACTGGCAAAAGTGTTGCCAAGGACTTCAAGGGGTCTTTTCTTAAGACTGGATTAGCTTCTCTTAAGGCTGCCAGAGGAATGTGAGGATCAACAAGTCTGTTGTTGCAGTGCAAGCTCAAAAACAAGCTAAATTTGTTGTAGCAAATGGTTTACCAAACAGCCCATCACTCTTTATTAATATACCTCGTCTACTCCTTTGCTATTTCCTGTCTCTTTTCTCACCGAGAGTATAGCTGAAATTTAATTTCAAGAAACTGGTGACCCAAGGAAAGCAGGTGGCTATTTTTATCTGTTGTTCTACCGTTCAGCTTTGTACAAATAGGCAAAGATTATTGGAAATATTTTCATGTCCGTTAGTTCCATTAGTCTCTCTTAATAAACTTTGAATGAATTAGTTTGGGGGCAACTTGAAGCCTACAGTTTGATACCTGAACATAGCAAAGGATTCTCTGGATGGTGGTGCATTCCTGCCAGACGATTAGTAAGAGAGACCAGCCCAGGAAATAAATGTAGAACTTGGATCCAAAGTGGATCAGTGTGGGTTGTTCTGCATCAGCTAGACATTCTGTTTGTGAAATTCCTGCAATTTTACAATACCTTGGAGGATGTACAATAAAAAAAAAAAATACCTGTGCATTCAAGTGTCCGCAAAGGATTGTAGAACAAATCGTGCACTACATGTCTTTCTGGTCCATGTCTTGATGTTGCAAGTCTAACTAGAACATATGAAAAACAAAAATAAGTAGTTGATGCTCATTAAACACCCCCTTAGCTCTTAAATTTTGCTTGAAGCGTTCTCCATCTGGCTACGATTGTCAAAAGATCATCGTTCATACGTGTGTTGCAATTAAGTTGAAGGTTAACTGGTGTATATGGAAGGACACAGGCAGCAAAGCGTTGGGTTCGCTCTCTTTCCGTCAGGAAATCAATAATAGACCAGCTGCCCTGATGATGACCTGTGCTACACAGCAGCGTGCACAATCAGAGCTACTGCGCAAAGAGAACAAAGCTTTGCTGGGCTGTGGCGGGTGTGGCGTGGGGCTCCAGGAAGTTACACTTGGCTGAAACGTCCTGAATTGAAACAAGGCTTTGAAATAGCTACGTTTTATTTTTTGTTTCTCGCTTCTGGTGGGTTTTTGCTGTTTATGCAGTAGGAAACATACAAACCAATAGAATGTAGTGACTATGCGGCCTTGAGAAAAATGGTGGGAAAATGCACATTTTACTCTTAATTTCACTGCTTGTGTTTATCAGTCAATCAACCTTTTTTTATACAGGTAAATCCCATTGAGCCTCGAGGACTCATTTACGTTTATCAAATACATAAACAGATTCAAGAACTAGCAATTCTTGAAGGAATACACATGGCCTACAGACATACATGCCAGAGTCTTAATAAAAGATAATTTTGTGTTGAAGAATATCAGTTGTAGGAATTTCGGCCACATCATAAAACAAAACTGTTGCAATGTCGCACAATATCACGAGATCTCACACTCAACAGTTGGTGTTGCTCATGACTTTGAGCAAAAGTCACACCAAAATTTCGCACAGTAATTGTGCAAATGACTGAAACATAGCCATTTTGGGGTTTTATAAGATCTGTTGGTTGCGGCAGCCTTCTCGAATTGGTTTGGCTCCAAAAGTTAATCAATTGTACCAATGACTCCATAGTACGTACATATCAGAATCAGTATAAGCCTTATTATCATTGCACCGAGATGCAACAAGAACATGTACGTACAGTCATCTGAAAGATGGACGGAGTGCACCAAGCTGCTGCTATAAAGCGCGGCCTTCTTATTCTTATTCAGAATAATGGTTTTAGATAGAGAAAGGGACAAAGCCATGAGGACAGAGATAGTGGCGTTACAAAAAAGATCTCTTCACACCTTGTCCTTATAGGGCAAGATTTAAGACATCAAAAAACTCAGCCAGCTAAAGCACATTTATGAACACGTACAGATGCATTTACAAACGAGGCGGTCCATGAAGCCTTAGATAGTCCATTGTCCTGATAAGATGGTGGTCAGCCGGCACAGTTCTAATTAGCTTTGTTGAAAGAATTTGTAATATATGTCGAAAGTAGTTTCCATTTTGGGAGATGTATAAAACAAAAAAATAAGAGCTGATCCGATACACAGATAGAGAGCTCCTTTGAGAGCTTGAGAGAAAAAAAAAACGTATGACTCTCTCTCTCGCTCTCTCTCTCTCTCTCTCTCTCTCTATATATATATATATATATATATATATATTTGTGACTATATCATCCAGTCAGACTTGCTTCGTCTCAAACTTATCCTAAATGACGATAAAACCAAAGGGATTCTTTTTCAAACAGGAAGTCGGTTCCAGCAGTTCTTCCTCTGATTTTATCCTCAAATGGTGTCCTCATCGAGTTTGTTGATTCCTATAAATATTTGGGTATCTTGGTCGACTCGCATCTCTCTTTTAAGCTTCACGTAGAAAACCTAGTAAAAAACCTGAAAGTTAAGTTGGGTTTCTTTTTCAGAAACAGATCCTGTTTAACCATGAATGCTAGGAAACACCTTGTAACTGTGACTTTCCTTCCCTCCATTGATTATAGTGACATTATATGAAAGTTCCTACAAGAACCCTGCAGATGTTGGATGTTGTCTATCACGGTGCATTAAGATTCATAACTGACTGTAACTACCCTACCCACCACTGCACCCTGTATTCACTGGTTAACTGGACATCATTAACTTCACACAGACTCTCTCACTGGTATATTTTCATCTTTAAATCACTTCTTGGCCTGTTGCCTTGATACATCTCCTCCTACATGTCTCTGCGTGAGTGCAGCTACGGCGTGTGCTCTCAGGACATTATTACCTGCAGTGTTCCCTCAGTGAGGACTGAACTAGGCAAAAGGGCCTTCTCCTACTCCGCTCCCGTTTCCTGGAATATCTTACAAAAAGATTTGAAGCTCTTGACCTTGACCTCTTAGTGGCTTCAAACATCTGTTAAGTTCCTGACAAGAACCAACGCAGACATGTTCCTGTTTTTAGCTTTCTACACCGCCTTACAACCTAGCTGTTTTTTTTTTCCTGCTACTTTTTTTTCCTTTTGACTGTCCTTTTGGTTGCCATTTTATTTTAATTTGTAAAAAAAAATCTGTATGCATCTTTTATGATTGTCTAGTCGTTGTTATCCACTGTTGTCATCAATCTTTGTAAAGAAATCAGGTCTTTCTTGTAAATGAGTCCCTGAGGCTCACTGGGATTAACCTGTGTAAATAAAGGTTGAATGAATAGACATTAGGTTTAGCAAAATATCTCAAACTTTCTACAATAAAAACATTCATTGTTCTACAGAACCCCACAGCAGATCATCTAATTGCTAGCTTTTGCTTTAGGACAAAAACAAGACATATCTTCATCATATTGTCGCATTTCAATGAAAACCATTGAGTAGAATGTTTTCTAATGTACAACATTTCCCTGTATTCTTAGAAGGGTGTATCATACATGGGCTATCTTGTGCGGCTTGTGTGTATATGATGGCTACCATGTGTCTTGAAGTGACCACTCGCCTGCCTGTATTCTGTCAACATCAGCAACATCACCAGGTTTCTGAGCAGTATTCTATAATCCGTGCTCTTTAGCTACCTCACCAGATTAACTGGCACCCATGTGGAAAATAAAGCGTCTGAAGGAGGCTTCCTTCTGATCCTGCTGCGTTAGACGGACAGAAGAATCTGAGCAAATGTGCAAAAGTTTTGATGGGTCATGGTATCTCCAGTGGTGCGAAAAATAAATGATTTTCTAAGAGGATCAACTTCTAATCTTAAATCAGATAAAAAAAAGAACGCCAAACATGTAAATGTGTTTGCTTTGTGTAAAGTAGCTTAAATGAATGCGTATCACCCATCACCTTTTTTTTGTCAGTATATTAGCTCTTCAATAACTGTTATGAATGATTCTCAGCTACTACCAAAGCTAAATATATGTAAATTTAACTAAGTTAAAGCCAGTTTAGTGTTGGTTGTGATACAGACAAACACACACAGACCAGGGCTAAAACAATATCCTGTTTCCTTTGGCGGTGATAATAAACCTCTCATGCTATTCTGTCATTTCTGTAACAGGTGCTCTCTTCTAAACACTTTTTTTTTTTACTTTGCCAAGAGCCTGACATGTTTCTGTGTCACATTTCACGGGGAACTCGACTTCACACGATCTGGATGTAGGAGTTGAAGTGTGGTCTTGCAGCTATACCTCCAGGCCTTCAAACAGTGAAGCTGGTGATACTCAACCAGGAGGCTCTGGTGGTATTCCATCAGGAAGTGAGGTTACACGTGTCATACTAGATAAGCGGCTTCTTTCTCAACTGTTTAAGAAAACCACTTGTGTACACACATGGCATGACTTCCATTGCTAATGCATACAACTGCAGGCAAAACAGTTATAATTTAGTGTGTGTGTGTGTGTGTTCATTGGTGTCATGTTAGCAAAGCATCTCATAAACCATTAAGTGGATTTTATTATAAGTTTCAGAATTTAATCAGCGACAGTGCGTCTTTTGAAATCAGCCCAGTCCAAGATGGCCACTATGGCTAATTTAATGTAATCTACACAAAAAAGTGAATTCCACAAATATCTAGCTAATATTTATTGTGATAGCAGCTAACAGTTGTTTAAACACAACACATTTTCCAGTTGGTGATAAATTATGCAACATATTGCAATTTTGCAAAAGAGGAGGTGGGAGTGCATCAAGGCTCGGCTCTGAGCCCCTTCTTGTTTGCTCTGGTGATGGATCGACTAACGGATGAGGTCAGGCAGGAATCCCTGTGGACTATGATGTTTGCAGATGATCTTTGGTGAGAACAGGGAACAGGTGGAAGAGAACTTGGAGAGGCAGAGGTTTGCACTTGAAAGAAGAGGAATGAAAGTCAGTCGTAGTTAGACAGAGTACATGAGAGGGAGGACAGTGGAACAGTGAGGCTACAAGGAGCAGAGGTCACAAAGGTGCAGGACTTCTAGTACTTGTGGTCCTCTGTCCAGGACAATGAGGAGTGTGGTAAAGAGGAGAAAAAGAGAGTCCAGGCAGGATGGAGCGGATGGAGAAAAGTTTCAGGAGGGATTTGCGACAGAGAGGTGTCAGCAAAAGTCAAAGGAAAAGGTTATAAGACAGTGGTGAGACCAGCTATGTTGCATGGTTTGGAGACAGAGACATAGACATAAAGACAGGAGACAGATGACGATGTTGAGGTTCTCCTTAGGAGTGAGAAGGATGGATAAGATTAGCAATGCGATAATCAGAGGTACAACACAGGTTGAACATCTGGGAGATACAGTTAGAGAGGCCAGACTGAGATGGTTTCAACATGTCCAGAGGAGGGACAGTGGGTATACTGGTACCAGGATGTTAGAAATGCAGCTGCCTGGAAAAAGACAAAGAGAAGATATATGGATGCAATTAGAGAGGACATGGAAGTAGTTGGAGTGAGGACAGAGGATGCAGAGGACAGAGTGAGATAGAGGAGGATGACTCACTGTGGTGACCCCTGAAGAGGGAAAAGCCAAAAGAAGACTGCAATTTTGCAACATATTGCGCAAAACGTTAATTTAAAAGTTTGAACAAAACACCTACAGCTCAACATGAAAGGTTTTGAGTTGAAAACACTGAAAGGCACCTGGCGATATACATTTCCTTTACGGAATGCTAGGCCTTCAATTTCCAGATATTCTTGAAACAACTTGTTTGCTTTATGCATGCCTTGAGAGAACATATCTTTGAGTTTGTTGTTGCTGCCCTGTCCTTTTGTTGCACCCTTTCCAGACAGCTGAACATAAGTGTTTAAAGCGGTACATACTTTGCGAGTGACTGCAATGTGCCGACAGATGATTGTCAGAAAGTTCCTAACGGCCTGGAGGCGTTTATATTGTTTGTATCAATGTGCCCGAGGATGAAGCTAATTTAACCACGACTACAGATTAAAGCATTTTTAGTTGCTGGTTACTTCCATTTGTAGAAATAGTGAGAAAGATAAGATGTGATCTGCATTCCTGCTTTACATCTGAGGCCCGACACATTACGGCCTTTCGGCGCCAATACCTTCTGCTAATCTCAGTCAAATTTTTATAACATTCCAGGACTGATGGAGTGACACTATTTTGCTGGGAGTGATCGCTGCGATGCTTGTGTGTGGATGTGGGAGATCCCGTTCTCACGGTGCTAATATTTTAGACCATTTAGACTGTAAAGAGTCGATGGGAACATTATGCTCAAGGGGCTACTTACGCAACCATTTTGACTGACTGACTGATAGATAAATTCCACTTCAAGTTTAAGACACTCTTTGCTCTTTAATAATAAAATTGGGTGCAAATGATATATTTGGAAGATGCTTTTAGTCACAAACAGGAATTTAATGAGCAGGGTTTTTTATTCTCAAGGAGCATCAGCTGTTTTAAAGTTGAAGACTAGTTCTAATCAAGTTTTTTTTTTCAGTTTGACAATACAATGAGAAATACGTCAATGGCATTTACAACTCTGCACTACAAAATTGAAATATAACACATTATTCAAAAGTGTTTGGTGTTAAGATAATGCCGTGGGAATGACTCAACCATTTACCGTATTTTCCACCGTACACGTCACACTGCCCTATAAGTCGCATCAGTCCAAATTTGTCTAATAAATTGGAAAAAAATCCATAAATATGTCGCTTTGCCGTATACGTCGTATCTATCACGCATCACCGCTGACGTGTCGCGTTTGTTTCGTGTCACCGGCGACAACTCGGAAATGTGAGCCGAACCCAGAAATGTGGCCTGGTGTGCCAAAAATCGATGGGCTGCCAAATGGCAGCCGCGGGAGCGTGCACGGGAGGACTTTAACAAGAATTTAACAAGATAACACTTAAAAACAATTATTTGTATGCTTGAAATTATAGTAAAGATGTGTCTCAATCTACCTTTTGCTTAATGAATGCACTTTAGTGGTCAAATCAGCTGTATTTCAAAAGCTGATATGCAGACGTAGGAACGCGCAGAGGGACGAGCCTCTGCGCATTTCTTCGAAATCTAACAAGATAAACATCTAAAAACATTTTTTTGTTTGTTCGAAATTATAGTAACGGCGTGTCTCAGTTGAACTTTTACTTAAGAAATACGCTTTGATGGACAAATCAGCTGCATTTCGCCGGGGCGGCGCAACAAAATGAAGTTGATTCGGTTGCTCCAGGCAGACGACGGTGGACGTCGTTGGCAAGCCGATTGTGTCATTAATAGGCACTTTTACCTATTACATGATACAATGGCATACCTTACCACTGTGCTGCCATCTAGCAGCTGAAAACGGTAGTGTTCGATATTTTCAATCAGAATGAATGAAAACGGTCATATCTCAGCCAAAAATTGGTTCATAAATATGGAAAAAAATCCATAAATATGTTGCTTTGCCCTATAAGTCGCAGGGCATGCAAATCATGCAAAAAAACAAACAAACAAAAAATGCGATTTATACAGCGAAAAATACGGTATATGTCACAATCATCAAAAAAGGGTTAAATCATGCCATCTGGACAGTTTCTTTTTGGGAGAAACATTTCTCACAATTGTCACAATCTTGCTTTTTTCTTTTTGTTTGTGTGGTTTTGGTTTGTTTTTGTTGTGATTTTCTTTGTCTTTTACTTTTTTGTAAGCCTTAGAAAGGCAGCCACCTATTATTATCAACCTGAAAAGGGTCTTCAAGAATTCAAGGTTCTTTATTGTCATTCGCATCACATGTGGTACATGAGGTGGAACGAAATTGTGTACACAGGGTCCCAGTTACTTGCATTTGCTCTTCTATCAACTTTAATGCCGCCCGAACTGCAATGTGTACCCCCACAAATGTTATATCGTAATGACCGGTTTGGCACCGTGATGTGTGTTATTACTTTTATTGGTATTTCGAGTTGCCATGGTGATATAATTTGTAAACAAAGAAGCCATTTTTCTAATTGAAAAACACTGACAGAACTCTTCAGACCTTCTAACGGCCACAGATGACTTAGAGTCAAGAAGTCTCTGAACAAAACATCAGTTAGCTTTTGGAGCCATTTGGGATCAAGATGGCTGCCACAGCTAACTCGAAAATTCAAAATTGACTATTACTCAGTCATTCTTTGAGAAATTGAGCTGAAATTTGGTATGGTTGTAGCTGAGAGCATGTTGTTATACACTCCTAATGCAAATTTAAAATTCAAGATGGCCACCTTAGCTATGAAATTTGGTGTGGTGGAACTGGATAGTGATGCACAACACATTCTGAATTCAAATCTAAAAATGCCAGATGGCCACCAAAGCTATTTTAAAAATGGATATAACTTAGAGATTTTAGAGCTATTCAGCTGAAATTTAGTGTATTGGTAGCTGAGAACAATCCCCAATAGACTGATTGCAAATCAAAAATCCAAGATGGCCACCTGAGCTAAAAAAGGAAAAATACTATAAATCAGCCATTTTTAGAGATATTAAGCTGTGGTGGTAGTTGAGAGCAATGCACAACAACACAGTACTGACAAATCAAAAATTTAAAATGGACACAACATCAGGAACTTTCTAGTCTCTTGTTTCTCATGCATCGTTCATATTGCAATTTTCCTCAGTCCCGCTTCTGTTTTCCTCATTACTGACCTGTCCCCCATTTGACAATTAGTCTCAGCTGTCTCCACTTGTCTCATCCATCCCTGCCTATTTAATCTCTCGGGTCTCATTCCCTCTTCAGTCTATCATCGTGTTTGTTTACCTCGTTCTCTTTTACCTACATGCTCCTTGTGCTTTTGGTTACTTTTTATGTGCCCTTTCAGCTTTTTGTAGTTTTTGTGTTTCAGCCTTCAGCCACATCATCATCTTGTTTTGTTTTGTTTATTACATCATCCTTTTGCCAAGTTCCCACGTAAGTTTGCATCCTTGGGTCCCATACATAAAACCTGTCATAATATCTGTCAAATTAAGTTTATACTTCCTAAGAGCAATTAGTTGCAACAGCCATCTTCAATCAAGTTGACCTTAAACGCTAATCAGTTATAGACACAGATCCAGTGATTATATATTATATACTGTATTTTGTAAACAGGCAGACAGGGTTCCCTCCAACAGTTATTGTCGAACATTTTAAACAAAACATATTGCACAATCAGAAGAGCAACAGTTACAACAGTCAAGAATAAATGTGTTCGGTATGCCTCTTAGCTAATATCAACCTAATTTTGTCTCAGTATCTGTATAAATGATTGCGTTCTAGCTATTTTTGTGTTTGCTAGGATTGAATAAGTGTGGCTTATCTCTACTACTTTTATGCAAACAAGGGGATTTGACGGCCTTTCCATTTCTTCACCACAAATGTCTATCCACATTATTCTAGGTGGATTTACTTTGGATAAAACTTCAGGTTGGTTGAGTGACGGGATCAATAAAGAGGCTTGTTGGGTTCATCTCCCACAGCCGCCCCCCTCAAAGGTTCAGTATATGATTCTCAGTTTTGCCAAAGTACTTAGTTTGTAATGGTTCGTGACAGCTGAAGGGACAGAACGACTATGTTGTTTAATCAAAGTATGACTGAACTATGTTGTTTGACGTCTAGAAGGTAAGTTTCCCACTTTTAAGTCCTGTCATGCCCATTATTCACAGACAACACCATGGGTACTAGGAATATAAGGGATTGGCTACTTTTATCAGCTGACACCTACACTAATCTTTGGCAAGCTGGTTGGAGGTTTTTGGGTTACAACAGAGTTGTGTCCCGATTTTGAGTCTACTAAGCTGTATGATCTTGGAGAATAGAAGATATATTATATTTGTGTACACATTACCATTACACATTCCTTGGATTGTGCTTGATTTGTGTGGGAGTGTGCTTATGCTCAGCAATGAAGCATTGACAGCTCAAATTATACATGACAATAGTGGCAGTGAGTGTGTTGAAATGAGTAATAGATATTGACAAAACTGAAGCAGAAATCCTACGCTTTGTTGGCCTCATTGTTGCAAATTACCTTGCAATGCATCACAATGTGCGAGAGATTTGTCATAGCAAAGACAGACTCATTTTAGCAGTTCATAGACGGTATGCTTGTGCCTGAAACACTGAAGTTTGAATCCAGGTCTTTTACCATGAAATATAGTCAGATTTTAGATAACAATCCACTATAGGCTCAATTCTGCAGAGTGGCCGCAAAGACCTAAAGTGCAACTACTAGCTCCTGTTTGTCCTTTTAAATAAACATATAATTCTATGCAAATAACTGTGACAAGAAAAATCAAACCTATGAATCTGGTAGTAGCAAGATGCAAGAAACTCAAGAAGTAAATGAAAAAAGTGAATGTTTGGCAGACCCGAGAACAACGAGAAGGACTGAGCAGAGAACAAAGTAACTCAAGCTTATTAAATACTAAGGGAAAGTAGGGATAAAATGAAGATCAGCTAAGAGGAAATTGGCAAACTGAAGCTTAGTGTACTGGACGAGTGAAGGAAGAAAGGAACTACTAGACACAAGGTGAAAGACTAAAATTGTAGAACAAGAGAAAAGTTACCAAAACTGTTCAGTTAAACCAAAGAAATTCAGAAAAAAACATCAAATTAACAGTTTAGATCTTTAAGGTAAGGTTCTGTGGAAAGGTACGCCGATGTTCCCCATCACTGAAGGATTTAAATGGTGAATGTTTATAGTTTGTGAGGGGGAGTGTTTTTCTGGACTTGAACCCAAACTTCAAGAACGATCGTTCTAGATGCAGCCGTACATCAGAATGGAAGTCGGCACGTTGCTTATTTTTCACCTAATCATTTGAGCAAACTAAACTTTTAGGCAATATAAAAACTAGAAAGGTGCAGTCTGGTCATTTAAAACAACAGGAGTACCACATTGGGCACATTGTACACCCATTGACAAATGTGTTGAAGCAGCAATTTGTATAGCAACGCCCCAGGCAAGCAATGGCCTTGTATAGCATTGACCTTGATTGGTGACTTTGACCTTGGAGCTGGGCTGTGTGCAACCATTACGTTGAACAGATCGGATTATATGTTTTTTAGTATACATCTGTCTTTTTATGGGCATATAGTAAAAACATAAAATTTTAGAAGGAATTACTGTATAATGAAAAACAGGCTTTTTTGTAATGGTTTATAAAATAGCATTTGCATGAACAGTTGTAAAATTTTAAAGCTTGGACGCAATTTTTGTTTTTATGTTTCGAATGGCAGAAATCCACTTTATTATGTGTATTTATATTTAATGCCAATTTATTTAGTTTAATTTTAAAGAGGCCTTAATCAAAATGTAAATCTCTCTCTCTATATATATAAATATATAAGCGTCTTTGAGTATTTAGTAATGCGCTACACAAATAAAATGTATTGTTATTATTAATATTATTATAGCTCTACAAAAACAGGTCTACGGTATGTATGATGCTCTTAAAACTATATATTTATTTACTTGATTAGCACAATAGCATCAAAACTCTTCTTTTATATCATTTCTGTTTTCTGAATGGGCCAGCCCATTAGTGTAGGTTTACAGGATTTCGGCACTAGCTCAGAAGCACTTTTAACGAAGGTATCCACTTTCACTGAATACCCTTGTTTGCCTGCTATTGCATTTAATGAGGTCTTGCTGGCTCTGTGACAAGAACGAGTAACTTTCAGTGTGTGCTCCAAATATTTCCCCCTAATCACTTGCAAGAACATCTAAAGCCTCAGGCAAACTTCAAACGTTTCTTCCGCCAGAATAATACAAAACGCCTACGGCAATAATGAGGCCTGACCTCGCAGACTTAATGTCTTGCAAAGTGGTTCCAAAAGGAGCCAAAAACCAAAGAAATCGAGTATCAACAGCGCAGCTGATAATGGAAAACGAAGTTAAGGTCATGTGTAGAATTTGTAAGTGGGATATCTATGCATAGGCAATTTGTGCAAGGTAGACTAACCATGAATTACATTTAAAGTATCTCTTAAAGTGTTTTTATATCATCTGACAATGGTCTTTTAGCTTTATTGGGGAGATTAGACTACAATCTCAAACTGAAACCAATGACTAAAGCATCATATTAGTACAACGATAAACAGTACGACATACGGCACATTATACAGCAATCTATAGACAAGCACAGACCTTGTATAACCTTTGACCTTGATTTATAACCTTGATTTTAGAGCTAGGAGTGATGAAATATGTATGCAACACAGTTTAGTGATGATGCATATGTGTACGTTAAATTATCTTGAGTGGACATACAGACGGATGGAGACTATACCACAATTTGCCCATCTTCGACAGACGTATAAAAAGTTGCACGATATACAGTTAGGCCTGTCACGATAACACATTTTGCTGGGCGATTAATTGTCTCAGAAATTATTGCGATAAACGATAATATTGTTTGAAATTTGACAATAATTAGTAATTTTTGTCAAATTTAAGAAGAAATTTTGGTCAACTTGTTTTGAGTGTAATACCTTTTTTTGACCACCAGATGGCAGTATAAGACTTTGAACCGAAGGATGGATAGTGAGGGAGCGAGCAGTGTGTTTCTTTAAGAAAAATGGGAGGGAGGCCCCTTGATGTGACATGGGCTGTCTCTCTTTGATTCTCATAATGGTGGACGCTCTGTGTAGTTTGAGCTCTTTAGCATAGCATTTTTTACGCAAAGCTTTTAATAAAAATATCAAGTTCTCAGCTTCTTTTTGCAGAGAAAAACAACTTTTTACACAAAGGCACGGGTTTCAACCGTGAATTTTGGAGCTTTGACAAGACAGAGGTTTTTTTCCTGAGGTCGGCCTGTTAGCTTAGCTCCTAGCTTAACTTCTCAGCTTAGCTGCTTTTAACGATCCAAAAAAACGCAATATTGGACGGTTAAAACAGATTTTAATGAGAGAAGAGAAAGGAAGGGGTCAGTGAAGAGCACCGGAGTTGAGCCTTTTGTCATCCAGTGTCTTGAGAAAAAAGAGAAAGACACGAAGAAACAATAAAGCCGATAAATGAAAATGAGGTTGATAATTTTCATTTATCATGCGATTAATTGATTTATTGTTTATCGTGACAGGCCTATATATTATACGCATTTCTTCACCCTCTGGAGTAGATTTTATGCAAGGCTACACAGTTCTGTGATTTGGGGACGGTAAATAAAATATTCAAAGCACATTTACATGTCCAAAATAAGAACTCTTGTTTTCCAGTTTTTTGAGTAACAAATGCCTTCAATAACACTTTACAGCATGATCAAATTTGACAGTATTCATGATTAGAGCAGTGCGTTTTGAATTCTATGGAAGGGTCTTTAATCCTGCTTTGCCTTGCAAAAGATTCATTTGTATGGAAAGCATGGTGAAAAAATTTGCATGTCTCCGGGTGACCCAGGAGACAGAGTATGAAACAATGATTTAATCAGATCCTAAACCTACAAACTAAACCCTAATCACCAAATCCAACTTGTGCATTGCAGTACATATTTGCTCTTTTTCTTTGCCTCGGTACTTCAAACTCATCCTACTCAATATCAAGAAATATATAAAGCAAACAATGTGGCTTTCTTTACTCTGGATTTAGCCACCCAACAAGCCACAGAGTAACAGATTTAATCGTCTATTTTTAGCCCTGGATATCTCCAGCTATGCGTGAGTTTAGTTGAAGCAGTTTATTATACAACATACAAACAACTTAATAATAATAATAATAATGTGTTGTCATCAAAGTATGTTCCCATAAAATTGCGAAATGGAATCTCTGCATTTAACCCATCCACCACCAGGTGGTGCAGTGGACAGCTATTGAGGGTGCCCTGGGGGCATTTTGGGGATAGGGTGTGCTGCTCAGAGATATCACGAGATGTGCAACGACTGGGGATCGAACCTGGGACTTGTGGGTTCCGAGTCGGCTGCCCTGCCTCTACACCATCTTGGCCTCCTTATATGAGACAGGTCAATCACTTAAATCATGATAACGTACCAGTGAGAACCGACTAGAACTGTATTTGTTACCAACTCTGATAACATAGTTAAAACACTAGTATGCCAAAAATGTCACTTTTAGAAGAGACATGAAAAGATAGACGATAGTAGTTAATTTTAATATACATTTATGTATTTATACAATTCTGGCAAATAAAAACATAAACAAGACATAATTGTTATTAAATGTGCCAAAGTACTATACAGGCTGTGCACTGACAACTAAATGCCTCTGAAACGTCATTAAAACAGTATAAATCGTACTTGTAAAAGAGAAAATGTGGTCACACTTGGCTTAACATAGAAATAGTCTAAATCGAGCTTTGGCCTGGACGTTTATTAATGTTCTATATGTTCTAACCCCCTAAAAACTCAAAGGAAACCTTTGCTAGTTTGCAATAAACCTGACGTGTTGGATAGTGTTTTCTAGGAACCATTAGAAAATGTTGGAGCAGTGTAGGCAATTTTAAAGAAACACTTGGCTCAAAACTTCTGTCTAAAGGTAAAGTTTAATTATTAGAAACCAGCCTCTGCATTCAGAAGCATAAAGATTGTGAGCTGTCATAAACGCTCTTTAATAAAACACTTCAATCTGGGATGGCCTTTTTCCATGGACTTGAATTAGCCCTTCCCATGTCAACCCTGTAGGGCTTATCTGTCAAACTCAAGGTTCGGGGGCCAAATGTAACCCTCGTTGACATCTTATCTGGCCCCCAAGATGATATTTTAAATGTAAAATACGTTTATCACTTTAATTTTTTTCCGTAATCTTTGATTATGATGTCAAAAACTGCAACAGAGAACGTCAAATTAGACCAATCAAACGCTTGTTGAGGAACCTGCAACCAATAAAATATGTTTGGTATCTAACTTGAGTTAATGTAGATTCTGAAACCGGCCCTTAGTTTGAAAAAGTTTTTAATTTTGGCCCCCGTTTGTAAGTGGGTTTGACACCCCTGCTGTAGGGGATCAGGGTCTTTACATTTTAATTTTTTTCTGGCCACCTCAGTGAACTGTTGAATGGACCAAGGCAGCAAGAGGGGGTTGAAGCCAACGCACCCCTTGGTGCGCTTTTGCACCTTAAAGCAAGGTAGTAACAGAGACAAAATGGTCAACATGTGAGAGTATGTTGTAAAAATGTGAGGTGATGACATGGTCTGTGTGACCACCTGATCGCGGGGTTATAAATTAAGAAAGGGAGAGTAATGATGACGCACTGCAGCTTTGCATTTAGTTTAAATAAAATTGGTTACCATGAAGAAAAATGCTAAACTGAGTCATTTGCTTTGTTTTAAAAGTAAAGCAGGGGACATGCCTGCCACACATTTAATGTGTTTTGCTCCAGGTCAACACGGCTGAGTTCTGCTCCACACCTCTTTAGGTTCACCCATGGGTGACTCCGTCAGTGATTTACAATACGAATGCCCAACATTAAGACAGACTGGCTCCTGAAATGATTGGTACGGCAGCAACTTCTCAGCACAAAAAAAAGAAACCATCCAGATGACCTGACTGAACATTGCTGGATTTATACCAGGATTATTGAGCATGGACTTTGGTGATTTGCTTCAGCAAAGGGAGAACAAAGGCCATTTTCCAAGTGTCTGGAATGTAGTTTTGGCTTCTGGACAGGTTAAAGATGTGGGTCACCGGTACTGCGATGATATGAGCGGCCAGCCTTAAGAAATAAAGTTAAAAAGTACTGAAGTTAAAAAGTACTTCAGTTGTTCACTGACTAAGGAATCCAGAACATCTGCCAATACAGACAGCTTGGAGATGGGCCTGTGGTTATTCAAATTGGTCAGGTCCCCACCTTTAAGGAGGGGAAGTACAAGGGCAGACTTCCAAACCAAAGGTTTTTGGCCTGAGGGATGGATCAAAAATATGTCAGAGGAGACAAAAAATAATCAACAGCTTGTTTTAAGAAAAATAAAAACCTCAAGGTGATCTGGACCTGCTGATTTTTTTAGAGTCTAAACTTTTAATTGCATTGTGCACCTCTGAAACTGGTAAAAGGGAGCGGTAAAATGGTTGTGCCACAGTTAGAGTTACCAAGCTCATTAGATGAACTGAACGGACGGGATTTCCAACTCCCCTTTGCGCCGCGACGGTGGACAAAGAGATCTGATCACATCGATGAGATGATGGTCTAAGCACGGCTGGAACCAAATTGCTGCTATTTTAAATTTACTCGGATAATAAAAGGAACAAATAATTGTATATAGCATACACAGGTACATATACTGCAAGTATATAGCCGAAGTTTTGGATAAGCATTAAAAAAAGTTGTGGCTAATCATATAGTTTGCTGGCTAAAATGCTGACAAGAGGAAACTTCGTAACGCGGTTCTATTATATTCAGGGTTTTAAAACTGTCTTTGTTTTTAATGCCCACCTGAGTCTATATTAAAGGCTGATAAACCAGCCTGTAAAAAAATATAAATCACTTACACAATAGGTTAAGTAACTCATGCATAGACAGCATGGATCTATAATTTGTGGTTGCTTTCCTTTAGAGCAGAAACAGGTGGAAAAGCCCATTAATTGTCACTCGGTGACAGATTAATGGGTAAACATGCAAAAAAGAAAATTTCAGCACTAGCTTACAAATTACGGTGGTCAGTAATTGAAAGCAGATGTGATCATTGAAGAGGTTCCAGGTCAGTAAAAGCAATGAATCATTATAATTTTATACATGCATGTGTGAAGTCGGCATGTGTAAGACAAAAACTAAGGAAAAAAGCAGCAAAGTACTTGTGCATTTCTCCACTTTAGTGTTGAGGCATAAGAAGAGATCATTTAAAACCTGCTGCAATGCTAAAGAGCAAGAAAACAAAACTAAAAATTACCTGGGGAAATTTTGACAGGGACTGCCATGTTGCCTCCATTTAAAATTTTTGATTTGACAATACTATGTGTTGTTGGGCATTGCTGTCAGCTACCACCACAGCTTAATATCTCTCAAACTTGTTAATTTATTATATTTTCCCTTTTTAGCTTAGGCAGCTATCTTGGATTATTGATTTGCAGTCAGAGTCTATTAGGGATTGTTCTCAGCTACAAATACACCAAATTTCAGCTAAGTAGCTCTAAAAACCTCGGAGTTATACCCATTTGAAATTAGCTTTGGTAGCCATCTTGCATTTTTACATTTGAATTCAGAGTGTATTGTGTATCTCTGTCAGGTACCACCACGCCAAAATTCAGCGCAATAGCTTTTAAAATAGCCAAGCTATATTTTTGATCTTTTAGCTAATGTGGCCATCTTGGATTTTTAATTTACATTAGGAATGTATAACAACTCGCTCTCAGCTACGACTACACCAAATTTCAGCTCAACATCTCAAAGAATGAGTTATTGTCAATTTTGTGTTTTCTGAGGTAGCTGTGGCAGCCATCTTGAACCAAAATGGCTCCAAAGGTTAATCTGTGTTTTATTCAGAGATCTCTCCACTCTAGGTCACGTGACCTCACCGTGACCGCTAGAAGCTGTTGAGTTCCGTCCGTGTTTTTCCAATGGGAAAAATAGTGTCTTCGTACATTACGTCACCATGGTAAAAGCTGTTGAATTCCGTCAGTGTTTTTCCAATGGGGAAAATGGTGCATTTGTAAAGTACGTCGCCGTGGTAACAGGTATTGAATTCCGTCAGTGTTTTTCAATGGTGTATTTGTAAATTACCCCACAATGATAACGGCTGTTGAATTCC
>NC_056520.1:6388594-6396147 GCF_014905685.2 Nematolebias whitei | reverse complement strand
ATAACGGCTGTTGAATTCCGTCAGCGTTTTTCCAATGGGAAAAATGGTGTATTTGTAAATTACGTCGCCGTGGTAACAGCTATTGAATTCCGTCAGGTTTTTTTCAATGGGAAAAAATGTGTCTGTTTGTAAATTACGTCGCCATGGTAACTCAAAACAGTACTAAAATAATAACACGCATCACAGTGCCGAGCCGGTCGTTTTGATATAATATTTGTGGGGCTACACATTAATGTTCGGTCCGCATTAAAGTTGAATGAAGAGCAAGACCCTTGTCAGGTGGATAATAATAGGCGTCTACCTTTCTAGGCAGTCCCCAACAAGTACGTTGTGTAATTTTGCAACGTTCCTTCAGTGTTTCGTCCTCTTTAATAGTGGATCATCCAAAACCCTGTTTTACTTTGTGTGTACGTGGTTAGATTTAGATATAGTACTAAATAGTTTAGAACTTGGTTTAGTGATGGTGACACTGTAGCAGCAAATCCGTACGAACTCTTATAAAGAACCATTGTTGCCATTGTTTTCATGTCATACATAAATCTCCATGCCGTGCGTTTTGAATTTTTATGATTGCAGTAGATTTAAAAGCTTGTCTTATCGCAACAAGTGTTCAGCTGCTTGCGAGTAATGTCGTCCAACGGTGTTACCATAGTAACATATCCCCCCCCCCCCCAGCCCTTTTGATTTCTGTATGTATATGTAGCCATGGAAACTGACCTATTCTTTAGTGCCATTTGTCCCTTTTGTTTAAAATAGAACAAAAAACAGCATGCTGTGCCGGCACTGTACTGCGTGTCCAGATGGCATTAGTCATCTAACTGCACGGCGCGAGAGCCGTTGGAGTCATTAATCTTTCCAGGGAAGCGTTTGTCACATGCGAGCGCAAAATAGCAGCAGCTATGACAGCTTAATTCTAGCTGAAGTCAAACCGTTGTACAAGATTTGCAGAAAGGTTTCCGATAAGGCTTTACCCGTTACCTGGCTATGTCTACAACTTGCTGCTACAAGTGGAGCCCACGATCTGATGGTTCTGATGCATACGTCCTATTATTGTTCATCATTCTTATTGTGTGAATGTTTATGAAGCATTCACACTATTTCAAGTCCATTTTTCTCCTGTACGTTTTTTTGGCAACTTTCTCGTTCCACGATTTTTGTGCTATTTCAACAAATCATATCAAAAAGTTCAGCTCATTCAGGAGAAAGGTGCTATGACTTCTGGTATTGGTGCAACTTTAGCTTTTTGAAATATTTAGCCTTTTCTGCCACTTTTTTCCTCATGGAAAATTAATTGAGCTCATTTTACATCCTTCAAACCTTTATATCTGTTTTACAACCTTTTACTGCTTCTTTCATGTTTTGTTCTGCTTCGGCTTCTTTCAGCTTTCTTCTGCAAATTTAAACCTTTTTCAACTACTTTCAGCTGTTTTTTTTTTCAGCTGTTTTGTGCTCTTTTCAGATTCTTTCTGCTAACTACATTTTTATGTTTCTTCTGACTCATTTTTGTTAATTTCAGCTTGTTTTTGATAGTTTCAGCTTTTTCTGCTATTTCAGCTAATATTTAGCTGTTTTATGCTAATTTGAGCCTTTTCAACTAATTTCACATTTGTTGCACTCATTTCACCTTTTTTCTGCCTAATGCAGCAAAAATGTGCTCTCTCTACTTCGTTCTGGTAATTTAAGCTTTTTTCTGCGTTTTTAGCTACAAAGTACTTTTCAGCATTTTTTTTTTTTTTTGGTTGTTGTTGCTAATTTCAGCTTTTTTCAGATAATTTCTACTTTTTTGTGCTCATTTTTGCTTCTTTCAATTTAATTGAGCAAAAGTGTTCTGTTTTCTTCTGCGTTTACACCTCTAGATGCAGGAAGAGGGCCACCTGCATCATGAAGGACCTCACTCACCCAGCACACACACCTTTTGTCCCGCTCCCCTCAGGAAGGAGGTTGAGGAGCATTAAGTGTAGAACCACTAGACTGAGGAACAGCTTCTACCCTGAGGCTGTTAGACGCATGCATCTCTAACCAGAATAATGAATGTGAAAAATCACATCATGTTGCTGCTGATCAGTTTCATGTTGCTGCTGATCTGTTTCATGTTGCTGTGTTCATGCGTGCTCATCTGCTCACACAGACTCATGTTCGTGCTGCTGTTCGACAATGTTTTTATGCTACTAGTGCTTAGTGTATTATGTAGTTGATGTTTTTCTTAGTTCATGTCTTAGATCTTATTACCGTTTTTCTTTTACATTTTATTGTTGGATGTAACTGGGACCCTGCGTACATAAGCTCGTTCCACCACGTGTACCACATGTGGTGTGTATGACAAATAAATCTCTCTGACTCTGACTAATTTAAGCTTGTTCTAAATTTTCAGCTACCTTTTTAGCATTTTTAGCTAATTTCAGCTGTTTACAGATAAATATAATTTTTTGTGGTAATTTCTGCTACTTTCAGCATAATTAACTTCTTTACGCTAACTTCGGCTTGTTATGCTCATTTCAGCTTTTTACTGTTTCAGCATTTTCTGCCTTTTCAGCTACTATTTAGTCGTTTTTATGCTAATTGTAGCTTTTTCAGTTAATTCCACATTTTTCAGCTCTTTCTGCTTCTTCCTGGTGGTTTAAGCTTTTTTCTGCCTTTTAGCTGTTTTTTGTTTATTTTTGCAAATTTCAGCTTTTTTTTTTTTTTAGCTAATTTCCTAATTTTTGTGCTCATCTCTGCTTATTTAATCCTAATTCCTTCTGCTTTCTTCTGCTAATTTAGGCTTGTTCTTCTATTTTAGCTACAATTTAGCATGTTTTTAGCTAATTTCAGCTGTTTTTCCTGCAAAATCTTCAGCTATAAGCATTCACACTGCATTTTTGCAGGAAATATAATTTTTCTAATTATTATTATTATTTTTTAATTACAATTTTTTATTATTTGCACTTCACTATATATGTTTATACAACTGGGGAACAAAAATTAAGTAGCAAAACTCACATTATAAACAAAAAAGTCCAGATTACTTTTACACAATCATTCATTTTACCAACCTATTGTGTCTTTTTATGTCCAAACGCGATATTCTGTGTAATTGTGCACCGTTTTGACATTTGTAGGATAAAACTTCTTTAAATTAATGAATCAGTCCATTCATTTTACATGTAATTTGTTCTTCAATAACATGTGATTAAATTACCCTTAATGCATCTCAGAGGAATATGTGGAAATTGGTTATGTCATCCCGCATGTGTGTTTTAACACTCATTAGTTTCATTGACACAGCCAGAAATAAGTTAACATTTGCTCTCTATAATACATATTTAATAGCTGGCTAATATTAGAGAAAGAGTAGAACATATCTCATGATGAGCTAAGCTACTGAAAGGGTTTTTCTGTCTCAGAGGCTCCAGCATCTGTATTTGCTGATATCAAAACATCTTTCAACCAAACAGTCTTTAATTCCGATAGCTTGACAAAATTATAACGAAAATAATGATTTAAATTTGCTAATATTTAAGTACACTAGTAATTTTGGTATGCCACTGATTCCAGCATGCTACTGATTTTGGCATGCAAAGGACATTGGTACTCTAAGAATTTAAGTAAGCTAACGATTTCAGTTTGCAAATGTTTTCATTGTGTGAAAACAACAATTTTATGAGAAATGACCTTAGCAGCTTGAATACATACAACTCTAACCTAAAGAAAAGGCTGTAATTGTGGTTAAAAGACATGCTTACTTGGAATTGTGAATCAGAAGTACCGTATTTGTCGCTGTGTAAGTCACAGCTTTTTGCATAAATTAGCTTGTGACTTATACAGCAAAACATGTTTTTCCCCACATATTTATAACCCAACTTTTGGCTGAGATCTGACAATTTCATTCTTTCTGGCGTGGGAAATATTGAACACTACCATTTTCAGCCACTAGAAGGCAATTGAGTAATATGGCAAGCCAAGTATCTCATTAATAGGTAAAAGTGGTTATTAATGAGACACTTGGCTTGCCATACAAAGCCCCCTTGGTCTCGCTCCAGAACTCCTGGAGCAAACGTCAAATCAGCTGCATTTCACCGCGCCGCCCAGGTGAAACGCAGCTGATTTGACCATTAAAGTGAATTTATTAAGAAAAAGTTACACTGAGACACACCTTTACTATAATGTTGAGCAAACAAATAATTGTTTTTAGGTGGTTATCTTGGTAAATTTTGAAGAAATGCACAGCGAGTTTTCCCTCTGCGCTCCCGCAGCCATGAATAGGCTTTTGAAATACAGCTGATTTGACCGTTAAAGTACATTTATTAAAGGCAAAGTTCAACTGAGACACACCTTTACTATAATTTCGAGCAAACAAATAATTGTTTTTAAATGTTAATTTGATTAAATTCTTGTTTAAGTCTTCATGTGCACGCTCCCACGGCTGCCATTTGGCAGCCAATCGATTTTTGGCGCAACACTGGCCCACGTTTCCGGGTGGTCAGCAATGACACATAGTAGATGCGACTTACTCGGCAACGCAACTTATTTATGTTTTTTTTTCCACTTTACTGGACATATTTGGACTGATGCGACTTATACGGCGGTGCGACGTGTACGGTGGCAATTACGGTACAACACATTCATAAAAATAGTACACTCAAAATAAATACCATGAATGAATGACCAGCAAAGTTAAGCCAGGCCCTCTGGATGGTTTCTTTTTATTGAAACGTTTCGCCCAAAAGACTATCAGTCCGAGGAGCCACAACAAACTCAGTCTTATACGTAGCACTTTAGTGGGTCAACCAGTTTGACGGCAAACTGGTTATCATGCCAGAGTGTCATGTTTCGTGGATACAAAATTGCAGCAGGACCTATTTTCTGGCCCTAAGGATGCAGTTTTCCGGATTTCTGCAGTCCTTTAGTCGGGCAATTTAGCTCATTGTGTTACGAGTTGCGTTGGGAAGCAGCGAGCTGTGGGTTCGAACCCAAACGCCAGATGACTGGAAGGTAAAGGTCAGTGCAAAGGGTGACTTTGGATTTTCACACACGTCGGCATCATGTTAGGGCAGCTGTGGCTGAGTGATTAGAGCAGTCGTCCTCCAATGGGAGAGTTGGGGGTTCAATTCCACCAGCAGTCACATGTTAAGGTGTCCCTGGGGAAGACACTGAACCCATCATTGCCTTTGATGTGCGTCCCATCGGTGTATGAATGTCATCTACATTAGTAGATTAGTCTACAGATTCAAATTAGCTTTGTAGAGATCTAGTAGAGTGCTGTATGAATGTGTGTGTGGAGGTAAATGAGGACACAGACTGTGTTGTAAAGCACTTTGCGTGTCTTGATTACGGTAGATAGAAAGACGCTATATAAGCACAGTCCATTAACCATTCTTTTCGTAACAAAACAAAGGTAACGGAGGAACTGGCTAACGGCATGGAGGTAGCAGAACTGTGGTCCAACAGACCAGAGATTTCACAAAGAACTGATAAAAACTAAGGGGTATACTGCGAAGTGTAAAAGCTAAGTGACAACAGGTGTGCTGATTACTAACAGAATATGGGTGGTACAAGATAAAATGGAAAAAAAAAATAGAACTGTAAAAGAAGTAATGTGACCATAAGAACAAGACATAAGTCAACTGAAAAGATAAAACTCATGTCAAACAATGCAAAAGATGACCCAAAAGACATAAAATCCCAAACATCGTGTGTCACACTTGGTTTTACCCAACGTAGATTTTACAACTCAAGTCTTATTCGCTGGTAAACTCATGCAGGACTGCTTTGTGAAATCTCAGTTTTAAAATACAAATAACCCTGCAGGTCAAACGGGTATCCAGTTTATTTTTCACAGAACCCTGAAGTTTAACTTTGGATGACTTATGCCCCTTTTCCATTAGTACCGGTACGGGCCGACTCGACCCTACTTGGCCCGGTTCTGAGGCTTTTCCATTAGTACCGGTACTTAGCACCTGTTACTATTTTCAGTACCCTTGGCTCTGTGGTTCTAACCGGTACGAAGAGGTACAAAAACGTGACGTCAGTACACTGTCGGTCACTGGTTGGTCGGGGGCGGAGTCGGGGGCGGAGTCACTGGATCCTTCAGAAACGTTTCAAAACAATAATCCGCCATTTGCAATTTCTCGGACTGGAGCAGCGGCTGGACTTATTTTAAAGATTTTAAAAACAATACTGACAACATCTTGGTCTAATGTTGATGTGCTGGCATTTTTTGTGCTTGGTGGCCGACAACATAATTCAGAGCAAGCTGGATGGAGCTCTGCTGGTCTACCCCGATCCTCCCTCCGGAGCCTGGAGCGCCAGACCGGGCAGGGCGTCATCTCCCCGGCTCCAAGTTCAGCTGGTCACCGCGGAAGATCCTTCGATGTGCCGACTCGGAGGCTCGGGTTCTGGATACCAGCCTTGTGTGCTCAGAGCTCCGCAGGTCACTGCGAAGCTGGAGATGGGGACTCGCAGACGGACGTGGCCAGACCTCGGCCGCGCGTAACCATGAAGGCTGGATCCTGATCCCACCCGGCAGTCAGGCGGACTGGACAGTCTGGGACGGACGCTGGAAGCGATTTTTAAATTAAATAACATTTTGTTTTTATACAAAAAATGTTTTAAAAAAATGCTGAAGCGATTTAAAAATTATTATTATTTTTTTTTACACGTAAAATGTTTTTTAAAATCGCTTCCACCGTTCGTCGCAGACCGTCTCTGCCCGCCTGTCTGCGCGGGTCGGACCTTCATGATTACGCGCAGCTGGAGTCTTGGAACGGCCTCTGTGAGTCACCAGCTGAGCTGGAGCTGGGAGGATGAGTCTCCCAGCCTCCTCCTCTCCGGAGGAGAGGATCGTGTGACTGCGGGCAGTGTCGTGCGAGACCAGCAGAGCGTTGAAGATTAAAAATAAAAAATAAAAAGACGTGCCAGCTTCATCGTGAAATCCTGTTTTCACTTTAATGACTGTTAACTCTGCTGAAAATCATAAAAAGACACAAAACTATTGGATATCAGGAATATTTCCCTCAAACATGTTTAAAGAAAAGAGACGACCTTCAGTTCAACTTTATTTTAACTCACGAATGTACAAATCACAAAACAAGAACTTTAAAGCAAAGCTAAAAATAAAATGTATATATGTGAACAAGAAACAAAACCACACATTTAAAATGAACATTAAAAGTAGACACAATGAGTGCAAATACATCAAATGATGATGAAAACCTATAAAAATTTGAATGTAATGTTTTTGTAGAATCTGGTTCATCAGAGTTTTAATTTATATACATATATATATATATCTATAAATAAATATAGATAAATATATATGTATATATAAAAATACATATATATGTAATTTATATACATATATATATTTATATCTATAAATAAATATAGATAAATATATATGTATATATATAAATACATATATATGTATATAAATATATATGAATATATATAAATACATATATATGTATATACATACATATGTGTATATATATACATATATATATACATAATTGTGTGTATATACATATGTGATATATATATATATATATGTGTGTGTGTATATATATATATATATA
>NC_056520.1:6371657-6383594 GCF_014905685.2 Nematolebias whitei | reverse complement strand
TATGGTTAATTATAACATTTGGTTTTGTTGAAGGATTAACCAAAACAGAAAATGATCTTGGTCTAAAACTCCAACATAAAAGGTAGTGGGAGATATGCCATTCTTTAAGGAATGCTGTTTTTGTCTTTAACCAACACTAGAGACATGAGGCAGTGTTACATAATTTATTTCATTTGGGAACTCTGCATGGGTGGGATACTCAACATACTTCAGACTCGAACATTTAACTGTGAGGGAACACATTTGTTATTAACTCTTGAACCGTTTTATGTTGCATGCTCGACTCGCTTTATATCCTCAACCCAGTTTACTGTGTAGGCCTGTGCAGATACTTTCAAGTGTCCCATAAAGTTGAGTCTCTGACCACATCCTCTTGTCAAGCTTCGAAGGTATTTTAAGAAAAGTCACATACGGGTTATGCTTGGAAAAGCTTCAACACATGAATTTAGTTGTAAACCACACTCCACATGAGGGATAGGGTGCTTCCTGTTTGACAATGGTATCTTTTGACCCTCCTCATTGTGACACATGACTCTGTTCCTCTGTAGCCATGGCTGGGTGGAGTCACCATGTTCACTTTTAAGATGTCCTAATCATTGAAAAAGGTTAAAAAAAAAAAAAAAAAAAAAAACATTTCCTTTAGAAAACATTACAAACCAGTTATACCGATCAATCTAAATCCAGCGCACTAGGCCAGAGCACTGAAGGAAAAAGTTTAAATGTAAGGTGTAAACCAACTGTTGCAAGTTACTAACCCTCAATTTTTGGGTAAGGTGTGTATACTCAAAATCACTTTTAGGTTACGATTTGAGTCCTAAATAAAGGTATTTCTTATGTATAACGTAGGTAGGATATTTGCTGAGAAGAAACTATTTGATATGTTGTGAAGTAGGGTACATCATTAGAACAAGCAATTGCAATGCTGTTGCATGTTGTGATGACAAGTTGTGACAAACCATCCATTTTCTCCCTCCTTTCGCTCAGTTCTGTCAATATGGTGCTAAAACCATTTTCCATGTGCTTTAGCATCTAGGCCATGATCATCTAAACCAGGCGTGGACGTCAAAGGCAATGGGAGTCAATCATATCGACCAAATATTGACATGCAAAACATGAATGCATGGCACTTAAAACATAAATTTTTTTTGATTTAATGCAGTCCAAGCCATCATCTATACAGGTGTTGCTTACAAAAAATTGCATCAACAATACATTTTCCTCAAATTATTGTGCAGTCCTAGTTTCAAGTTGGCTGAAAGGCTTTTAATTGTTCATCTAGGGCACATTTGTTGATTTAAAAAATGTTCTACTGTAATAATTGGCCATACTTGACACGTACTAAGCATAAAAATTCTCAATATTGAACATTGCAGTGATACATCGCAATATGAAATGTGTTTAACTCCTCTTTCTTTAAGGTGACCTTTCAGTAAGACCCAGTCACTGCTGATTGGACGAACATGCAACATTTATGAAAATCAGTTAGATCTGTGTGGTTAAATAAAAAGGTTTATAAAACCAAAAGTTGTTATAAAAAAGCAGTCTTTTTGCTTCTATGTCCTTGGTTCTCAGCCTCCATTAAAGGGGGCACTGCACATTCACATGTGAGCAGAGTGAACAGGAGGGGGCTCAACACACAGCCCTGAGGGGAGCCAGAGACTGTAGCCAGAGACTACTTCTTGAGAGTGCTCAGGAGGAACATCACCCAGAGATTGTTGGTGTCTTTCTACCGATGCTCCATAGACAGCAACTTAACATACTGCATCAATGTGTGATATCAGCTGCACAGTGGCTCAGAGGAAAGTTATCAACACAGCCCAAATTTAGACAGTCAGAGAGATTTATTTGTCATTCGCACCACATGTGGATGTTGTACTCAGGTGACAAAAAAGGTCTATTCTATTCTATTCTATTCTACTGGTTTGGATATAGTGACTTGGTGATTGTATTTATTTATTTATTTTATTTTTTACAGTTTTTGTGGAAATGCTTAGATTTAATTCAAAATTCTTCATCCAGTCAAATTCCTACTGAATTGCATTGTCTGTATGACACATGTGGTTGTACAGACTGGTCTTCGAAGTTTCACCTGTTCTTTTTGCAGACAGTTGAAAGCAGTGACCGCAAGGAATATGTGTTCCAAAAGCTGTATGTTCAAAATTAAAACTCCTATTCCAGTGGTGTCCTACAAATATCAAAGGACTACAAATTTAACCACAAGCAGAGGAACAAAAACACTCTTAAAGGAAATATTGTGTATTAACGAGGGACCTAAAAGGACACAAAAAATTGAGGGTACGTTCAACTAACATTAGCAAAGTTCCAGTTTGACATGGGGGACAAACAACAGACTCATCATACATTGCTGGTGGAATGCTTATCCTGTCTATGCAAAATGTCAAATTTCTGTGCTATTGTAAGCTGTGAAAATAGGTTACAAAGAGATGAGAGAAACCATTACCGTTTACTGGCCATTATCATTAACCATGGATAGAAAAAAAGTAGAATTATCAAGACAATTTCAGAAAGAACTGTTGAGAATGAGGTTCACCTTGGGGATGACAAGGATGTATAAGGTTAGGAATGAGACCATCAGAGGTACAGCACAGGTAGAACAACAGGGAGATAAAGTTAGAGAAGTCGGACTGAGATGTTTGGACATGTCCAGAGGAGGGACAGTGGGTATATTGGTAGAAGGATGTTAGAAATGCAGCTGCCAGGGAAAAATACAAAGAGAAGATATATGGATGCAGTTAGAGAGGACATGGAAGTAGTTGGAGTAAGGACAGAGGATGCAGAGGACAGAGCGAGATGGAAGAGGATGACTTACTGTGGCAACCCCCCCAAAAAGAAATAGCTAAAAGAACGAGATAAGACAAAGATGATAATTGAGGTTGTCAAGAATCACAAGGTTGACACCTCAAGTTTGGTGTATAACGTTGATTACCAGTATGTCAAACCACACCTAAACTGCCAAAGTATATCCATCCATCCATTATCTCTACCCACTTCTTCCTTTTTTGGTCGAGGGGGTTACTGGTGCCCATATTCAGTAGTCACTGTGCGAGAGGTGGGGGACACTCTGGACAGGTATCCAGTCCATCACAGGGACATATAGAGACAAACAACCATTCTCTTTCTCACTCACACCTAGGGATAATTTAGAGTTACCAACCAGTCTAACATGCATGTTTTTGGTCTGTGGGAGGAAACCGGAGTACCCATAGAAAACCCACACATGCATGAAGAGAACATGCAAACTCCACCTAGAAAGGTCCCCAGCCAAGATCGAATTGGCGACCTTCTCACTGAGAGGCATCAGCTCTACCAACGGCACCACCATGCTATGAAGTGGCTTTACAAAGTTGAAATAGTTCTCGTCACTACTGCCCGTTTATCAAAGGACATGTCTGTGAAAGATTTTGATTCGACATGAGTCAATTCAAGAACAGATGTTTGATGAACAGCGCAAATTAGACCTAAATTGACATTTGGTATGCCTATCCCTTTAAAAACATTTCAACTTCTCTTAAAATACACTTGATTATCTTTTGATAACTGCATTTAAAAGTCATGTCTGATTTATGCCGTGCTATGATGTTGTATGACCTCTGCCTTGGCGATGAACATTCTTTCATCGACATCAGTGAAAGCATCTTGAAAGCTTTTCTTTATTGGTTTTTGACTTTAAAAAAAAAAACATTGGCAAACCAGTGCATTATTTCTACCTACTGAAATTTCACCCAACAGATTGTGCATGCTGACACAAATACCTTAGACCAGGGGTGTCAAA
Source organism: Nematolebias whitei (assembly GCF_014905685.2). Classification (NCBI taxonomy): domain Eukaryota; kingdom Metazoa; phylum Chordata; class Actinopteri; order Cyprinodontiformes; family Rivulidae; genus Nematolebias; species Nematolebias whitei. The sequence goes on along the minus strand of NC_056520.1, from coordinate 6,379,801 downwards.
CCCACTTACAAAAGGGGCCAAAATTAAAACCTCTTTCAAACTAAGAGCCAGTTTCAGAATCTACATGAACTCAAGTTAGATACTCAGCATCTTCTCTTGGTTGCAGTTTCCTCAACAAGAGTTTGATTGGTCTCATTTGATGTTCTCTGCTGTGCTTTCGACATCATAATCAAGGATTACTGAAAATATTCAAGAGATAGAAGTATTTGATGTTTCACATATCATCTTGGGGGCCAGATAAGTTGACATCGAGGGCCACATTTGGCCCTCGGGCCTTGAGTTTGACACATACGCCTTAGACACCCCAAACTTTTAAGAGTTGCGCTGTTTCAATGTGCAGAAATAGCAGTCAAGACTAATATTTTATCAATAGTTCAACCACTTCAAATCAACTTTCCTCTTGAAATGACGTCTTGTTTTTGGTGCAGTCAGTCCATGCTCACACAGATCCACATCATGCACGGGGAGAGCTGTGTTTGTTCCACTACACTGGAGTGGAGTGGGTGCCATAGCAGCAGTGCAGTGCAGCCAATGGATTATTCAGCTCCTTGCATTCCAACTGAAGGTTAAACCTCTCCCCAGCATGATTTAAGACGTACTTGTCTGTGTTGCTTATGAATTCCAGAGCCCGTGACGGCTGCCATGTGCTAGCAAAGGAAATATTTCAAATGCACGAGTCTGTGAGCATCTGCGAGTGCTTTTTGAGCTAACGTGTTGCTTTTCAGCCTTGAAAAAATATTTTCCGAGCATCAAGGGGGCGTCAGGTTTCAGGCGTCTCTTCAAGAACAAGAAGCACTTTCAAGATGAACAAGGAGGGATGGGACAAAGGTGCGATGAGACGGAAAGGCAGCAAAGGTTTATTGGCTTGTGTCACAAACCGATCTAGTGTTGAACTGGGGAGCGTGGAGGTTTGGGGGATTTCCGTACGGCTTTGGGAGCCATCTGTCAAAAATCCAAACCATTTCCTATCTCAGCTTCAACCCCTCCCCTCTTTCTCCGCCCCAACATCTGCTTTTCTTTCTGCTCATTTCTTGGACCCCATCCCCAAAGTTTTTTCAGTTACAGCATCTCTCACACACCCTTACCATTTTTTTATGGCTCAAACACCAGCAGCACGCCTAGCTTTCCTTAAAATTATGCACATCACCTGCCGCCTTTCATGCCAGAGTTTCAGACCATTTTGTGATGATGTAATGATGTTTTGTGAGAACCCATACAATAGTGCAAGTGGATGTTAGTGCTCAAAGTACTGTATGTGCTCACATTTACTCTTAGCTATTACCAGTTCGCACTTAAATGCTACAATTCCGTCTCGCATCACAAAGCAAAGTAGGGGAATTGGAAATACTGTCTGTCCGTCCATCTTGTAAGCTGGATTACTTCAAAAATAAGCAACTTGCCGACTTCCATTTTGGTCTCTGGCTACATCTAGGTGTAAGAACGTCATAGGGTTGCCACGTCAAAATCCAAGATGGCCACCTCCATACATATCTAAACTGACCACCCATATCATTTGAGGAAATTGTGCTTTCTAGTTTCTATATTTCTTAAAAACATAGTTACCTCAAATGATTAGGGTGGTCCTTGGGGTGGACAAAGATTAAGCTATGGTGGACCAAGGCCACCACTGGCCACCCCTTGGCTCTTTCATTGCACCTGGTATTGGCTAAAATACTCCCTCCCCTCACCAGGATCCATCACTCGGCACTGCCTGATGTAACTCATACCCACGTGATTATCTTGCACTATAAGCATTAAGGTTTACTTGCATTCTCTGTTCAATTCAAATCCCCCAAAATCTTGAAAAACATCTAAAAAACTACAAATAGTCACTATTCAAATTCCTCAGCAGATATTGGACATCTTGTTGATTGTTAAATTTGAGTAAGGTACTGCCATTTTATGTTGGCTATTGACAAAAAGCTGCAGGGACATTCAACGACAGCCCAAGGGTTTGAATAAAACAGGTGTAGTGGTTTATAAGATATTTTGCAAATGGACAATATATAATAGTTTCCTAAAAGTTTCTTTCAAATACATCCATAAGATATTTTGCTCACAGATAGACAAAGCTGACTCCAATGGTTAATGGCAACGTTGTAAAAACCAATGACATCATCAGCTGGTGCACAAAGTCTGTGTTGGGGATGAGTCTCAGCTACTCTCTCACCAAATTTCTGCTCAATATCGACGTTTGTTTGCTACATTTAATAAAAAGTTGCTGAGGTTTTAAAAGACAGACGAAAAGTTTCGAGACGCAACGTTTGCGTGTCCCACATTTCCCAGTTTCCTGTCGGTTAATCAGCAGATCCAAGAGTCGTTTATCACGCTGAGCACTGACAGACACTTCCTCTAATGCAAACTCAAAGTTTCCAATGCAATGCACTTTGTTAGCAGTAAAACAACCGATTGCTGTCAAATTTCTTGATGTTTTTCACCTGGAGGTGTATTTCTTGTCAGTTATAATGATTAAAGAGAAGACACCAGGCAAAGCAGATCTGTGGTTATCATTTTTAGGCATCAAAATTTGAAATATTTCTTAATTAATAAAAAGATACACCTAACTGTCTGAATAAAAACTACAACTAGAAAGTTACTGGAGAAACTTTGACTGCAACTCTCATGTTGCGGCCATTTTAAATGTTTGTTTTAACTGTACTATGTGTTGTTGGGCATTACACTCAGCACTTTTAGCTTTATATCTCTAAAAATGGCTGATTTGTAGTATTTTTCCTTTTTAGCTTAGGTGGCCATCTTGGATTTTTGACTTAAAACCATAGTCTATTGGGGTTGTTCTCAGCTACAAATACACCAAATTTCAGCGGAATAACTCAAAATCTCCAAGTTATAACCATATTAAAATAGATTTGAGGGCCATCTTGCATCTCTGTCAAGTACCACCACACCAAACTTCAGCTCAATATATTTTAAAATAGCTGAAGTATCTTTTTTCCCCCTTTAAGATAAGGTGGCCATCTTGGATTTATAATTTGCATAGGAGTGTATAACAACTCACTCAGCTATGACCACACCAAATTTCAGCTTATTATGTGAAAGAATAACAGAGTTATAGTGAATTTAGATTTTTCTGCATTAGCTGCGGCGGCCACCTTGATCCAAAATGGCTCCAAAACTTCGTGTTTTATTCAGACTTCTTCAATCCCAAGTCATGTGACCTCAGTGTGGCAATTAAAAGCCGTCAGGAGTTCTGTCAGTATTTTTCCCACTGAGAAAAATGGCATCATTGTTTGCAAATTATGTTGCCATGGTAACTCAAAATGCCAGTAAAAGTAATAGCACACATCACGGTGATGAGCCTGTCGTTTTGATATAAGATTTGTGGGAGTACACATTGCGGTTCGGGCCGCATTAAAGTTGATAGAAGCGCAAGACACATAGGTGGCTGCCTTTCTAGACAGTCCCCAATAAAGTTACGAAACCCTAGTCATGTGAATCAATAACAGGTGCTGCCTTATACTAGGCAGTCCCCAATAAATAAAAAAGCTAGATAAGATACAGCTGATATGGGAACCACTAATTTCACACGATTTATTTCCTTTTTTATTTTTTTTTGGCACAGATGGACAAAAGAGGAAAAAGTCTCTGAGAAGGAAGCTGGACTCCCTCGGAAAAGAAAAGAGCAAGGACAAAGGTGAGTTCTCCAAACACACTCAGGTTTCGGTCGATGGTGTGTTTTTGTCATCGCTCTCCTTTTTGCTGTGCTGATGTGAGACAAAGGGCCAGTTTAGCGTCTCCACCCCTCAGGCAGGTTAATAGTGAGGCTGTAAAAACAGAATCTGTTTACTGGCTTTGGGAGTTTATATATAGCTTAAGTAGGACTTCTTGTTAGGGGGGACTGGCTATGAAAGGTAACCACTGTACTGCTCAAAGCAAAGCAAGTTTTTGAGAAGAAAATGGGATTTATATTTTAAATGGGGGTTTTGTGGAGAGTGTATGAACAGTTACTATCTTATCTGTTGTAGATAGCTCTTTAAACAACCTCAGTTTGAAAAGATAGTTTATACTTGACTAGATCAACAACAAAAACAACACAAACAAGCGAGCACTGTCATTTAGACCTTTATAAATGCTAAATGGGTTGTACTTATATAGCGCCTCTACCGTATTTTATAAGTCGCATCAGTCCAAATATGTCTAATAAAGTGGAAAAAAACAAATACGTCACTTCGCTGTATAAGTTGCATCTATTATGCGTCACCGCTGACCACCCAGAAAAGTGGGCCGGTGTTGTGCCAAAAATCGATTGGCTGCCAAAATGGCGGCTGCGGAAACGTGCACGGGAGGACTTCAACAAGAATTTAACAGGATACAATGATTTGTTTGCTCCACATTATAGTAAAGGTGTGTCCCAGTTGAAGCTGATTTGACGTTTGCTCCAGGAGTTCCGGAGCGAGACGAAGGTGGCTCTATATGGCAAGCCAAGTGTCTCATTAATAGCCACTTTTACTTATTTATAAGACAATTGGCTTGCCATATTACTTGAGGGCCCTCTAGCGGCTGCAGGTGGTAGTGTTCAATATTTTCCATGTCAGAATGAATGAAATTGTCAGATCTCAGCCAAAAATTGGGTTATAAATATGGGGAAACGTATATTTGTCGCTTCTCAGGAGTTGCAAATTTATGCAAAAAGACGCGACTTATGTGGCGAAAAATACGGTAATCAAGACACTCAAAGCTCTTTACAACAAAATCTGGGCCCTGAACCTAAAACACATATATTCATACAGCACTCTGCTACATCTCTATAAAGATGATGTGAATGTGTAGAGACTCATTCATGCACTCATGGGACACACATCGGACGCAGTGAGGGGTTCAGTGTCTTGCCCAGGGACACTTCAGCATGTGGCTGCTGGTGGAATCGAACCCCCAACTCTCCCATTGGAGGACGACTGCTCTAACCAGTGAGCCGCAGCTGCCCACTATATACTGTACTACTGTGCATTTAGCTTTCCATGGTTATTCATGACATTTTTTAATTATTTTGCAGCAGCAAATAAGACTTCCTGTGCATCCTGGGGTACTTCCTGCAGAATTTTCCAAATATTAACTTTTACAAAACAGTCAAGGATACATTTTCCACAATGCAACTCAGAGTAAATTTTACCTCACCACTCCTACAGCGGGGAACCGTCAGGGCCTTCTACACCTTCAAAGAAGGCTCATAAATTAAGCACAGATGAAATATTACATTTAACGTTTTGCTTAATGTTTTACATAAAATATCTACTGTATTTTTTGGACTATAAGGCACACTTAAAAACCTTTAATTTTCTCAAAAATCAACAGTGAGCCTTATAATCCAGTGCACTTTATGTATTAATTCTGGTTGTGCTTACTGACCTCGAACCGATTTTATGTGGTACACAGCGCTCAAAAATCTGTCAAAATGTGGATGCCTCCTCTCCCTCTCCTGTTCTTCTCCTGCTTTTTTTTGCCCTCTGTCCTGTGTATCGGAGCTCCTATTTTATACATCTTCCGAATCGAAAACAACTGTCATGGATCAGGTCAGCTGGACTTTCAACACAATCGACAAAATCGTTTCAACAAAGCGACAGGGTCCTGGAGAGCCCACATGCCCCGCTGAGACTCACGCGGCAGGATATGTCATGGATCCGTGGGGAGGTTTGGAGCCGATGTGTCTTTATGTTTTGTCTCAGGAGGACGCCAAAGACGTTTATATAATTGGGCTCGTGATAGCAGGGTTTCTGCTTTCTGGCATCGGCGGATTCCTATGTTATCAGCTATTAAGGAAGATGGCGGCAGCAGTTTCGGCCATGGCAAAACTGCAGAATCTGTGTGAAGGTTTGGTTTGTGTTTTGAGTGCTCAAAATCAGCTGATTTATGAGCTAAACTGTAAAATGCAAGCGATTTGTGAGAATCGCAGGCCACCTGAGGCTTCTGGGAATTGCCAGCATGTTGGGGACGAACTTGGGAGGGGGCTTGTAAGCACGGACCAGTGGAATGCCCATTAATCTGGCCATTTTGGATCTTGAAAGTACTAGCAGGACTCAAGGCTGACAAGAAAAAACAGTCTGCCTGAAAAAAAAAAAATCAACAATTCTGGCTTATTTGAATCGGACTCCCCTGGTTGGCCTTGAAAACTTGCTGACATCCAATTTCTCCTGGGATATGTGTAAACTAAGGAAAAGCTTCGGCTGTCACACCCTGCCCCCCTCGAGAACTTTGGTGAAGGCTTGGTGAAAGCTCAGATAGCTTCATTATATATCTCACACTAACATAATTACTGTTTATTATTATTAAACTTATTATTTAGCACATTTAAGTATGTTATAGTGCAGCGCAACGTGTAAAATATCCGCCTGCCTCATTCTATAAACAGCGATATTAGAAATGGATCAGACTGTGTATCTTCCAACACAGATGTCGGTCACAGCAGCTCGATTCAGACGTAGATTAACTACGAGATTAAAAATATATTCCATCAATCGTAGTTCAGAAAGCAGTGTGTCCGCCGCCATGTTGATAGAAATATGCTGTCTGTCAGTGCACGTGTGTGCGCATGTGATTTAAAACAAAGCCTCAGCGGGAGATGTTTATGTTATCAGCAGGCGGTCAGCCAAAAACCTCCACTCTGAGAGGTGGGTTGAGAATACTCCGGATTCGGGTGTGTAAATGAACAGCAGAACCGTAGAGAGAAAGTTGCGGTTTCACTCAAAACACGCGGCGTGTAAAATAAGTTTTTATTTTTGAATGGAGGGCCGCGGGCCGGACAGGGATGCCCAACAGTCCGTATCTGGCCCGCGGGCCTTAAAATGCCCAGGTCTGCTCTATTGCATGCCTCGTGTCTTTCTTTAAGTGAAAAATGTTCATCACCAAAACAAGTCTACAGCTTAGGTTTCTGCAAAATCACCACAAGCAATACGTTTTTCAATTGTCTGCGTGTTTGAGGCTAAACTGAGCCCCCTTCGAAGAAAAAGACAGGACTGGGAACTCCAAGAGAAAATTAAATATAGGTACATCTGATCCTTTTGAGCTATGGAGGGGAAGCTGTTTCTTTTGGTGATCTCTTGGTCAAGTTTTATGAACGGTGAGATAACTGCTGCACATATGTGCTCATTTTGAACAGGGGTCTGAATGAAAAGACCCATGCTTTGAAGATAGGCCTTGATAATGGGAATCACAGAAATCCTCTGATACATGTGCAATCTCAATTAAAGGGGTTTGGCTGTGAATTAATCTGTGAAACACTACATGTTACACTGCAAAGCCATCGGAATTACATTTAGGATGAATGCATATGTCTGTGTATGTGTGTGTGTCTTTGTTTATATAACCTTGTAAGGCTCATTTTTCCAACTTATACTACAATGTGAGGACCAACTGCTCCTTATGGGGCCCAAAGTCTGGGTCCCATAACGACATGTGCTGTTGGTGGGTTAGAGGTTAGGTTTAAGACTAAGGTGTGAATTGAGGATAGGTTAGGTGTGTACTGGTAATGGTTAGGTATTTACTGGTAATGGTTAAGTTTAGGGTTAGATATGTACTGGTAATATTTAGGTTTAGGGTTAAATATGTACTAGTAATGGTTAGGTTTAGGGTTAGATATGTACTGGTAATGGTTAGGTTTAGGGTTAGATATGTACTGTAATGGTTAGGTTTAGAGATGATATGTACTGGAAATGGTTAGGTTTAGGGTTAGATATGTACTGGTAATGGTTAGGTTTAGGGTTAGATATGTACTGGTAACGGTTAGGTTTAGATATGTACTGTAATGGTTAGGTTTAGGGTTAGATATGTACTATAATGGTTAGGTTTAGGGATGATATGTACAGTAATGGTTAGGTTTAGGGTTAGATATGTACTGTAATGGTTAGGTTTAGGGTTAGATATGTACTGTAATGGTTAGGTTTAGGGTTAGGTATGTACTGTAATGGTTAGGTTTAGGGATGAAATGTACTGGAAATGGTTAGGTTTAGGGTTAGATATGTACTGGTAATGGTTAGGTTTAGGGTTAGATATGTACTGGTAATGGTTAGGTTTAGGGTTAGCTATGTACTGGTAATGGTTAGGTTTAGGGTTAGATATGTACTGGTACTGGTTAGGTTTAGGGTTAGATATGTATAGGTAATGGTTACGTTTAGGGATAGATATGTACTGGT
>NC_056520.1:6368735-6371647 GCF_014905685.2 Nematolebias whitei | reverse complement strand
AGATATGTACTGGTGATGGTTAGGTTTAGGGTTAGATATGTACTGGTAATGGTTACGTTTAGGGATAGATATGTACTGGTGATGGTTAGGTTTAGGGTTAGATATGTACTGGTAATGGTTGGGTTTAGGGTTAGATATGTACTGGTAATGGTTAGGTTTAGGGATAGATATGTACTGAAAATAGTTAGGTTTAGGGTTAGATATGTACTGGTGATGGTTAGGTTTAGGGCTACGTATGTTCTGGTAATGGTCAGTTTAGGGTAAGGGTCAGGGTTAGGCTAAATAAATTAATGAAAAATTAATGGAAGTCAATGCAAAGTCCCTTTAAAGATAGAAATACAAACTTGTGTGTATGTGTGTGTGTGTGTGTGTGGGCGTGCACGTGTGTGTAAGTGTGTTTATGTAAACCCTGTTAACGCTGAGCGGCTGCAGAGTAAATTCATTGTGTCACAGTGTTAGCGGTCATGTTGTTCGTAAACCTCAACCCTTCACTTGTGGTTGTGGAATGCATTATGCTCTCCCGTCCCTTGTCATTTTCTTTCCTTTTCTTTTTTTATCCACACAACACACAGCTGGATAGCTTTTCCTCAGCTCTCAGCTCAGGCTTTAAGATTATGTGTCACTGATGATAAAAAGGCCAGCAGGACATCGTTTTCAGATACTGCACATGCACATAAACCAGGAGTACAACTCAAATTTCAATCAGGTTAAAAGTTATGTCTTCAACAAAATATGTAATATTTACACCCGTTGAAAGGTGGACGTATAATGGTATAGTCTCCATTTCACTTTTAATCACCCCAGATTCAAGTTCACAAATTAATGTCAAAGGTTATATAAAGTCATCGCTTGTCTGGGACGTTGTTGTATAATAGTTTGTCAACGATAATGTACGTATGCTGTACCCTTGTTCAAACTAAAAGTACATCTCTTTTCTGTTAAATCGTTCACTTTGTGCTGAGCAGCTTCTCAGAATGACCTGTGAGGAGAACATAGCCCTGGTGGTGGACCGGAGCCAGCATAGTTCTGTTAATTTGATAAAAAGATGGCTAGCCCGGCCAAAATCCTGTTGGTGTTCTCTCTCTGTGATGTATTACTCTGGAAAACAGATGTAGCGCTTTAATCGTGCCGTAAGGAGTTTTTACAGACATGGTAAACATGCCCCGGGATACTTTTTATTACATTTGCGTAAAAGCCAAGCTGCACCAGATGTAATAAAGATAAGTTTAATGTCTGAACTGCTATTTTGGTTACTTTGTACATTTGCTTTTGTGTTTTTATCGTCTGGGACTGAACAAACACGTTTCTTTTTCCGCTAGTAATTTTTCTTGCTTCTTTCCTGCTCTTTTCTTGTCCTCACAGAATGCATACCCCAGGCCTTTAGCATAGCCCTCTCCCAGGTCATTGCTAACGACCGGACGCACAGGCAGCGTCAGGATGGTTACCGTCTGGACCCGCCGCCCCGGGAAGAGCACAAAGACTCCTCCGACCTCGTCTCGTCGATTTTACAAGTCTGTCAATGCTTCAAAAAACTATTTGGGCACAATTTTCTTGTATATGGTGATTAAATCTTGGATCGTGTCTGCAGTTTGCCACCAAGCGGCCATCGAACAAGGAGTTATCCAGCAGTAACTCCTCGCTGAGTTCCACGTCGGAGACGGCCAACGAGTCCACGTCACCCAACACGCCTGAATCTGCACCGCAAGCCCGCAGGAGGGTGAGGAAGCACCTTAAACTGCTCACCATCCCCGAATCCCTCACAGACACCCAGAGGTTTCTTCTTTTCATTAAACCACCTGCATGATTCCCCACCAGGGAGCCATGTCTGTGGACTCCATCACAGACCTGGACGACAACCAGTCGCGTCTCCTCGAGGCGCTGCAGCTCTCCCTGCCGACGGAGGCGCCAAGCAAAAAGGAAAAGCACCGGGACAAAAGGCTGAGCCTCAATCCAATCTATCGCCAGGTGCCGCGGGTGGTCGACAGCTGCTGTCAGCACATCGAGAAATACGGTCAGATGTGGCTTTTTTTAACTTTTAAAAACTCCAAGCATGCATTTCATGTATGAGCACTGAAGAAACTGTGGTTGTTTTTGCTTTTTTCACTCAGGCTTGCAGACCGTAGGGATCTTTAGAGTGGGTAGCTCCAAGAAGAGAGTTCGACAAGTGGGTATTCATAAGATTTTCCATAATTTTTAATAAAAACTTTTGAGTTAGGGAAACATCTTTGCTGTTTTTATACAAATTCGACTTTGTTAGGACCTTATTTAGTAAGTGAATTGCTGTTCACACACTTTCTGCAACACAACACCATCAAAGGTCCCTTGACTAGTAAAAACTGATATAAGAGCTTTATCTGCTGCTTGGTTTAACCTTCCTAGAAGCCCAAAACCCAAGAATTACTCCATAGTGATCCAAAAGTGCACATTCTTGTTTCTTTTGAACGAAAACACAACAAATTTTACTCCCACACTGTTCCTTTCTTTAATTTATGCATTTTTTTTTCATAATTTTCAAATGTTATATTTTTAAAATTTTATTTTAACAGACTTCCTGCCATCTCTTGATAACTTCCTGTCACTGACTAACCTTTTCCTTTGACAGAGCTGGGCGCTTGTGCCTCCAGCACCCCGCCCCTCTTGGGGGCAGTTAGTTTTCGTTCCTTTCTTTTAGCTATTCTTTGCTACTTTTGGCTTTAAGCTATACGTTTGCCCCCCCCCCCATAAACGAGAGAACTGAAAGTACTTTTCATCCGTCCGTCCATCTGTGAGCGTGATAACATGAAAAATAAGTGAAGTACCAAACGTCCATTTTGGCGTATGGCTACATCTAGATATAAGGAAGGTTCCTTTCAAAAATTTGCCACATCAAAATCTACGATGACCACCGCCTTATATATATATATATATATATA
>NC_056520.1:6366358-6368635 GCF_014905685.2 Nematolebias whitei | reverse complement strand
GCTATTTATTTATAAGACAGATCTGGATATATATACCTCAAACTATATATATCTATATATATATATTTATATATACACACACATGCATATACACATATATATCACATTCATACACTCATACACCGATGGGACACACATCTATATAAATTACCACCACTGACCAACTAAGAGCTTAACAGTATACAAAAAAAGGTTAAATCATGTCATCTGGACTGTTTCTTTTTTGGGAGAAACATTTTGTCTTTCATCCGAAAGACTTCATCAATCTGAGGCCTGCCAACCCAGATCTGTCTTATAAATAAATAGCCCTCATTGATGTGTTTTAAGCCACCCTCCCGCTGAATCACTAAAAACTGGTTTTAGCACATGCAAAACGGGACCATCCGTCTAAAACAATCAATCATCAGCATAACAATAAAATCTTTTAGGCCTGATGGCCAACTTGCTACTCACAGAAACAGCCTGAGGACACCATGGCCAAAATTATTCAAAAATAGATTTGTAAGCTCACGCATTCTTAATAGCTTAATAGTATAGTTTCCTCAAATAATTGGGGTAGCCCTCGTGGCGGCCAAAGATTATTCTGTGGTTGCCAGGGTCACCATTGACCATCCCCTTGATCCACCATTGCACCCTAAAATTGCACCTATTCGCTTGCAAGGATTCATCACTCTGCGCTGCCTCGGACAAACAAACAAAACAAAATCTACCTCCTTTTTATTCACAGTGTCACTCCTACACACTTGAATATCTTGCACAGAAACATTAAGGTTGACTTACATTCCCTGTTCAATTCCAGTCCAGAAAAACACCCAAAAACTAAACATTTGCTATTCAAAACCCTCAGTGACCGGGGAAATCGGTGTACCCCTAGTCTACTTTATTGGGCGATGGTAAATCAGTAAACATCATAAGTTTGATTTAAACAAACTTTATTCGACTGTGGACAACTTTTCAGTAGAAATCTCCTAAATCTGAATGTTTTCATGTGGAGGGAGAGAGTTATAAAAAAATAAAACATCATCGTCAAAGCCTGCATGTGATCCAGGAGGTTAGATGGTCAGGATTACAACATATTCTCATAGAACGAGTGTGAATAGATACGAGCTGCGTAGGTGTGTTCACTACTAAACTATTTCTTGTTTTGCGCTAAGGATGTCTGTGACTTTCCCTCCTTCAGCTGCGGGAGGAGTTTGATCGTGGCGTTGATGTCCAGCTGGACGAGGATCACAGCGTTCACGATGTAGCAGCTCTACTAAAGGAGTTCCTCAGGGACATGCCCGACCCTCTTCTAACCAAGGAGCTCTACACAGCTTTCATTAACACCACATGTGAGCTTCTGCTTCCTAAATGCTTCCTCTTATTTTTACCATTATCTCTGCAACATTTTTTATGTTATCCCCGTCTGCACTGCAGTGTTGGACCCGGACGAACAGCAGATCACCACTCAGCTCCTGATCTACCTGCTCCCAGCATGCAACAGTGACACATTTCACCGTCTGCTAGAGTTTCTGTACACCGTGGCTCATCACGCCCACGACCAGCAAACCAAAGACGGTCAGGAGGTGAGAGTCAAAACGCACAAAAATAATTTCACTATTAGTGCGTATATATTTAAAAGTAACATCACTGAAGAATATCAGTTTTGATTCTACCTTACTGAGTGAAAACCACTGCAATACTTGACAGGAAGATTTTTTTTGTCTGCTAGTAAAATATCCCATGAACCACTGGACAGACTTTATTAAAACTGCTTGAGACAACCGGTTGCTTATCATTTAGCACCAGCTGGCTGTAAAGTGCACAAAATCATTGCTCTAAAGGCCAACAATGAACATCCCTTAAGACATAGCCTGTACCAGATGGGTTTATAGCTCAAGCAGTGTAGGATATTGTTGAATAAACTCAACAGCAGAGTAAGTTACCAAGCAGATTGCAAAGAAAATAGTTTTCGAAACTACAGTGCACTAATACAAAGCAAATCTTTGTTAAGTCTTTCAAATAATAATAAATCCTGCTTCATCGCTAAAAGCATTAAATGAAGTTGAGTTTTAAATCAAATTTCCTGTGAAAAACATGAACTGTGCCAAAAGTAGTCACCTTCAGCTTCCCTCCCCCTACTTTTCATCTTACAACCTGATATTAAGAAATTAATTCTTCTGGTAACTATTTTTCTCAGCCCACTACTGCAAGAAGCTCTTGTACCACCAATACAAAAACACAACATACTGTATCCCACTGTATAACACCGTATCCCACTGTATAACACTGTATCCC
>NC_056520.1:6358366-6366348 GCF_014905685.2 Nematolebias whitei | reverse complement strand
ATAACACCGTATCCCACTGTATAACACTGTATCCCACTGTATACCACTGTATAGCACTGTATCCCACTGTATACTACTGTATCCAACTGTATCCCACTGTAAACCAACATATCAAACAGACACTGGGTCCTGATTTGAAAATACCTTACTCGATTGTACATTTGCTTATCTGAATCTTGAATGCAGATTCCAGGGAACAAGATGACATCTTTGAACCTAGCCACCATCTTTGGCCCAAATCTTCTCCACAAACAGAAGAACTCCGACAAGGAGTTCAGTGTCCAGAGTTCGGCCAGGGCCGAGGAGAGCACGGCGGTCATCGCCGTGTTGCAGAGGATGATCGCGAGCTACGGAACTCTATTCATGGTCAGTGACTCTGCCTAATCTACTGACAACTTTAGAATTAAAATACAACCAGACTGATAGAAGACAGATGCAAAAGAAATGGGTTTATTTACGGTCACAAAGCAACCCAACAGCAGACTAAAGAGCTTCCCATCCACATTGTATGACCTATTTTTCTAGTACGTTGTAATTCTTTGTGTACTTGCAAAAGACGCAAACATTTTTCAATAATTTCTCAACAGTCAAGCAGTTTGGGTCATTCCAGGGTCAAAGATTTGGGCTATGTTTTTTTTTTTTAATCTACATTGTAGTCCAACACAGAGATACTGATTGCATCCCTGAACTGTTTCTAACTAATTCGCTTAGTCTGAGTAAGAAATTATTTATAGGCTGACCGAGTTCTTTTAAAGACTTTACAAAGTTGCAATGTACCCTGCTTAAATCTGGTTGTTGAGCATCAGACCATTTATTTTCAGCGCATATGAGAGAATCATTTCCCTTTTTACAGTAACTGATATGCATACATAAAATCTGGCAACACAGGCTTCAATAGGATCATAACCATTTTCGTTTGGCATTCAACTCCATTGTTTTGGTCCCTTACACCTGCTTTTTCTTTTACTTTTACATACAAACATATGAATTTTCTTTAGTTTTTCACATGGTAGCGGTGTGCAATGTTGGAAGTCTGTGGCGCACAACTGAAAAATAAGTAGATATGAACATTGTTTAGAATAGATGTATTCCAACAAATGTAGCCACAATGCATCGCAAAATATGAACTTTAAGCATGCATACTGGTAACTGTAATAAGTTCAGTTGTAAACTTTGTTTTAGCATTGTGTTAAGACTAATCTTCTTGCCTAATGTACATAGTCCTCTAGCAAGAAAGTCTTCATGGATCACCATGAGCATGTAAAAACGAATGAAAGAATTCTAAAAAGGTTACACCCAGCCACCATTTGGGAGAAAATGTATTGTAGGGTGCATATTTAGCAGATTTACCAATGAACTCAGACAGTTTATGTTTTAGGTGTCCCCTGATTTGCAAAATGAAGTTCTGATGAGCCTTTTGGAGACCGATCCTGATGTGGTCGATTATCTCCTCAGGAGAAAAGCCTCACAGTGAGTTGCGCTCATCGTTGTCTGGTTAGAGTCCTTTTTCCTTCAACCTTTCATTGTGGTTTTCATTTTATAACAGGAGTCCTGACATTTTGCAGTCAGAGGAGGCCTTCAACCTGAGCGAGCGGCATTCGTCAAGTGACTCCAACAAGGCATCCAGCGGTGAGGTGTCTCCTTATGACAACAACTCTCCGGTGTTAAGCGATCGCAGAGGGGAACCGGGGAGCCTGGCCAGCGACCCACAACAGTACTCTGTTGTGGGGCAGGTGGCTGGACTCGACAGTTGGGGGTCCAAAGGTCAGCGTGGAAATGACATGAGGCTCCAAACTGAAATTAATTTTGCTGTTGCCACATTAAGTAACGATAAATGTTCTTCTTTCAGAGGAGCCTGTTAACATTTGGGGCACGTGGCACAGTACTCTTAAACCAGCTCTCAACGATCAGTCGTACACAGGTAACCAGTTTTAAATTAGCTGAGATCATTTATAAGTATGAGAACTTTTCATTGTACTTCACTGTGCAAGGATAATAAAACCATTCTGATTCTGATTTAGACAAGAAGTTCCAAAGTTTAGGGGAAAGGACCATTCTGTGTGTTGAGAAAACACCAATTTAAGGGGCTTAAGAGACAAATATTTTTTTTTTTCAAATATTGCTACAAAAAAAGGCAGTTGGCTCAGCTCGTAGAGCTTTTGCCTCTCGGCGAGAAGGTTGCCAGTTCAAATCCTGGCCCGGAACCTTTCTGGGTGGTATTTGCATGTTCTCTCTGTGCATGCGTGGGTTTTCTCCAGGTACTCTGGATTCCTCCTACAGACCAAAAACATGCATGTTAGGCTGATTGGTAACTCTAAATTGTCTCTAGGTGAGAGTGAAAGAGTGATAGTCTCGTTTGTCTCTATGTGTCCCTGTGTTGGGCCGGAGACCTGTCCAGGGTGTACCCCGCCTCTCGTACTGTGACTGCTGGACATGGGCACCAGTGACCCCTGCGACCCAAAAAGTAAGAATCGGGTAAAGATAATGGATGGATGGATGGATGCTACAAAAACTAAAATAAGTGCTTAATAGCAACCTCCTATTAGCTACAAGTATAAGCTAAAGGGTTTCTATGTTTTGGAAGATCTGTTTGGAAACAACTGCTCTTGGTTCAAGGATTGAAATAAAATTGATAACTGCATTTAATTTGAAGAATGATGAGAAGCTATCAAATTAATGCGCTATAACCTTCCTATAAACTTTTTATACCGTTGATGCTCCTCAGGCAGGAAAAATTTGGAAAAGCAAACTATCTGGAAGGTTATGTGCGACTCAAGCCCATTTAGGGCAATTCATTCTTCGGACTCTCCAAGACTAAATAATATGCTTCCAAAAATAAGAGGTGGGACGTTTTAAGTATTTATAGCAGCCATTTACTTGTAGTGCCTCTGCGTCACACAAAAAATACATTGCAGCTTTGTTTTATTGTGAAATGGAACATGCCCAAAATCTATGCATAAATGAGTTGCAGCAGAACAACAAGGACTTCACATTAATTAAGTATGCTGACGATATGGCCCTAATTGCTGATCTGAAAGACACCAGTAGCCCCTCCTACTCCAAGCTCATACATTTTTCATTCATTCAACCTTTATTTATGCAGGTTAATCCCACTGAGCCTCGGGGATTGGAAATTGGAAAATTAAATGAAATTATTGTAAATTAAACGAGATCAGCTCTCCGTCTGGTTTGATGACAGTTTTCTGGCCCTTAATGTCAGTAAAACCAAGGAGCTTTGTCTGGGAGGCAGATGGGAGCAACCAGCAACCTGTATTCAGACCTTCTGTTATAAAAGGGCAGGAAGTAGAGCAGATGACTGAATTTAAATATCTCGGAACAATAATTGATAACACGTTGACCTTTCAGCCCAACACTGACTGCATTTACAAAAAAAGCCAGACAGCATCTCCACCTTCTACAAAAGCCAATGAGCTTTAATGCTAGCAAAAACACCTTGCAATTGGTGTACAGGTCACTGTTTGAAAGTGTTGTTTCCTTTAATATTGTCTCATGGTATGGGAACCTCCAAGTCATAGAAAGAAACAAGTTGTCCCAGGTAGTCAAACAAGGTAGTAAAATCATTGGTCAACGAAAAAAGGCAATCCAGGTTTACAATGACCCAACTCATCCATGGCAACCATTACTCAGGTTGGTACCATCTGGCAGAAGACTGGTGGTTCCTCTGGTAAGAAAAATGGGTACAAAAACTTATTTGTTCCCTCTGCTGTCCTTAACGGGGTCCTATTTAAACGTAGCCTCGCATGACAGACACATTGTCTGCTGAGGTGTTTTTATGTTTTTAATGTAGCATGTATTTTAGAATTGGTTTTATAAGGTTAGCAACGCTTTTTAAAGTTTTATGGCATTTTTAACTTGGTTTTTTTTTTGTATGTATGAACCAGATGTCAAAGATAAATCTTAATCTCATGGAATGTTATGGACAATAAAGTTATATTGATTGATTGATTCAAGATAAATACAACATTAGACTAAACAGAACATTTAGCAAAAAACTGATATACAAGACTGATCAACAAAGGTATTAAAGTGGACTTTTTGTGGCAAAACAGCGGATTTTTGTGTTCACCACTCATACATGTGAAAATAGATCAAAGTTCGGAATTATATTTAGTAAAAAAGTAGACCAATGCAAATGTAAACAGCAGGTTTACCAGTATGCATTTAACTAAACAACACAATAACATGGTTAGAAGCGATCCTTCAAGGAAACCCATAAAAGGATGGTGGAATTTTTGTTGAAAGCACCATTCAAGTGGGGTTTTTTTTTGGTCATTGGAAATTAAATGAGACCAAGGTGAACAAATCATAGTTTGACACATTTGTTGTAATGTGGCCTTTGTTATTATTCATTCAAATTAATTCCACTGACGTGGCAATGCTTTGTTTTTAGGTTCCCATGGCAACGTGTCTGAGGAAAGCTCGCGCGGCTCACAGGACGGTCTCGACGGGCTCCCCGGGGACTACAAGCAGCACACGGTGGTACAACGGACTCAAACGGCGCCTGGCATCCCCAAGTGCAGACCCCACCCACCAGTCACTCGAGTGTGTACGGGTCCTAACGTGGAGACGAGGCGACCCCGCCTTCAAATAAACACTAACCCCTCGGTGACGGCCCACCTCAACAGCGTGCAGGGCTCCCAGCGAGTGGGCAGACAAGGCAACAAAGATGGCCGCTCTCCTCCTCCGTACAACGCACAACACAGACTGGCAGGTTCGCAAGGGTCCCCTCAGCTCGTGGTGTCTCAAGCCAGATCGAGCATGCAGAGTGACTCAGCCTCAACTAAGGAGACGCGAATGGCGCCACAGACTCCAGAGTGGCGCGACTGGCAGCGGGACCGGTATCAGATCTGGCAGCTCTTATCCTCGGACAACGCCGACACGCTGCCGGAAACACTGGTGTGAGCTCAGTCCGGGAACTCCTGATGGGCTTCTGTGGAAACTTGGAGAATTTGAACCTTTTCAAAGATGACTGCTCCTCATTCTTATCGTTTCTTTCCCCCGGCTTGTCTATACGCGAACCTCCTTATCTTTGTAAAGCCTTTGTTCTCTCCTGCATCTCATCGCCACAGTGTTGTTTACATGTGCAGCTGCTGCCTCATACGGACTTTTATTTTGAAATTTTAGAGCCATGAGTAACTCTTGGTTTGTATTCGTTTCAGCTTGTGTCCTTTGTTGCCTTTGTGTTTTGTCCACCATGACATTGTGTTTGGGGCACTATGCCCACTAAATATACCTCAGTGAAAAACATATTTTCGTAACGTTGACTTTTTTTCTCCAGGTCAAATTTTCATTGCTTTGCTTAAAAAATTATATATACTGTATATATATATGTATTTTATTATTCTCTCTATTTTTTTTTTTTTTTTTTACCTTACAAAGATGTACACATTAGTAACTGCTGCTAAACACAGACTTTGTGTCCAAACTATTAGTGTATTAATGTATGTCTTCAAAAAAGCAAAAAAAGGTACTTTGAACAAGTATTCACACTTTAAACTTTCTTTTAAGTTTTTCTTCTTACAACCAAAAACTCCAAAGTACTTTAGGGGGAATTTGTGCGATACTCTGACAAAAATGGCAAAATTATAAAGTGGAAGGGAAACAATGGTTTTAAATAAATAAATAAATAAATCTTATATGTGGCATGTTTTGCATTCAGCTCTCCTGAGCCGATAATTTGTAGAAACCAACCATTGCTACAATTACAGCTTTTAATCTCTTTGGGGTTTGGCTTTTCAGAATAAGGCTCTCTTTGCCTGGCCTGGAAGTTTAGGTGAAGGAACTTTCTGGTAGATTTCTGGTAGATTTGCAGTTTTCCAACGTCTTTCCAGTTTTAGACGATGGATTAAAACCGTGAGATTCAAAGTTTTGGTGGTTGTTTTATAACCCAGTGGTCCTAACTCTGGTCCCTGAGGAACACCATCCTGCATGTTTTAGTTGTTTCTCTGCTCCAACACACCCGATTCAGTGATTTAATTAAGTTCTGCAGAAGACAGTTAATCACCCGTTAATTCAAATCAGGTGTGTTGGAGCAGAGAAGCAACTAAACCATGCTGGACGGTGTTCCTCAGGGACCAGAATTGGAAGCTAGTGTTATAACCTTACAGTGTTTGTGCCATCCTGTAATAAACAATGTATTGTTGGAAAGACAACATTATGTTTTGATGAACCGTTGTTAAGATATCCACATATGCAGTAACAGGAAGTGATGTTAAAAGGGAATGCAGTTACTTCCTGTTCAGCTTTGGCTGTGCCAAGTACAAAACAAAACATGCCAGTTATATGACAAAATGGAAAAAAAAATCATGTATATTATTCTAAATTTCTTAAATACAGGTGAGTGGTGGCATACAGGTTAGAGAAGGTGGGCCTGTGATTAGAAGGTCGCTGGTTCAACTACCCGAACCGACAACATCAAAATGTGGGTGGGAAGGTGAAACCCCCTACACCTGCCTCCACTCTCATTTGCCCCACTCTAGGCTCTTGAGCAAGGCCCTTACACCCCACCATCTGCTCCCTCGGAATGGAGGCAGCCGAAAGAAAAAGAAAGAATTCTAAATGTTTTAATATTAAGATGTTTTCTTTCACTTTTTGTATTTGTAGGACTTGCATGTCACAGACACTAAACTAAGAGTATCCCTGACCTAAGAAGCATGTTCCTTGCTCTTCATGATGCTGCTCTGAAACAAATCTCTGAAGCCTTCACAGAACAGTTGAATTTACACAGAATATTCTCAATTTAGATGATTTCTGAAGGCGGATGACTGATGCTGAATGAAAATGCATGCCACATTTTACAGAAGTGAAAACCATGTGCATATACACAGTATTCCCTCGATACACTGCGGTTCAACTTTAGTGGACTCACTCTTTCACAGGCTTTCTATATAAGATTGTACACAGTTTCCTGGTGGCCTGGGCGCTCTGTGATCGCCGAGGGGTCCCCTCCTTTCTCTTTCTGAGGCTGTCAGCCTCAAAAATAGAAAGGAGGGGGCAGGGGTGGAGTCTGTCTTTCCCCATTGCTACTGTGGGAGCTTCAATGAGACGGATATCAGAGTGAGCGGCATGGATTGTTTATTTAAAATAACTTAGCTCAACCCGAACCGAGCTGGGACATTTCCCGTTACTCCTGATGGCCAGTCCGCCCCTGGGCGATGATTTGCTCAATAACTGTAGCAACTTTTAGAACACTGTTAACATTGTAAGAGTGTGGGAAGGGTTTATAAAGCCTTAAAATATATATAAATACTCAAATAAATATAACGTTCCTACTTGGCGGATTTTCACCTATCGAGGTGGTGTCTGGAACGTAACCCCTGCTATAAGCGAGGAACTACTGTACTGTATGTACTTTTTTTTTGCCACTATGTCGCATTTATTTCCAGTAAAATACTTGAAAGTTTTTGGGTGTAACACAAAATGTGGAAAAGGTCAAGGGTGTACTTTTTCAAAGCCCTGATGTTAAATAACATTGGACCTTACATCATATTCAAACTGTAAGCAAATGCGCATAAATATTACATGTAAATTAATGTGTAAAATGTATATTTTTTTCCTCAAAGTATCTACCTAAATACACAACAGCCACTTCACCGGCAGTCTAGATGTTTTGTCAGACCTCTGGTCCTATTTTTCATATTGAATATAAAATGCTTCACTTTTGGCTGAGCCCTTGTTTCACAAAAGTTATCAAGTGAGTTTGTTTATTTGTGCTTATGCCGCCTTTTGGACTGCAGGAATAATGTGCCAAAACCTCTTTGTTTGTTAAAGTTTGTTGTTTTTGTCATGCATCCAATTGTTTCTCACAAGAGACTGAGGGTTTGTTGGTTTTTTTTTGGTTATGAGGTGGGCATAACACAAGAATAATCACTCCTTAAAGACTATTTACACTACCGGTATTCACTTTTATGCATTTTTATGAGCCATAAGGTAGATAAAGAAAAAAGTAAATGCTTGCTGTC
>NC_056520.1:6345517-6358266 GCF_014905685.2 Nematolebias whitei | reverse complement strand
CCCCGCGTTTTTTTTTTTTTTTTTTTTTTTTACGGCAAAGGGAAAAAAAAAAAAAAAAAAAAAATTCTTTGCCCCCCCCCCCCCCCCCCCCCATTTTAAGTACTTGAGTAAAATATTGAATCTGGCCCTAAAATCAGTGTTTCAGCAGCATCAAACCCAATTCCAAAAAGGGTAAAAAAAATTAAAACTTATTTCAAATCAAAGACCAACTTCAGTCAACACGACCTCCAGTCAGATACTCGACATCTTTTCTGGGCTGCAAAAGTTTTATCTCTCTCATTTGATGTTCTTTGTCACTTTTACCATCATCATCAAAATCAAATATTACGGAAAAATTCAAGCTAGTTTTTTCTTGGCTTTGAAGTTGTCCAACTATCTTGAGAAGTCTTGTAGGCTAAATTTTGAAGTAAAATTAAAAGCGGTAAGGATATTTTACTTTTAAAATATCATCTTAGGGGCCAGATGACGTTAACAAGGGCCATATTTGGCCCTCGGGCCTTAAGTTTGACACATAGGATCGCACCGGTTAAGTAAATGCAGCAAAAATATACAATTTTATTTTGGCATTGTCACGGTAATGAGAGGTCCGTAAGTCCATGACAGTGTAAAACCTTTATTTTCTACAACTATTGTTTTAAAACCTGATTTTAATCCCAAAGTCTTTACAACCACTAATACATTTAATTAAATGGCATCGATTTATGCTCCTATGAAAGTAACTTTTCACATTAAAACGCCAAAACTGACTCCAACCACAGACTTTCTTAAATATATTTAAATTGATAAAAAAAAAATATATATTTTGCTCCAGTTTTAGATATAGTATATATCAAGTAAGAATTTAAGCAAAGCTAATGCCGCCATCTACTGCCGGAAAATACACATTTGATTGTTGCCCCTCCAGCTTATTCACCGTTACCATGGGAACCCCATTAACAAATAGCATGCCATTAAAAGCACCTTCTGTGAAAAAAAGAGCAAATGTTTTAAGAAATAAGTGCCATATACGTCCTGCTTTTCAAACCCGTCATGCGTTATTCGATTTTTCCACAAGTTTTTAGTATTTTGTCTGTTGAGTGTTGTATTATGAAAATATATTGCATCAAAAAGAAAATGAAAAAAAAAAGAAGTATTCCTTATTGTCCTTGTTTATCGTCAAATTCTGATGTCAATTTTTGCCTTGTTGAATCCACTATGAAACTACCGGAAACTTATTGTTGTGTTATCATTTTTTATTTGATGTTGTTTTTTTTTATTGCAGATTTGACTGGGTCCAAGTTGTAAACAAAATGTTTGGTAACTGCTTTTGTACGGCTTGTCATCATCAGCGTATATGATTTGATTAAATATGATCAAGTTTACACCGGGTGTTTTTAATACTTTGGATGTGTACAGCATGACTACGACGGTGTGCTGCTGTGCAGTACTTCAACAGAAACTGTACGGTAATTTTTTATCAACTAGAAAAATGTGTTTTAAGCTCAACAGCACACAGACGGCATTACAGATTGTTAATCCCTGTTATCAAAAAGCTGGTTGTCATGCAATTGCCTTGGTATGTGTATTTATATTTCTTTGTCTGTTAGCAAAATATAAAACAGTGGAAGAACACTCCGAAAGTACCGTAAACACTGGATGTTCATCTACATTGGATTCGCTTTGGCAGGCAAGCTGATTCAAGATGGTCGCCTCTTCCAATTGAACTCCAACTGAAGGTTCCTTATTGGCGGTGGCAGACAGCCTTCCCCAGCATTACCAAACCACTAAACTTTATTTAAAACTTTAGCAGGTAACATAATGGTTAAAATGCATGGCTTCAAAGAAGACTTCTATGTTTTTTATGTATTTAAAGCTTCAAATTGCCCTTTACGGCAGTATTTAAACATAAGAGTAACATAACTAGACTTGAATCTGTGCATTTTACCCGAGTTAGGGTCGGCTTGGGTTTTGCTACGTGTCCTTATTGAACTCAAAAGAAAACCTTACTTTGCCCGCCCAGCGACAGACCTTGGGTCTGTCTCTAACCGGACAAAGATTTGCTTCGTCTGCTTAAAGATGACCAGTCCCAAAAACTACCCCTTATATTGAATCGTTTACCGCTTGCTTGGATATTTTAGACACTACGGTAACATCAATTTAAACCAGTTATGACCTGTACGGGTCCACTCATAGTCCATTACTGATCCAATGAGTTTGCACTCCGCCCCAGGCTAAGGGCGGAGTCGGAGAAAGCCGAGTTTCTTCGGGAGCTCGTAACTTTGTTTCCAGTTCCGGGTCGCGGCGGGTCGGATGTAGTCACAGCACTGTAAACCTGTACCTTTTACCTGCCTTAATAGAAATTAAAATGGTAAAACTTTAATTTTCTCAGCTTTATTCGTGTCAACACGAGTCTTCTCTCCACCTGGGTATAAAGGAACCGGCTTTGAACACCGTGGTCGAACGGCAACAGTTTCCTGACCTATCCCTCAGTTATGCTGCTATAGGCTTAGCTAGCGGACAAACGGACCATATTTCTTCACTCTGCTGCTGTCTTTACTTGCTCTACTCTATTTGTTTGTATTTGTAATTATTTCTACCTTAACATGTGTTTTTTGTCTTTCCTCCTATACAAAATACACCAGGACCTGCCATTGTGTATCTGTTCCTCCTTCCTGTTTTCTCAAACCCAGCCGCTTGAAGCAGACTCGTCCTGACCCTGGTTCTGCTGGAGGTTTCTTCCTGCTAAAAGGGAGTTTTTCCTTTCCACTGCCTCCTTTGTACTTGCTCAGGATTGACTGCGATGATGTGAAGATTCAACTGGCTTCCTTAGATACAGTAGATAACTTTTGCTAACTGGCTTTTTTTATGTATGCGACTTCTATTGTGACTTGGAGCTATAGGAATAAACTGAACTGATTTGATTTCAGGATGACTCCTTGGTAAAAGGGTGGCTTAGCATTATTGTTTGTGGAGTCTGTACAGCTACCGTGGTATAAGTTTCCTTTCAGTGGTCCACTTGAACATTCACATCGCACTTTTCCTCTCTCAGGCAAAGTGCATTCGCAAAAGATAAATGAATGTTTTCATCATGCATCCAGAAGACTTTATCTTATCTTGCAACAGTTTAAAAAAAAACTTCCTAAAAGGATGCTTGATTTATTATTTCTTAAAAACTAGGGGAAACGGAACAGCTGATGGTTGGGAATCCGAGTTAGACTCGGTACAAAGTACGTTTCCTCTGCCTGAACGGCTTGTCTGCATTATTTTGGCAGCTTTCTGCTCCAGGAGATCAAAGTAGCCCAGAGGCTGCACTTTGTTGGGTGATAGGAGATAGAAAGGCCGTGAAAGCTCTTTAAAGCAACCAGCAAAGCAGCAACAAAAGCACGGTGAGCCGGCGAGTCTGTGAAAAGATGCCATCCTCTTGCACTTTATCTGTGACGACTGGTTTGAAACGCAAGGCCACGGTTCTGAGTCACTTCACTGGAAATGTCAGACTGAGGCGCGAGCTGGGAGTTTTCAGAGTCTCGTCTTCAAAAAGTTGAGGGAGGTAAATGTTTGAGCTGCAGAGTGTTGAGACTAGATCGCACTTGAGAACAACAAGTCTGTTTGGGAACTTCAAAGAATGAAATGGTGGGGTTCGGGGGCTCCAACACAATGACAAACGGGTGGATGAAAGGCTGGAAAGTCTACCATTCTTTTCAGAAGAGGTGCATGCTTTCATTTTGCTGCCTAAAGTGAAAAATGTGCTTTGAACACCGTCGTCCATCAGCAGATTTTAAGCTTTCATGTCTGCTTGACTGGCTTTTTCCACGACAGTCAAGGAATCAACAAATAACCGCACGTCTTGTGGAAATTATGCCCTTTTTCTAAAGGACTTCAGCAGAATTCTTTATTATTGACACATAAATACTAAACATATTTTTAATTCAGGATGTTTTCATTGATCAAATTATAAAAATGTACTTTAAACCTCCAGAAATTAGAGCACTGAGATGTAGTTTTCTCATTTTGCCACTAGAGACCAGTCATGAGCCTTAAATTTATTCCTTGAACCTGACTAAACATTCTCTTCTTCAGTACAGTACACATCATCATACTTACAGCTTCTTCTTTTGGCTTTTCCCTCTTCAGGGGTCTCTACAGCAAGACCTCCTCCTCCATCTCTGTCCTCACTCCAACTACCCCCATGTCCTCTCTAGCTGCATCCATACATCTCCTCTTTGTCTTTTTCCTGGCAGCTGCATTTCTAACATCCTTCTACCAAATATTATGCCCATTGTCCCTCTTCTGGACATGTCCAAACCACTTTCCCGCCTCTGGACATGTCCAAACCACTGTCCCTCCTTTGGACATGTCCAAACCATCTCAGTCTGATCTCTCTAACTTTATCTCCCAGTTGTTCAACCTGTGCTGTACCTCTGATGATCTCATTCCTAATCGTATCCATCCTTGTCACTCTTAAGGAGAACCTCAACATCTTCATTTCTGCCACTTCCAGTTCTTTCTTCTGTCTTTTCATCCATGTCTGTCTCCAGACCATACAACACAGCTGATCTCACCACTGTCTTGTAAACTTTTCCTTTGACCTTTGCAGACACCTTTTGTCACAAGTCACTCCTGAAACTTTTCTCCATCCACTCCATCCTGCCTGGACTCTCTTCTTCATTTCTTTACCACATTCTCCATTTTCCTGGACAGTGGACCTCAAGTACTTGAAGTCCTGCACCTTTGTGACCTCTGCTCCTTGTAGCTCAGTGTTCCACCTCCTCCCTCAATGTACTCTGTCTTACTACGGCTGACTTTCATTCCTCTTCTTTCAAGTGCATAAATCCACCTCTCCAAGTCCTCTTCCACCTGTTCCCTGTTCTCACCACAGATCTCAATGTCATCTGCAAACATCATAGTCCACGGGGATTTCTGCCTGACCTCACCTGTTAGTCGTATCATATTAATTCCTGCCGATGACAAATAACCTGTTTCATATGGTGACAAACAGCAGACGAGTGTCTTCTCTGACATTTTAATTGTTAAATCATGGAAATCAGAAAATAAAATCAAAGGAGAGGAATAAGATCAAGCTGTTTTTGGTGCCAGTTCTCCTCAGCCCTACTTGATACTGTATTAAACCATCATGCATGCTCTGAAAGAAGTGAAATTAACTGCTAACAGTCAATTAGACATATTGGAAAAGGTATCGGATGAGCATTCTGGGTGTTCAGTATGAGGGAGAAATGAGCACAAGCCAATAACTGGGATAGACAATGTGCAGTGTGAAGACTTACTCCCCTTAATGAACTCTGATTATGTCAATAAAATCAATTCATCACTTGTGAAATTTCTCCGACAACGTTTTAGGGTGCCAAAGTCTCTTATCTGTTCCATTTTCTTTCTTGCAGGCAAGACGATGTTCTGATCAATCCTGAAAACGTTGGAACAACCAGATCAGCACCTTTTTTTTCCCCTCACTCTGCCACGATTTATTAGAGTAAACTCAGTCTTTATTAAACCCCCCCACACAAAAGCATCTTGTTTTTGAAGTGAGCGCTTAGGGAGCATCGGACTAATTGTGATTAGTGTAGTAGTTTGTTCCTGACATCGCTCTCTGAATGCACTTCTTCCATTTCCCATTGTAGCCTTTTTGTCGCCTTTTTTTTTTGGGAAGGAGCCGGATTTTAAATAGAATTTGGTGGAGCGTGACAGCAAAACAAAGCTGCTTTATTTCAGAGCCTAATCGCTTGGCTTGGAGCAACGTTACCCAGTTGGCCAAAGTAGAAATAAAATTAGACGTGAACAATAAGGGATGCACAAACTTATCCACATGAAGACAATTGTGATTGCCTGTACGAGCTGGGTAAAACTAAAGCATGCTACAACACTTTTTTTTTGTTCAACCACATTTTCTGAGAGGCTAACAGGTTTTGTAAGAGCACCAACTGCGGCAGAGTACTCGTTTTCTGCGTACGCTTGCTGCAACACATGGTCACATACATAACCCCAAAGGAATGTGTCCCCACAAGGCCATGATTAGCAAGCACACTTGGCTCATTCCTGTCCTGTGGGGTTTTAAACAGTCGAGACCTGGCCTGAAACCTCCATCCTTAAAGGTACACAGACACCTTAGCTTTTTGCTTGAACTTAAAAAAATTAGGAAGGACTACATTGCACAGGCAAAGACTGAAGTCAATTGGACAACGAAGTAGGTATGAGAAAAAGTCCTACTGTTCTTTTCACAAGCACAAAGAGATAGACACCAAGATTGTTTGGACTGGTCAAATAAGGAAGTTATGGCAATTTTTAGTCCAGAAAAATTATATGGTGTATTCTGAAAACCCAACTACACTTGCGACCCCCCAGCAACAACTGAATTAAATGGACTGTACTTATACAGCGCCTTTTTATCTTTCTAAGATATTCAAAGCGCTTTACACTACAAACTGTGCCCTCATTTACTCATTCATGCAGGACTCTACTACACCTCTACAAAGACTAATCTCAGTCTGTAGAGATTATTCAGAGCTTTATCACATTCATACACCGATGGGACTCACATCAGAGGCAATGAGGGGTTCAGGGTCTTGTCCAGGGACACTTCGGCATGTGACTGCTGGTGGAATCGAACCCCCAATTCTCGCATTGGAGGACGACTGCTCTAACACGCAGCCCCAGCCACTCGGTTATTAACATAACTTCCTTATTTCTAGAGATAATTGGATAGCACTTTCAGGAGAAGTAGGAAATGACATCTAACAAGATTAAGTCAGGTCCTCTGGACGGATTCTTCTTTGTTGAAACATTTCGTCTTTTATTGGCTAAAAGATGACATGTCTAATGGCCATCAATTTGACACTCAGACAATAATTCCAAGTGTCACAATGCCGGACAGGACAAGGGAAAAAAAAAAAGAAGAAGAATCCGTCCAGAGGACCTGACTTAACCTTGTTAGATTTTTTTTACCTGGATTATTGAACATGAATCAGGACATAGGAAATGGCATGTTCTTAACATTATACCTATACCTACCTGTATTCATTATTACACTTTTTTTTCTCACTTGCTCTGCAACAAGGTGCACATGTTTCTTCCCTCTCCCTGTTCTCCTCCTGCTTTTTTTGCTCTCTGTCTGTGGATCGGAGCAGCTCCTATTTTTACACATCGTCGGAAATGAAAATTACTGTTTTGGATCTGACCAACTGGACTTTCGATGCAAATGACAATATCTTTTCAACAAAGTGACAGGGTCCTGGAGAACCCTCATCTTCTCGGACAACACGCATGCAGCTGGATATATCTCTGGGGGTGATGTGTCTACCTCTGCTATCAATCGAGGATGCTGAAATTGCATATAATTGGAGTTATGATAACAGGTTTCCTGTTTTTGGAATAGTCTAGTTCCTGGTCTATCAACGTACAAAGAAGACGGTCACAGCTAATTTGGCCCTCGTCAGGCTGCTGCCTGTGTGAAGGTTGGTTTGTGCTTTGAGGACTCAAAATCAGCTGATTTATGAGCAAAACCATAAGTTTGAAGTGATTTGAATCGCAGACCACCTGCGGCTTTGGGACTCGTCAGCATGGAACGACCTTGAAGAGGCTCGTAAGCACGGACCAGTAGAATGTACCCTAATCTGGCCATTTCGGACCTTGGAAGAATCAGTACAGACTCGAAGGCTGACAAGGAAAAATAGTCTGCCTGAATAAATCAATCATTGTGGCTTATCTGAATCTGACTCCCCAGTTGGCCTTGAAACAAACAAACTTATCAATTTCTCCTGGGAAATATGTAAACTAAGGAAAAGCTTAGTCTAAAATATGTGTTCTGTAAAGGATAAGAAGGCAAAACCTTATAGCAGCAGCTACGTGCACTCCGCCTATCTTTGTACAGACATATTCCCCTTGTATCTCGGTGCAATGATAATAAAGCTTATTCTGAAATATTTAATTAATTAATATCTGTAAACCATATGATCTAAACAAAACTATCATGTAAAGAAAAAAGACATTAATACTCAAACTAGATGGAAAATAATTGATTAACTGTGAATCAAAGAGAAATCAGTTTGCTGTTTTGCATCTGCCATGGCAACGCATTCAGCATCATCATTTGGTTCGGGTTCA
The DNA here is from genome assembly GCF_014905685.2 of Nematolebias whitei. NCBI lineage: Eukaryota > Metazoa > Chordata > Actinopteri > Cyprinodontiformes > Rivulidae > Nematolebias > Nematolebias whitei. The sequence goes on along the minus strand of NC_056520.1, from coordinate 6,350,175 downwards.
AAAAAATAAAGCCCTGTTCTCAACAGACTGTCATGAAAGTCACTCAGTATTTGGACAAACTATTCTAATGCTATCTACCTTTAATTGAGTGCTGTGAGATGGAATGTGTTTTTTAAGCTTGTTCAATTAGAGTGACAGATTCATACCGCATGAACTACATGAAAACGTGGCTGAATCAATTAAATCAAAAACATGGTGCAAGAGTAACTTCCTGACTATGACATACTAATAATTTCTGGGGAAGTACCCCTGGGGGGATGTAAAACATGATAACTTATCTTACGCACACTGTGAACATACACTGGTGAAACGCCCATGCCAGCCATGTAAACTGTTATACTATACTGGACTCTGGTGGCGTTGTAAATGGAAAAAGTCTTCCAAAATTTAATCCATTCATCCATCATCTTTCCCTGCTTTTTCCTTTACAGGTCGCATGTGTCACTGGTGTCCATGTCCAGCTATCACTGTGGAAGAGGCGGGGGGACACCCTGGACAGGTATCCAGTCCATCACAGGGACACAGAGACAAACGAGATAACCATTCACTCTCTCACACCAAGGGGCAAATTATTACAAACCATTTGGCAAAGGAGTATGAGAAGTTTAAGACAAAGGTTGACGCAAATGAAAAACAAACTTTACTAAAAGCCCTTCAGTTCACATCAAACCTCTTGTGGCTACTGCAGCATTTTTACGAGGAACGTTATCAAAATGTACACTCATGAGTGTGACAAATGTAGAAAGACTCAAGGCAGGCATAAAACAGTAAATTTCTGCCTGTTCCCGAAACAAATGTTTATCTGAATTTGGCTCCCCGGCTGGCCTTGACAGGCCACCTTATCTCAATTTGCCTGGAGGCCCTGTAAATGTGATGATCTGCCCCCTCCCACCGAGGAAGTCTGCAGACCTATCAGAGGGACCCAGCTGAATAAACATTGTGTCATCATTTCAGGACTCTTGGATTCTCTCTGGCGCTGTCTTAGGTCGACCTTGGCACCCCTCGAGTGTGTTTACGGATCTCACCAGAGGGAACCGACTGATTACACCATTTTTATAAGAACTCCTACAGTGCCTCCGAAGTGTCCTTGGACACGCTCATTGCTCTTGTCATCTCCCCTCCCCTGCGGAATGTCTGCGCCACTATGAGCTTATGTGCGGGGTGTTTTTTTCAATCTCAGGCTATCTCTCCTCGGCCAAGAAGTGAGAGTTTGATAGGATTTTTTTGCCTCCAAATCCTATACACGTGCCACTTTCATTACTTTTAGTCTGTCTAAACAGGTCTCACTTGTTAACGAGTCTTTGAGGCTCAATGTGATTTATCTGTGTAAATAAAGGTTGAATGAGTGTAGGAATGTGACTCAAGGGTACAGACCAGCCAGTCATAACTCTGATCTGTCCCAAGAGGTTAAAATGCACAAACAGGATGTAAATATATTCCCATGCATGCTTGTTGGTACTCATCCACAGACACTCTTGTCAGAATAGACCAATCCACTGATCCCCCTTCTCAGTTTGAAGGAAAGCAAAAATATGAAAATCAGCTACTGAGCTGGGTTTCTATCAAGTACGTCTCATTTTCTGTGCAAATAAACTCAAAATTCAAAACAAATCTGAGGGGAAGGGCATTACGAAACGAGGCAGAAGTCGTACACTTTACAGTTCAAATGTTGAACCTAAATCAATAAACGACATCGGCTCAACGCTTCAGCAATCCTGGCGGCCTGATTGCGGCGCAGCTGCAATCAATCAGCAATCAGTGCAATTAGGATCAACGAGGGAGCGTTGCAGCTGTGAATGAAAAGGTGCGAGCAAGGATGTAGCAAAAACAGGAAATGCTAGGACAAGCTAACGTTTTGTTTTTTTTAAAGTATAGCTATTTTTAATTGGTCTGGAAAAAATGGTAGTGATCAAAAAACTGTATGCTACGATCACATTTGCTTTATGATAAGTTCATTTTGGTCAAAGTCGATGTTTTTAATGAAAGCTTATATAGTTTGAATTTTGAGAAAGTTTATGTGAATGCAAAACATCCAGATTGAGCTATTTTATGTTTTTACTGGATTATTTTGTGTCCTAATTTTAAGGGTTTAGATTCCCTTGAGCTTTTATTGTGAGAGTTTTGTAAATTAGACGAGTTCATAGTCCAAAGATTTAATAGCAGTGATTAGTTTACTGTAAGTACATGTATGATAAATTATACTTTTAGATTAATATTTAAGTAGCTTTTTATCATATCGTATTGTCGCTCATTTCATTGGTATTATTGCATTTAATTTTTTTAATCTTTCTTGTTTTTATGTGACCCTGACATGAAGCATCTTGTGATTTGTTTTATCTTGAAAGGCACTAAAGAAAAAAACAACAACTTACTAATTAGTTTAAAGTTAGTATTTTTTGGATTCCTGTGGTTTAGCCAAATAAATAAAAATGTCATCTGCAAATGAAGCTAACTTTTGTTCTTTATGAGATTGTCTTGTTGAATTTAAAAGATTTAAATATTTTCATTCATAGATTGAAAATGGTGAGAAAGATAAGATTAATCAAAATAATCCAAACCCTCAAGCAAACTGATGTCCGACATTAAAAAAAAAGGTTTTTGTGAGAATACTAATGAGCAAATGGATCTAGAGTCGGCAAATTAGGCTTATACCTTGAAAAAATAATGTAACATGATCATCATGTGCTTCAAGAATATTTCAGTAAATGGTGGTGGATTAGGATTATGTTGGGAAATTTAATACTTCTCTGTTAATTTGTGACATTTTTATGATGACATCATTAACTGAGGTTGAACAATACAGCATTTGAAAACAGATCAGGCCAAAATTATAGTACTGCTTTTTGTCACAAATGGTGGAGTGAAGAGGGGGAACTGAAATTACAATCCATCCATCAGTGCATGTTTTGACCATGATAACGTGAAAAATAGATGAGGTACTGACCTCCATTTCGGTGTGTGGCAACAACAAGGCATAAGAAAAGTTCCTTTTGAAAACTGGGTTGCCAAGTCAAAATCCAAAATGGCTGCTGCCATATATGTAAACAGCAGTCTCTTGCTATGTCACGGCTCGACTTTTGTGGACTCGCTCGTTCGTTGTTTTTCAACGATTGTCAATTTTAATATTACTCACGTGATTGGGATGGTACAGGATAAAAAGTTAACAAAAAAAAAACTTCGGACAAGCGCCACATGTAGTTTTCTTTCAGTAAGCCTACACTGTAACGCCAGTCAAAAGAACTACACTACCCAGAAGCCAACAGTGCTTCCGGACACTGCGTTCTGCTGAAATGGAATAAAAGTTTTACAACACAAAGTCAGATGTAACGATCTAGCTATTAAGATCACAGAACTGGCAGGAAAGTTGCAAATAATCCTGAATATTCCTGAAGCTTAAGTATCCATGCAAACATTAACCTGAACGAGTGGGCTTCATGGCTACAGGGTATAGATCTGCAGAACCGGAACCGAGCTGCTGGTCTGCAGAGCTGGTGAGTAAAATGTTGCAGTACAGTACAGTACATGTACATATGTTGTTAAAATTACATAGGTTTAAGAGTTTAGAACATTTCAAGAGTATGGGAAGAGTTTCTAAAGCCTTACATACATATATACATATACACATATATATACATACATATATACATATACATAAATATATACATATATACACATTAGGGCTTTAACATATTACTTGAGTTATCGACACATCGATTCCTAGGACATCTATCGAGTTTTTAAATTTCACGTTGAGTATTCATGGTGACGTCATTACGTTGCCGTTACGTCATTGTGTCACGTGTCAGATGATCCGCACCGGGCGCGGGCTTCAAAATGGATTCCTCCAAGCAGACGGATGGAGCAAAGCAGGCCCAGTCTTGGCAAACAGGTAGAAATGCATCAGTAGTCTGGAAATATTTCACTAAAGATGAATCTTCCAGTTCAACTACTGTAAGGAAACAGAAAATGAATCAACTTCCTGACTGTTTGGAGCTTGTTGCGAATCGGTGTTACACCATATTCTGTGACCACCGTATATTGTGACTGTAGGGGGCGGTGTTGCATGCACTGTTGCAGGTTACAGAATATGGTGTAACACCGGGTCCAATGACTGAACCAGAACCAGCTTCCTCTGACCTTGTTTCACAAACAAAAAGCAAAAAATATTAATCTCTAAACCTATTAAAAAAACCTATAAACATATTAATCTCTACAACTAAACCTAATGCGCACCACTGCGGGCGGTGGTGCGGGGTGGTCGTCCGCCCCACTGTTTTTAGTTTCGTTTTTTATGTGCCGGCCATTTCTTTAACTTTTGCAGCTTAATAATAACTAATAGTTTTGGTTTTCCTGTGACTTATTTGCAGTATGATAAATGGTAGGAGCATAATATACTCTCCCAATGTTTTGTTGTTCCTTTGTTTTGTAAATAATAAATGACGTTTTTTTTGCCATTTTATTTATTTATTTTTTGCATCTTGAGATCGTATGACGTCATCAACCACTCGAGTTCTACTCAAGTTTTATTATGTTAATGTCGAGTTCAACCCCCAATATATATACATATACATATACATGCATGTATGCATATTCATATACATACATACATACATATATATATATATATATATATATATATATATATATATATATATATA
>NC_056520.1:6335442-6345507 GCF_014905685.2 Nematolebias whitei | reverse complement strand
ATATATATATATATATATATATATATATATATATATATATATATATACACACACACATAGACACACATATACATACACACACATAGACACACATATACATACACACACACATATACACACATATACATACACACACACACATATATATATATATATATATATATATATATATATATATATAAATAATAATAAAATAAATTTAGCGTTTCTACATGCAGTCGACTCGGGACCCAAAAGTTCCAGGTTCAATCCCCAGTCGTTGCACATCTCGTGGTGTCTCTGAGCAGCACACATTATCCCCAAATGCTCCCTGGGTGCTTTCAATAGCCGCCCACTGCACCACCTGGTGGTAGATGGGTTAAATGCAGAGAGCCAATTTCGCCTTTGTATGAGAACATACAATCCAACATTTTTCAGTCAGGTCATCTGGACAGTTTCTTTTTTTTTTTGTGCTGAAACGTTTCGCCTTCGGTCCGGAAGGCTTCATCAGTCAAGGAAACACACAACAAAACTGATTCTTCACCCAACAGCTTACTCCAAAGTGGAACAAACCAGTTCTGCTTGTGATAAAATGGTCTCTTTGGTGCGCCCCCTCCTCCATTGCCGGCCCTCTTCCTTGTTGACAGTCTTGTCAAACTGGTTGAAAACAACAAAGTGTTTTTGGTGTCATGCTGCATCTAGGTGCAAAAATGGTCCCCATCAAAAATTTGGTTGTCACGTCAAAATCCAAAATGGCCACCACTACATACAGTATGTGTGGGGATGTGTGTCTGTGTGTGTGAACAGGCCATGCACCTCATTTAAGGGAAAAGTACTTTCCATTTTTTACAGTGCTTTAAACAAAAGTTTGCATTTTAGTTTTTATTTTGTTTAAGAGTATATTTTCCCTAAATAACTGGGGTGGCCCTTGAGGTGGCCAACGATTTATCTAGGGTGGCCAAGGCCACCACAAGCTACCCACTGGCTCTGCCATTGCACCTGGTTGTGGACAAGCAAAACATTCACTATTCAAATCCAACGAGCATCCATCCATCCATCCATCCATCCATCCATCCATATCCAAGCAAGAAGGGACATTGGTGTATCACGTTTTAGTTTTATAGACAGTATTTAGTAGACTAAAATTTTGGGGCTTCCTTTTTATTTAAAATAAAATTGCTCAGATATGCAGTGAACATAAGGATGATGTAAATCAAGGACACTGCTGTGTTTGGCCCCTGTCTCTCTCCACACGCTGTAAATGGGTGTGCTGGTTGCTTCATACAGCAGGTATGTGTGTGGGCGAGACAACATGACTGAGGTTTAGCGATTTATAAAGATTCCTGAATAAATGATGGGGCCTGAATTAAACATTTGAGCTAAAACTGCAGATGAACAGTTCACTTTATGGGTTGTTAAATTAATCAACCAGGTCAGGACACTATGAATGTGTCAACATTGAGTTAAATCTATTTCTAGTTCTTAAACTGTCTGAAGTATGTGCTTTTGATCTGATCCCATACTTCTTGAATTTGTAGCAAAGAGGTTCCTCAGTCAAACTTTCTGAGCAGACAGCCTTCCAAAGGATATTTTAGTCATGGAAGTGAAGCACAACAGATGAGGCTTTTGGTGAAACTGCCAGCTGGTTTCTGTTAAATCGTCCTCAGAGTTGTGCAGCGTGCAGAGCAGCGAGACTCTGAATATCCTGTTTATAGATAGTTTCTGGTGACCATTTGGTTTTGATTCATGCCCTAACCTCTGCTGTGGCCTTCCAAGCAAAGCTTTCCTCGCATAACATTGTCAACTTGTGGCTTTTAAGGAGAAAGCAGACTTAATGAGAAAAATGGTACAAACTGGATTCCAAAATAGTTGGGACACTAAACAAATTGTGAATAAAAACTGAATGCAATGATGTGAAGATGGCAAATGTCAATATTTTATTCGTAATATAACATAGATGACAGATCAAAAGTTTAATCTGAGTAAATGTAACATTTTAAAAGAGAAAAATATGTTGATTCAAAATTTCACAGTGTCAACAAATCCCAAAAAAGTTGGGACAAGTAGCAATAAGTGGCTGGAAAAAGGAAATTGAGCATATAACGAACAGCTGGAAGGCTAATTGACTAATTAAGTCAATTGACAACATGATTCAATCAACCTTTATTTATACAGGTAAATCCCATTGAGCCTCGAGGACTCATTTACAAGAGAGACCTGATTTCAACAAAGAAAGATGACAACAATGGACAACAGCAACAACAATAAACGGTTATAAAAAAGCATACTACAGTTTTTTTTTTTTTTTTTTAACAAATAGGATGGCTAAAAGGAAAAGGTAACAAAACAAAAAACAGCTAGATTCCAAGACAAATGTAGAATACTAACAACAGGAACATGTCAGCATTGGACCCTGCCAGGTGTCCAACAGATTCTTAAAGACACTTAGAGAGGTCAAGGTCGAGAGCTTCAAATCTTTTTGTAAGATATTCCAGGAAACAGGAGCGGAATAGGAGAAGGCCCTGATTGGGTATAAAAAGAGCTTCTCAGAGTGTCAGTGTCTCTCAGAAGCCAAGATGGTAAGAGGATCACCAATTCCACCATTGTTGCACAGAAAGATAGTGCAGCAATACCAGAATGGTGTTACCCAGCGTAAAATAGCAAAAACTTTTAAGTTATCATCATCAACTGTGCATAACGTCATCAAAAGATTCAGAGAATCTGGAACAATCGCTGTGCATAAGGGTCAAGGCCGTAAAACTCTACTGGATGCTCGTGATCTCCGGGCCCTTAAACGTCACTGCACCTCTAACAGGAATGCCACTGTCAAGGAAATAACAGAATGGGCTCAGGAATACTTCCAGAAAGCATCGTCAGTGAACACAATCCACTGTGCCATCCGCCGTTGCCAGCTGAAACTCTACAGTGCAAAGCGGAAGCCATTTCTAAGCAAGCTCCTCAAGCTCAGACGTTTGCACTGGGCCAGGGGTCATTTAAAATGGAGTGTGGCAAAATGGAAGACTGTTCTGTGGTCAGATGAGTCACGATTTGAAGTTCTTTATGGAACACTGGGACGCCATGTCATCCAGACCAGAGAGGACAAGGATAGCCCAAGTTGTTATCAACGCTCCGTTCAGAAGCCTGCATCACTGATGGTATGGGGTTGCATGAGCGCTTGTGGCATGGGCAGCTTGCATGTCTGGAAAGGAACCATTAATGCAGAGAACTATGTTCAGGTGTCTTGCCCAGGGACACTTCGGCATTTGACTGCTGGTGGAATCAAATCCCCAACTCTCCCATTGGAAGATGACTGCTCTAACCACTCAGCCAGAGCTGCCCATGAAGAAGAAGAAAAAGAACAAGAACATCTAGAAGAACAAGAAGAAGAACAAGAAGAAAACTAACAGCAAGAACCAGAAGAAAAACAAAGAACAAATGTAACAAAAAGAACAAGAGGAAAAAGAAGAACAACAAGAAGAAAAAGAACAAGATTTTTGGTTTTTGACAAAATTTTATTTACACAATAAGTTAACACAACAGTGTTAAAAAATGTGATCAGGACAAGCTTAAAATAAAATATTTACATGAGGATCTTGAATTGTAGTTCTCCCTGATCAGAAATTATGCATAAAAACTTCTTAAATCTCCACAGTTTCATAAAATTCTCCGGGTCTCCAGTGTCTCTGTGGAAGCAAAACTCCAACGCCAGTCTGGCCTTGACGTTGCACTTCCACAGAGCCACGGCATCAAGTTGAGGTCCAGCCTGCAGTCTGTCCCTGTGAGACAAGTAAACAGACATTTTTGCTTCGGCCACTAAAACGTTTAAAGTTTAGGATTTAAATTTAGTGGCTTTGTACTCCATTAATAAAAACAGTGTAGTGAACTAGACATTTGGTGAAAACTGTGTCAAAAAAGCTAAAATCCTCGTCATTAGATTAAACAGAGCTGTCAGCCGTACACAGTCTATAAAAACGTGAAAAACACTCAAACTGCAAAAAGGACACTCGTTTAAAACCTCAGGATTGATGACCGACAATAAAAGAGTTTGTTGCAGTGGCGCCATGAAGGATCGTCCATTGAAGATCACCAGTCCGTTTTTTTGTTGGAAGTTTGTAAAAAGTCCTCCACTGGGGCTTCTGACCTCTGAGCTTGTTGTCCCACATGCTGACAGCTCTGCTGTGCAGAGTTCTCATGTTCAGTATCTTAACATGAGTCTTATAAAGTACTTTTGAACCCAAGAAGAAGAAGAAGAACAACAAAAACAAGAACAGTCCTTCTCTAGGGTCCTCTTTCAGTGATCTTTAAAGTCACTTTAGGTGTAGCGATTGATATCCACTACCCTCATTCCCATCTAATCAATGAGCAATCAGCTCCACGTCTAATTCAAAGGCTATTAAGTGTTCAGTCTCCATAATGGCACAAGTGATACACTGATTGAAGTGGAGCGATCCTCATCTCCATTGTCAGAAACTTTTGCATGAGCATTAAAGTCTGTGCCTAATTGCACATTATGAAAAGAAATGAGAGGAAACCTATTCAAAGCTGTGAAGCTTTAAATGTCAAGTTCATTCAAATCTACCGCTGAAATTTGAGCTATTTTGGAAAAGCAGAGTTATGCTTATTGGATAGTAAAAATATGGGTTTAAGGGTATTTGGCACACTTCTAAAAATAGGTGTCAGATGCGAAACAGGTGCTTTTTACATGTTTCTGACGAACTAACGTGAAATTATCCAAAAGAATAGTAGCCTTTTTTTGTTTGACTAATTGGTATTTTGTTATACTGAAATTTTTTGGCGAAATTATTCTGGACCAACAATGTGGTGTTGAATTATTCAAAATGGTTAACATTATTGCATTAGAGACAGCACAAGGGAATGCAAAATACCACAGGAATTCAAGGCAGGAGAGGTCTGTGTTCTGAAAGGCTTCCCTATCTGAACTGTACTCTGGAAAGTCTGAATCCCCAATGTGAGTCTGAGTCAAAAAAGAATCAGTGGAGATGAATAATGCAAGTCAGGATCCTATTGTATAGTGGAAGCCCTCCACAGCGCAGAAACGCAGAACAAAAGACTGTGAAATATTGATTCTGCACTTACAAGTTGTTGTTTGGATGCTGTCCGACTTTTAGGATATGAATGAACCTTTCCTTTAGCTGTTTATTCTGTTTTCCACAAGGGCTTAAAACAGATGTGTCCAGTCCTGGCCCTCAAGAGCCACTATTCTGCATGTTTTAGATCAGTGGTGTCCAATTCTGGTTCTTGAGAGCCACTATTCTGCATGTTGTAGGGCAGAGATGTCTAGACTTGGCCCTTAAGGGCCACTATACTGCATTTTTCAGAGCAGAGGTGTGCAATACTGGTCCAAGAGGACCAACGTCCTGCATGGTGCGTCCAATCCCTGCCCTGGAGGGCCACTATCCTGCATGTTTTAGAGCAGATTGTGTGCACTCCTGGTCCTTGAGGGCCACCATCCTGCAAGTTTTAGAGCAGAGGTGTGCAATCCAGGTCCGCAAGGGTCACTATACTGCATGCTTTAGAGAAGGGGTGTCTAATACTGGTCCTTGAGGGCCACTATCCTGCATATTTAGAGGTTTTCTTGGTGATTATCCGGCTTCTGCAGAACATGACGAGGATGTTCAACAATTGCATCAAGTGTGTTTGAGTAGGAAAACAAATAAATCATGCAGGATAGTGGCCCTTGAGGACCAGGATTGGACACTCTTTAGACTAAAATTACTATCCCCCATCCCCGGGAAGGTGCTGAAAGACTGTGCCAATCAGCTCTGTGAGGTGCTGGCCGACATCTTTAACTTCTCACTCACCCTGGCAACATTTCCCGCTTGCCTGAAGACCACCACCATCATCCCAGTCCCAAAGAGCTCTACAATGGCTGGTCTGAATGACTATCGGCCAGTAGCCTTCACCCCGATAGTTGCTAAATGCTTCGAAAGACTGGTCATGAGCCACATTAAAACAACCATCAACAAGAAAGGACCCTCAACAGTATGCATACTGCGAGAATCAATCAACAGAAGACGCCATCTCCTCTGTGGTCCATACTGCTCTCACCCACCTGGAGCAGAAGGACTCCTACATCCGTATGGTCTTTGTGGACTTCACATCTGCCTTCAATACCATGATCTCCCAAACCCTGATGGTCAAACTATTCATACTAGGACTAAGCTCCTCCATTTGCAACTGGGCCCTAGACTTCTTAAACAGACCTCAATCTGCGAGGATCCACAACTTCTCCTCCTCCACCATAACCCTCAGCACTGGCTCTCGTCCTCCTGTTCAGAATCAGCTTTATTATCATTGTACCAGAATACAGGGAACTTACGTTTGTACAGACCTCTGAAAGATGGGCGGAGAACACGTTGCTGCTGAAAAGCGCGGCCTCTATTCTTTATCAGAATACTTTTAGATAGAAAAAGGGAAGAACCATGAGGATAGAAAGTGGTATTACAAAAAAAAATCTCTTCACATCTTGTCCCATCAGGACATGATTTGAGACAACAAACACTCTACCAGCAAACACATTCAAAAACACGATTACATATGCATGTGACATTAAGGTGTTGAGATTTGTCCATGAGCATTTTTCAAATATGCCACAGTTCTGATGATGTTGTTTTAGCCAACAGTTCTGTTAAACCTGCATATATATTTTTTTTTGGGGGGGGGATAGATGGAGCTTGTCCCTAGTTACCCATGTTCCAGGAGAGATTTGATAGTCGGCTCGTATCCGTAGCCAAACGAGGGAGTCAGATTCAGATAAGCCACAATTGTTGATTTTTTTCAGGCAGGCTATTTTTCTTCATCAGCCTTGATTCCCGTTGGAAGTTTCAGGTTCAAAATGGCTAAATTTATGGGTATACCCTCCAGGGATCCGTGTCATGAGCCTCCTTCAAGGTTGATCCCAACATGCTGACAAGTTCCTTCATACTGATTCAGAAGCTTTGTCATGGCCAAAACTGCTGCCAGTCTTCTTCTAAAGTCGATTAAACAGAGCCTTTCCGATGCCAATGAGCAGAAACCCTGCTATCATAAATCCAAATATATAAACGTCTTCAGCGTCCTCCTGAGGCAGGACTGAGAAGCACATCAGCTGCCAAACTCCCCATGGATCTCTGACATATTCCACAGCATGAGTCTCAAACGGACAAGCGGGTTCTCCAGGACCCTGTCGTTTTGTTGAAAAGATTTTGTTGATTGCGTTGAAAGTCCAGCTCAACAATTCCACAATTTTAATTTTCGTTCAGGAGATGTGTACCAGGTGCTTTAAACACACAGAGAGCAGAGCAGGAGGAAGAAGAACAGGGGAGGGAGGGCAGGAGCGTTCACCTTGAGCGAGAGCCAGAGTAGGAAAAAAAATTCCTCTGCTCACGTATGACTGTGCACCTACTCATCCAGGCTGTCACATTGTAAAGTTTGCAGATGATACAGCGGTGGTGGAATGCATCACAAACAATGATGAGTCCAGCTACAGGCAGGAGGTGGAACACCTGGACAGCTGGTGCAAGGAGAATAACCTTCACATCAACGTGAAGAAGACAAAAGAGATGATCGTGGACTTCAAAAGGAACAAACACACCTACCCCCACGAACATAGGAGGATCTGCGGTGGAAGTGGTCTCCAGCTACAAATATTTGGGTGTGCACCTGAATGACAACCTCAGCTAGGGCAACAACACCACCAGCCTGATCAAGAAAGCTCATCAGAGACTCTACTTTCTCAGGCGGCTGAGACAAGCTGGACTGGGAAGCTCAGTTCTCACCTCCTTCTACAGGTGTGCAGTGGCGAGCATCCTGTGCTCCAGCATCAACGTGTGGCATGGAGGCTGCACAGCTGCAGAAAGAAAAGCTTTGCAGAGAGTGGTGAAGGCTGCACAGAAGTCTGTTGGAGTCGGTCTCCCCCACCACCCACCATCACAGACATCTAAGAAGACAGCCACCTGCATCATGAAGGACCCCACTCACCCAGCACACTCACTTTTTGCCCCACTCCCCTCAGGCAGGAGGTTGAGGAGCAATACATGTAGAACCACTAGACTGAGGAACAGCTTCTACCCTGAGGCTGTTAGACTCATGAATCTCTAACTAGAATAATCACTGTGAAAAATCACATCATGTTGCTGCTGATCTCTTTCGTGTTGCTGCTGATCTGTTTCATGTTGATGTGTTCATTCGTGCTCATCTGCTCACACAGACTCATGTTCGTGCTGCTGTTTGGCGTATTGTTTTTGTATTACTAGTGCTTAGTGTATTTTTAGTTAACATTTTTCTTAGTTCATATCTTAGATCTTATTACTGCTTTTCTTTTACATTTTATACTTTTGTTGGATGTAACTGGGACCCTGTGTGTGTACACAATTTCATTCCACCACATGTGGTGCATATGCCAAATAAAGAAACGCTGACTCTGACGATGAATGTCTGAAGTTGGGCATGTGTTTGGTCATGAACGACCTCTAACATCATCAGATTTGTATAAGATCTGAAATAATACACAAGAGGTCGGACACTAAACACAAATGCTAAAGGTTACACCAAACTTCCGGCTAGCTTAGGTACAATTTTGTTTTACATTTGCTGACACAGTCTGGATGTAGACTGCCAGGGGAGTTAACAGAAGAACCAACGATAAGCTCAAAATGTCACGCAGACCAGATTACACCAGGAGGAGCAGGCAACGTCAAATAAAGAAGGCTTAAAGGAGGAGAATCTGTCCTGTGAGGGAGTGGAGGTGTGAACAGTGGGTGTTAAAAGAAGGAATGACAGGAAAGAGGAGGGGACGTGATGGTTGAGCTAAAATTACAGGACATGAGAACCCGGTTGTCACTCGTGTTTCCTTTTTAGTGCTTCTTCACCAGACCTCCGCACTTCACCATGTATATTTTAAAATGTGCATTCTTATGAGACTGTTTGCCGCCTTTATACTTAATACTACATCGTTTTTCTTCAAAAGCTTATCTTTGTTTCATTGTCTAATTTACTGATCATTTTTCTGCAGGTTTCTATTGAATGATCAGAAAAAGACAATTTGAATGGTGCTAACTTTCATTGTTTTTACTGTAAACCTGTTTTTCCTGCTTCCCAAGGCATACCTCTGCCCCGGAGAACTTATCATTCACATCTGCCAACTCACCCACATTTTAGAATGACCAAAGGCCACAGTACATTTAGCATTCTAGACAAGGATTCCTGACTTATTTTACTATTTTTCAAGACAGTTTCACATTTGCTTTTATTTTAAAAGAAACTTGCAATATATTTTTGCAAACAGATTAGCAAGACTTTTGCTATTTATAAATATAATTGGCCATCATCATGAAAATGAGGCTATCATAACTATCTGTGGCTGTTTCCACAAATCCCTGGATGGTTATTGGTAAACACAAAAGTGGCTTTTACTCATGCATTCCTACTGATATTTAACTAAAGCTTGGTGTGGTGGTAGCTGAAAGTCATACCAACACATACACCAAGTGGAAACAGATCACTTAACATCTTTGTTTAAAACTTTGTCATGCAAAGGGGCAAGCAATACATATTTCCTCAAGGGAACCTTTCATTGTTGATGTTTCATCCTTTGCACTGCAGTACAGTAATGCTCACCTGGATACCTCAGAGAACAGTGATAAACTGTCACAACCTTCAAGGTGTTCAGAGCTAGCCCTGGACACAATAATGCAAGAAAAAAAAATTAGAAATATGTTTTATTTAAAACATTATTGAAAATGTACCTTGCCTAAGAGACCATATCACTGTTGGCCATCCATGTTGAGGGTCTTCAATGAAGGAGATATACCCTTTGGACACGCTGCTGCCTGCCACAAGAAAGAACTTCCTAAGATTTTCCACAACCAACACCTCATGAGGAATATAAAAGCAGGTATATTGAAGCTCCCGCTGATGGGATGGGAGTTTGGGGGAAAAAAAAAAAGTGCATCACATCTTTGGTAACCTCATTTACCGAAGGTACAATGATACAGTCTCGAATTTCTCCCTGGGATTAATAAAGTATCTATCTATCTATTCTATCTATCTATCTATCTATCTATCTATCTATCTATCTATCTATCT
>NC_056520.1:6325329-6335432 GCF_014905685.2 Nematolebias whitei | reverse complement strand
ATCTATCTATCTATCTATCTATCTATCTATCTATCTATCTATCTATCCTTCTATCCTTCTATCCATCTATCCATCTATCCATCTATCTATCCATCTATCTATCTATCCATCTATCCATCTATCCATGTATCTATCTATATGGTACAGTAAAACAGAAGCTGCTTGTTCAAGCACTTTGTTTTGGAGCAAATTTCTGTTTGGTCAAAAATTTACCCAATCAAGGCTTTAATGTAGGCCGTTTCTTTTAACCAGGATTTTCAAGATCATAGAATTCCTGTCATGATATGCCTGTATGTAAGCTCTTACCTTCTTTGCGTTTCCTTTTCAGCTGATGACTCTCGGTTTCTCCATCCTGTTAATTATTCACAGTTGGTTCCAATCTATTAAATTAGTTTCCTCCCTTTTAAGGTCCTCCTGTGTTTCTCCTCCTAGTGTGGGTTCTTGTATTGCTACCTGCCATGCCAAGTACTCAGTATTGGTTCTCTGTGTCTCAGCCAAAGAGACATTGTTGCCAGTGGTAGCTGTTCAGTTATTTGATGCCTTGGATCCATAACCTGAGTCCTTTTTTATCCTTTCATTGAACCCAAACTTGGCAATTCCAAGACTATTAAAACAAATGAGAGCAGAGGTTTGAATACATAGTTTAATCAATCCATCAGATTTAGGTTTGTTGTGAATGATCCCTTTAGACATTCTCCAGCTCATATGGGTATTCCAGCAGTCTTACAGAGGAGGTAACTAGTGCTGATTAGTTATCTTAAACCAAATTACAAGTTTAATGTATAGTTTATTGTTTATTTGTCATATGCAGGTCAACACAAGGTCAACAATGCAACAAAATGCTCAGGACAAAAAGAACTGTCTTGACTCGCCAAAAACAACAACAACACCAACAACAAAAAAACATCTACAAGGTCCCATAGAACTATAGTAAATGACATGGTACAACAGTATACAACATTGCTACTAGGATGAATCAGTAATCAGCAGAACCAAGAATCATTGAGTCTGTCTATCTGGTGGAGATCCAGTGCCCTGAAACAGCATTGGATGGAATCTATGGTGTGTTGACCAGGAGACATGGTCACGTGTTTGAAGAGTCTAGAGTCTTAGGAACAGCCATGTATGTCATTGAGGCATACCTGCCTGTCATGGAGTCATTTCAACTTCACAGCTGACCTTCGTTCTAACACTCGTGGCCCGGCTTTCCCACAGTACGTGTTTGATCATTGGCAGATCCTCCCTGGAAACCCTATGGAAGCTACATCCAAACCTTGTATAGCTGTCCTTGAGACACATAAATGCAAGGGTCTCGAAGAAGGTGTTCCAGCCCTGGACAACTACCTGGACAAATTGTAAAAGTCTGGACCCCACATGGCTCTTGTCTCATTCCTCTCTACACAACAAATTTTAATTTTAAATCTGTGGGACTGGACTGTACAGAACACAGTAGGCACCAATGTTTGCCAAAAGAACGATGGATGATGATAATAAAAGAAATGACCACAAAAATTGTAAATTATTAAAAAAAGCAAGTAGAGCAAGTACATATGATTTTACCATTGATTGACAATTGGTGTCCTTTTTAAAGAAATGTATTTAAAATAGGTCTCAATATAAAACAGATGGCGACTAGCTGTTTGGTTAGCAACTGCAAAGGCTATCATCAGCTTAGTTCATGAAGGAAGGATCTAATGCTGGGAAAGCTTGCTGTTTGGAACAGTTGGCTAATTAAAGGTGAGGTTTTTGGGTTGGGTGGACAAGTTTTTAAAGCCATGCTTTTCCTGTTTGTGAACCTCAGATTTGTCTTAGTGCTACATATTGATCAACAATGTGCGCTCCAAAATGATGGCAATGTAGGAAACCAAAAGGCTACCAATCACTTTATGTGGTATGCATTCTTCTAACAGTACAACATTCTGGCACATATTCCCCTTAAATTTGGCTTGAAGCAAGGGAAGCAAATGGTAAAAGCCTCTGGCAGTGGAGTCACAAGGACATGGCCAAATAATGTGAGCCTAAAACTACGAAAATATAAATGTGTTGCTGAAATCATGTTGGATTTTCCATATGTGTGGTAAAAATAAATTATTCTAGCATATTTCTGCTGGAAGACTAATGGAATTGTCTCTGCAATTGTGCAAGTTTCCAGAATTATGGCTAGACATTAAATTGCCTACACAGCACTGCAAGGCTTAAAATTTTTGTGGCAACGTCAATGGACTTCAATGTTTTCACAGCATGAATGCAAAACATCTTCTCTATACTCAGGTAAAAACATTTTAAACTAATCTAAATGTTCTGCATGCCGTATTTTAATGTTTTTAAACTTTAAATAAGTCTGTAATCTCTCACCAAATCACTATCTGTTTTAAGATGTCTTTACCAGAAGACTGTAAAAAATGAAATATCTTCATGATAGTTTGCACAATCACACCATCTTTTGCAAAAATGTAATAAAAAGACGTGTTTTGCTTGAAGTCCCGTTCAAATTCTTCAAATCCTCAGTGACTGGAAATATTTACAGTGTGGTTTAAGCAGGGTGGGTCAGTCCACATCCATGGTCTCTCAGCAAGTCAAAAGTAATAGCATCAGTATTCCGATTTTTTAGCACCATTTTCTGAGACAAACTGCCTTTTTGTTTCCTTCAGGGCCACAGTTATGCTTTAACATCAAATGTGTCAAATGTAGATGGAAATTTAAAGGGATTGTTTTGTCAAGTTCTAAAACATCAACAGCAACTTTTTAAGCCACATCTAACATCAGTTAGAACTCAAAAATGTTTTGATTTATGACCTTGGTGTCAGTCTGTATTGGTTACTTTAAAACCGTGGTTCCCAACCCAGGTCCTTGAGGAACACCATTCTGTTTAAGTTGTTTCTCTGCTCCAAAACACCTGATTCAGCGATTTAATTACTTTCTTGTGCCCTGCAGAAGCCTGTTAATCACCCATTCATTTAAATCAGATGTGTCAAAACAGGGAAACAACTAAAACATGCAGGATGGTGTTCCGCAAGGACCAGGGTTTGGAACCATTGCTTTAAAATACTAAAAAAAAAAAAATAAGGCTTCAGAGCTATCTTTGTCAGTTTGGACAAAGTAAGATTTCATTTTTTTAAAGTTCATACAAACCAAATACAAATCTAAACAAATACAGAGGAATAAACTATGTTGAGGGCATTATGGTGAAATTTTACAGGTTTTTGAAATCCATCTTTATGAAGCCCAAGTTCTAAAACAAGTGTACTGTAACACATACAGCACTTTATCCACTTGTTGACAAACTAACAGCAATATAGCCATCGCCCGAACAAGAAAAGACCTTGTTTAAACTTTGATCTTGAATTGAGACAGTGATCTTGGCGCTGGAGTGTGCACCTGTACAGGCAACTAACTGTACACATAAGATAGGTCAAGTGTCTATTCAAGACAATAAGGAGAAACAAAGTTCGAGTATTTACTACCAAGAAATTGACACATTTTGTGTCCTTGTGGCCTGTGATTGATAAACAATTCTATAATTCTTCTTTTTCTTTAGGCCACTCCCTTCCTCAGGGATCACCACTGCGAACTAACTAAGACTTGGCAATTGTTTTTACGCTGGACGCCCTTCCTGATGCAACCACAGACCACTGAGCTACCACAGCCCCCTGTGTGGAATAGAGAGCTGCCAACTAGGGTGCCCGGGGGAGCAGATGGTGGGGGTTAAGGGCCTTGCTCAAGGGCCCAGAGAGGAGCAAATGAGGGTTAAGTCAGGAGTGGGTGTTTCGATTTTCCCACACACATTTTTGATCTTGTCTATCTGGGGGGATCGAACCAGAAGCCTTTCAATCACAGGCTCGCCTTCTCTAACCTCTGTGCCACCACTCCCTTATAGAGCTGTTGCTGCTCAGCAAGAAGGTTTTCAGATCGAATTCCGGTCAGGGGACCTTTCTGGGTAGAGCTCGTATGTTAAAAACAAGCCAAGTAGTGAAAATGATCTAAGGAAGCCAGTAGGTTCAGTTGAATCTTCATTTTGCCACAATCTCCCATTCTGAGCAGTACATTGGTGACAGTGGCAAAAAACGGTTTCCTTTTAACAAGAAGAAACCTCCAGTATAACTGGGCTCAGTATGGGGCAGCCATTTTCTTCGACTGGCTGCGGTTTGACAGGCCAAGAATGCGACATAGACAAATAATATTTTGGCTCTTGTGGACAGCCTTGATTTTCCAACCGGTAACAAAATAAGGCGAACAAGCAGTCAGAAAAAAAAGGTGTTTATTGCATATAGTGATTTCTGTAGCTTCTTTCTGGTGTTTGCACCTTTTACTGAATGAATAGCAAAACTGAGATAGGTCTGAAAAGTGTAAGATTTTATGCAGTTTTTTGAGAGCAGTTTCATTTTCTTTCAACCTGAAATTTCCAATTCATCGGACAGACCTTAGTGCCTCCTAAGAGCCAAAAGCTGCATTGTTCAGAGGTTCTGCTTTAGTAAGAGTAAAATATAGACTTATACAGATGTAGAAATACAGTACGAGAATCAGAGACGATGAAATATACATGGAGGGAAGTGGAGGCTGTGGTTTGCCCTTTTATTCAAAAAGCTCTTAACAAGATCTCAATTGGGAATTTAGGGGGAGACGATATGGCAAAAATAGAAATGCTATTTTATCTTTTGAGCTAACGTCTTGATGGATTTTTAATACTATAACAAAGGTCTGGCTATTTGGCTAAGCTGGTGAAATACATATCTAAAAATACTGCCAAACTTCACATTTCACAGATAATGTATCCACCAACAGTTTGATGGATATCAAGAAACCTAATAGTCTTTTTTCCTTTATCGTTAAAATTGGCTCACAAAATGTCACAGAAAAGCTAAAATTCACACGTGCACACAGCATATGTTCGGTACATTTGCAAAGTTTTGTCTCTGGCTGTTTGCAAGAAGCTGGTGAGGAAATACATAATTCAAGACACTCCACAGAAAACAGATGTTGGTATACTGTAACGTTTGGCCTAATATTTCTCACGTGTCAACGGTGCCATGCACGTGCAGAAAAAACACTCAGGCAAGCAGAAAATGCAGTATGCAGATGAAAGAACTAGAACTAACCACAAATAGCTGACCACACAGACACATGAACTTTCAAGCCAACCACACATGTATATTCGTGCACACAACTCTCTGTGTGATAGTGTTTGACCTTAAATCCTTTCTATTCACTGCCGAAGGAAATAGTCCTCCAGTTGCTGACCTTTTACTGGTGACTGTATGACCAGACTACACTACGTATGTGTATGTAGCCTCTGGGCTGAGAAATTTAGCCTGAATTATGTTGACAAAATGACATCCACCAACTTTTTGTGAATTAATCTGCATGATTTGTTGCAGGATTTCTTAAAAGCTTTGGACTTGTTGCAACACATTTCAATGGAGTTGGTATTCAGATCAGTCAAGTAATTTGTGACAACACAGATTTGGTTATTTCCTTTTGCCAATATGGCTTTAAATTATGTAAATAAATTGTTTTGACTTAACAGTAAATTGGACAGGGAATGGCGAACTAATCATAACTTATCCACTCTTGATGTCATACATGAGTGTAAGGTTTCATGTATTATTTTCTTCAAGTCGTGGATTGACATCAAATCTGCATCTGTATTTTCTATCCGTCTATCCATCTGTCCATTTGTCCGTCCATCCATCCATCCAATTCCAAAGATGGGTTGCAGGGGTAGCAGGAAGGCCCAGACATCTCCTTTCACAGCCACTGCTTTTCTCTTCCAAGGACAACAAAGTGCTCCCAGGTCGGCCGAGAGACATATCTCTCCAGCTTGCCCTGGGACTTCCCTGGGGTCTCCTCCTTGTTGGACAACACCTACCTCCCTAGAGAGGTGTCCAGGTTGAATTCCTTACCTGATACGTGAAAAACTTCAACTGGCTCCTCTGGATATGGAGGAGTAGTGGCTCTGCTCCAAGTCTCTCCTGGATAACTGAACTTGTCAAACTATTTTCTTTACTAACAATTATTTAACTTGGCATATCTCATAAGATCACTGATCTCTATTGCAAAGGAGGCCTGTAGGTCAGCCTAACATGCATGTTTTTGGACTGTGTGAAGAAACCAGAGTTAATTTTTTTCTTTTGGCTGTTCCCTTCCTTACGGGTCACTACAACGAACTAACTCACATGAAAACTTGGCAATTGTTTTGTATGCCGGATACCCTTCCTGATGCAATCACAGACCACTGAGTTACCACAACCCTATGTGTGGAGCAGAGAGCTGCAATCTATGCTGCCCAGGAAAGCAGATGGTGGGGGTAAAGGGCCCTGCTCAATGAGGGTGGAGGCATGTGTGAGTTTTCACCATTCCCACCCACATTTTTGATGATGTCAATCTGGGGAGTTGAACATGTGACCTTCCGATCACAGGCCCACCTTCTCTAACCTCTGCGGCACCACTCCCCCTATCTGAAGAAACCAGAGTACCCAGAGAAAACCCACACAAACACGAGGAGAACATGAAAACCAGGTCCAAATTTGCGCTTGAACCCAGGTCCTTCTTGATGTTAGGCAACAGTGCTAACCACTAAAACATCATGTTGCCCACGACAACCTCTAAGAGAGAGCTCTTGCAGAGAGAACTAATTTTTACCACCTGTATCTGCAATCTTGTTCTTTTGGTCGCTACCCAAAGTTCATGACCATAATGGAGGGTAGGAACGTAGACCGACTGGTAGACTGAGAACTTCACTTGCACTTCAGCTTCCTCTTCCCTCTTTAATCCACTAATGCACCAATCCGTCTGTCAATCTCATGCTCATGGAGTTTAGGTCCAATAACTTCATTGATGTCAACCAAAAAAAAAATCCAAAATTATCTAAGACACACAGTCCAAGTCTGTAAACCAAGCTAAATCCTAAAAAGCACCATTCAACCCCCTCAACTGGCCACTTTCAATCCAACTCTAAGCTAAGCTTTCCCCAAATGATAAAGCTCTTTACCTTTTCCCCATATTTAAGTCTGGCCACCCTTTATAGGTAATTATTGTGGTTTCAGTCATGATCCAGATGGGTGAAGTTTGTATATGTGAATGTATGGGTTAAAGTTCACTCAACTCCCACTTTACCATTATGGACTGGAGCAACGCCTACAGTACAAAGCAAACAGTATGTATAACATTTTGTCATTTCTAGGTCACGATTCTTGCTAATTAACCTTGTTATAGTTCAAGCTATCCTATAGGAACTTTGCGTCATCTCTGAGCCATAGAGAGTCTGGCAATGTCCCCCAAGGTTTGATAGCAATTCCTCTTATTTTCAGTGTTTTGCCACTTACATGTTTTCGCCCAAAAGGTTTTGTCAGAACACAGTTTTCTCGCATCTGTGTATGCATTTTGCTTTTTTACTTAAAGTTTATGCATTTTTAGAGAAGAGAGGCCAAATTTGACTTTCTAAATGCAAATTAAGTCAGGGGCCGTGAGGGGATTGCGCTCAGCCTCTCAAATGAGAAAAGGGGACCAGAGAGCAGAAGAGTCGCCCATTTTTTTAATTGTGTTTGTTCTAGCAGTTGCCCTTTGGAAAAGTCAGTGGACTTGATTAAATTACTGCTCACGCTTAAGAGGAAACTATCCAGAACGGCTTTGTAAAGAATAGTCTTGTAACAGTTATTTAAGGACCATAAAAGCTATGAGGTTTCTCAAAGGTACCACTCAAGAGGTTTAGAGTTTATTTCCTATCGAAACAAAATATGCATCAACATTTTGAAGGCGGAAAAATTTGCACATCTATGCAAATCTGTAACATCTCTTGTTATGTACAGTAGTTAGAAAACAGTAGCTCATGACATGCAAACAGGATTAAATCTGATGGGAATGGCATTGCCAATATGCAATGCCCTGCTAGTCGCTCTTCTACATGGCACCCTATAAACCCTCAGGGCATTTCAGAGTAAAGGCTTTCTTTTTCCAGGTCAACTCACTTGTTTGTTTCTCACAGCTGCCTCTCTCTGACTGCTGTTGGCAAAGCCTGTATATGATAATTAAAGGCGATCCCCGGGTCGAAGGAGTCCGACCGGAGGAGCTGGCACTGAACAGTAAGTGGTCATGACATTCTTCCCCTTCCCCCTACACGTTCCTCATCCCCGAGGCATCGGCTTGGGTTATGGAGACTTGGGGAAGAGGCAGATGTATACAAAATGATATGACACATGAAAGTCAAAGAAGACTGGGCGAGGAGAAGCAGAGTGGAACTAGCAAATGTGTTGTAGTGTTGACATAGAGTGACGGAAAAGACAAATGCACCAGAACATAAGGAAAAAGGAGAGGTTAAGACTAGTTAGGCTGTTTGAACCACAAGTTGAACAAAATGTTGGTTATCCACGGTCAGTGATGGGATTTAGGGTGCATTCACACTAGCCCTGTTTAGTTCGCTTTAATCGAACTCTAGCTCGTTTTCCTAGAAAGTCCGGTTCGTTTAGGGAGGTGTGAACGCGCCATCAAACTCTGTTACGGAACAAAAAGGCGAACTCTGGCCCGGGCTAAAACCTATGTCTCGGTCTGGTAGAAGCGAACTCCAGCGCGGTTCGAGTACAGTGTGAATGTAAACAGAGCGGGCCCCGCTCCGCAGGACAAACAAACACGCATTTCTCTGACCTTATATGGAGCCGTCAGCTGCCTTGTGTAGAAAAACAATATTCTCCATGGTCTTCTGTCTCATCTTCTGCTCATGCTAAGTCCATTTTTGAAAAATTACAAAATATAACTCCTAAAACTGCTAAAACTTGATGCCACTTCGTTTTTATTTTTATTTACAGAAGAAGAAGACGACGTGTCTTCATAGGTTTTTGTGTCGTTTCTTTCAGTAGTTCTTGGTGCAGCGCCACCACAGGCGAGTGGAGGAATATGTTGGTTCAACAGGTTGACTCGACTGCACAGTGCAGTGTGAATGCAAACGCACCAGCTCAAATTTAAACAAAAGGTCATGGATATTGGTCCCGAACCAAACCGAGTCTACCGGACTATCAGCTGTGAAAACGACCTTAAATTCTTACAAATGCTAATTACTGCAAGGTACTAGCTCTACAGCATATAAGAGTGTCTCAATACTTTTTTTTTTCAGATCAAGTACAAGTATTTTAGTTTGGGAACTTGCCAATACTGAGTACCAATACAGAGTAGTTATTGCGGTAGAATTTAAAATTACCAAATGACTATAGGAACACAATTCTTTTATTAAGAACAAAGCAAGCAATCTGCTGTCTTACATCACCTGTGTTTATCTTCAAATATCACCAAACTACAGATGTTTTAAACTTTTTGACTTCAGTTTCTTGCAAAACGGAAAAGAAAATTACATCATCAACTATAAAAGTAGTATAGGTATGAAGTATTGGGGTAATTTTTTTGCAGGGTGTTTGGCATTTGGGGCAGATGTGGCTGAATGGTTAGAGCAGTCATCCTCCAATGGGAGAGTTGAGGGTTCAATTCCACCAGCAGTCGCATGCTTAAGTGTCCCTGGGCAAGACAATGAACACCTCGTTGCCTCCGATGTGTGTCCCATCAATGTATGAATGTGATCTAAAGCATTGATTATTCTCTGTATAGATCTAGTAGAATGCTGTATGAATGGGTAAATGGGGGCACAGACTGTGTTGTAAAGTGCTTCGAGTGTCTTGCCAAAATAGAAAGGCTTTATACAAGAATGGTCCATTTATCATTTTTAAGTACAAACATGAGCATTTAGGCTTGTACTGTATTGGACACAATACCAAAACCGATATCGGTACAGACATTGGTATCAGTATCTGCACAACATCAACATTAATAAGAATTGCTATGTTCACAAAATAATTTTAAAAAGTTCGTTTTCTCATAAGTGAGAAAAATATATTTAACTAGATATAAGATATATAGATATATACTGTCAGAATGGTAGTACCCCCCCCCCCCCCCCCAACAGACCCAGTTTTGTGTGTTTAGGGTTGAAGTATGACCCGCCGGCTACAGTCTTGTCAAAATCTACAGTTTAAGGCATGAATCACCATTATTAAAATCCATTTGACAAAACTGATAGTTAAATTACCACAGATTTAGATATGTGGACAATGTTAATGTGTAAA
>NC_056520.1:6314121-6325229 GCF_014905685.2 Nematolebias whitei | reverse complement strand
TCACCCTACATCTTCCGACGTCCCTTTTCAAATCCACACCATCTATACTTGGGTGAACATGTTATTGTTTACACCCCCCCCCCCCCCCCCTTTCCTTTTTTTACATTTCCTCTTTAAATGACAGTGGATAAAGTATAAACATTGACTCCTTCACAAAAAAGTCATGTATCCGTAGAGTTTTAAACAGTTCAGTAAACCTGGTCTTATTTCATAATAATAGAAAAAGTGGTAACTCATAAGCTTTAAGTGCTTAAGTTTACTGGAACTAAAATAAAAATATACATCCAAAATGATTTCTGAGCCCTGAAATTTAATAATACACTTACAGTAATTGGTCCTAGAGGATAATGTGACTTCTGCACTTCCCATCATATCTTCTCACTCTAGCTGATTCCTGAAGTTATACAACAAGATCCCAGGAGGACTGCAGCTGCTCATGAAGGCCCATCTGCTTTTTAGAGCATTTTATGTAAAAAAGACTTGTTTTTGTTCCAACAGCTCTTAAGACAAGTGCACAAATGTTTAATTTTTACCATCATCTTTGTAAAAACATTGTCTTTTTGGTAACTGTTGAAATGGTAAATCAACAATTAGCTAGGATATACTGTAGATATTATATTGTAAATATTGAAACTATATCAGCTGAATGTTTGCCAATTATTCAGGAGCTGGAAACTGTATATCGAATTAAAGAAGAGAACCAAACATAGCACATTAAATGCTTGTCAGCTACCTATTATATCACAATCCACACCAATGGCCTAGCCAAGCAAAGACCTTGCATAGTTTTTGACCTTGACCTTAGAGCTGGGGTGATGAAAAGTGTATGCAACATGCATTCTAGTAGTGACGCAAATGTGTATCAAGTGTCATACGTACGTATTGCATAAAACATCTGTATTTTGACTGGCAAATAATACAAATTAACTTTTTTAAAAACTATAAATAATCAATGAAATAAAACATCAAAATGTTATAAGTTCATTTACTACCATGTTGTATGAAGGATGCTTTTTGTTTCTGCTGTCATTTAGCTGACTGCATTACCTCTGGGTTTACACGCTTAAAGTTGCAAATTGAGCCTAAATTTAACAATTAAGATAAAATTCAGTAAGATATTCTTGCAGCTTTGAGGTGCGTCATTGTTTTTCCATTTTGATTTCATGTATTATTGAGCATGCATCAGGATATTTTGCGTTAACGTTCCAAGAACAAATTGCTACTCTAATACGTATTTATTGCCACATAAACACCAAGTTTGAGCAACAGTGACAAATAATTACATATCTGGTTGCCACCTGCCACTTTCATGCTTGCTTTGTCAGCATTTAAAATGATTTGCGACCCGGAATCCTGCTCTTGCAGTGGAGGGCGTTGATGCAAGAACTTTTGATTCAGCCCCAACAGGGAGTTATGTTCAGGTGATAAAATGGATGTCCTTTAATGTGCTAACATTGACCCGTAAAACTAATCTCTACCTCTTCTAGATAGGAGTAATGTCTTTTCCTGCGGCTTTTTCTGTCGCACAGATGGCCTAAATGGGTCAACAGATAAGGTGCATATGTGTCAGTGAATCCCCGATGGTATAGAGCTGAACCCCCGCATGCATAGGAGAAAAGTGCTGATGCCAAATTATAAGCAGCCTTGACCTGTTTGTTTCACTTTCAGACTGTACACACCAGGAATGGGCTTTCACACCCTGTAGACACTGAAATAAACTTTTTATTTTGGGGCATATTGTTCCCATTCATCACTCATTTGATTCACCATAGACATCCTCAGTTTATCTACATGTGAGGCTACAAGGAGCAGAGGTCACAAAGGTGCAGGACTTCAAGTACTTGGGTCCACTGTCCAGAAAAATGGGGAGTGTGGTAAAGAGGTGAAAACGAGAGTCCAGGCAGGATGGAGTGGATGGAGAAAAGTTTCAGGAGTGATTTGTGACTAAAGGGTGTCAGCAAGGGTCAAAGGAAAAGTTTACAAGACAGTGGTGAGACCAGCTACAGTATGTTGCATGGTCTGGAGACAGAGACATGGACAAAAAGACAGGAGAAAGAACTGGAAGTGACAGAAATGAAGATGTTGAGGTTCTCCTTAGGAGTGACAAGGATGGATACGATTAGGGATGAGATCATCAGAGGTACAGCACAAGTTGAACAACTGGGAGATAAAGTTAGAGAGGCCAAACTGAGATGGTTTAGACATGCTCAAATAATATCTCAACTACAGCCTCAAATCTCAAATGAGTTGAAAAGGATGTTCTGTGGAAGTATTCTCATCTACCTGCCAGCTGTGCTCAAGTGCCTGACCACTGAGATCCTGGAACTAGCAGGAAACATGGGTCATGACAGCGGAAGGACAGGATTGTCCCTCGGCACCTACAGTTGGCTGTCCACAGTGACGAGGAGCTCGGCAGACTACTGGGAGGAGTGGCCATCGCTCTGGGAGGAGTTCTGCCCGACATTCAGGCGGTCCTACAGTCTGGGGGAACTGAGAGGACAGCCAAGTCTGGGTAGACGGATCGGACAGCATCTACAGCCAGTTTCTTAGGATCCACTGTGGGATGGACCTTTACAAGAGATCTTTCCTGCCTACAGCCATCAGTATCTATAACATCTCTTAATGAAATGAGTATAACGAGTTACAACAACAAAAAAATTTCCCTTTGGGATTAATAAAGTATTTTTGAATTGAATTGAATTGAATGTTCAGAGGTGGAACAGTGGGTATATTGGTAGAAGGATGTTAGAAATGCAGCTGCCAGGAAAAAGACAAAGAGGAGATATATGGATGCAGTTAGAGAGGACATGGCGGTAGTTGGAGGGAGGACAGAGGATGAAGAGGACAGAGTGAGACAGAGGATGAATCACTGTGTGACCCCTGAAGAGGGAAAAGCCAAAAGAAGAAGAAGATCCTCAGTTTATCTACAGCAGAGTGAAAATAGCAAGACATATACTGTATAAAAAAAAGACTAGACAAGAAGTATGCCAATGTTCCCCATTATTGAGGGATTTCAATAGTGAATGTTTGTAGGTTATGAGATGAGTGTTTTTATGAACAGGAAGTACAAGTAAACCTTAATGTTTATTGTTTAAGATATTTAAGTGGCTACAAGTCACACTGTGTATAAGAACGGAAGTAGTTTTTTTTTCTCTCTGTGCATGCGTGTACTTTCCTCGAGTACTCCGGTTTCCTCCCACAGACCAAAAACATGCATGTTAGGCTGATTGGTAACTAAATTGTCCCTAGGTGTGAGTGAGAGAGTGAATGGTTGTTTCATTTGCCTCTATGTGTCTCTGTGATGGACTGGAGACTTGTCCAGGGTGTACCCTGTCTCTTGCACAGTGATGGCTGGACATGGACACCAGTGACCCCCACAACTTGAAAAAGAAGAAACGGGTAAAGATAATGGATAGATATATGGATATTATTTCAGATGTCAGTGTGCCAGACAGAGAATTATTTTAAAGTTTTTGACAGTTTTGAGTTTTAGCTGTTTTGATTGTACTTGGAGTTGTCAGTTCACACCCCCTCTACTGCTGCCGCTACCAAAACGCTGCACATGCTCATCCTAATATAAATAACCGTTGAGTAGGACTGTCTGAGACAACTGTCAATCAAGCAAACATGCCCACATGTCTTTTTTCCACAGTTTGTACTTTATCAGACATCACTGTCTGACATTGCAGTCTGAAAAAGAATATAAACTTAATTTTCTCAGGTCTAAGTGTTTTCAATAATGCCGCAAGCAAATGTGTACCTGAGCAAATTAGAGCTATTTTTAGTCAAGCGTTAAAAAAGAAAAACAACAACTAGGTAATGAATAGCAATGCCATCTCTTAATATAAATCACCACAACTGTGCTCAATGCAGACAGAGTAAATGCTACCATAATGTATACTGGTATATTCTAATAAAATGTATTATTACTGAACTATTTTCCAATGTGTATGAAGCAATGCCTTCACTAGTGGCACCAATTCTTCCAACCATCGAATTATCCAGAAATATGAATCGTCTTTTGTAAAACTAGATTTTGACCAATAATTTTATTTTTAACCCTAACCCTAACCCTAACCCTTACTGTTTAAAATACTAAATGAGAAATAACAGTGGAATACATTTTCTGATACATATTTTAAGTACAATGTATTACAAAGCACATTCCAGTGGCAGCTATGGTTGAGTGATTAGAGCAGTTGTCCGCCAGTGGAAGAGTTGGGGGTTCGATTCCACCAGCAGTCACATGGTGAAGTGTCTCTGGGCAAGACACTGAACCTCTCATTGCCTCTGATGTGTGTCCCATTGGTGTATGAATGTGATAAATAACTGATTATTCTTTGTATAGATCTAGTAGAGTGCTGTATGAATGGGTACATGAGGGCACAGATTGTGTTGTAAAGCACTTTGAGTATCTTGATCAGATATAAAGGCGCTATACAAGTACAGACACACCATTTCAAATTAGGAGCAAAAACCATTTGTTGCATTCACATACCTTGGAAGTTGGAAATCTGATCTGAAATTGACCTCACATTATTGCATTCCAGTTGGAAGCTGAAAAACCAAATACATTTGCCAATTGTTGTACTCACTGATAATGACAACTAACCTCTTTATGGACATGAGGCAACCATATTGGATTTTTGAGGATGGACTGGTCAAAAATGTATTTATTTTCAAACTGGAAGTCTATCTTTGGGGGTTGTGAGTTGGTTATTTTGGACCACAGCAACCAATGTTAAGGTGCAAATCAAAAACACCAAACCAACGCCGTTTAAGCAGGAGATAGAACATTCATATGCAAAGCTAATGCCAGTGATCTTAACTGTCCATTTAAACAAAGATTGGGCATTTTCATGATGTTAAAATGGGCTACAATAAATTATTAATACATACTCTATGGATGATGTAAGGGCCTGGAAATTTGCAAATAAAACAAAAGTATTGTTGAGTTTGAGTACCAACCAATGTACCAACCAATATACATTAGCAAAATACTATATCTGTATACCACGGTATACAGAGAGATCTTGCTTGGAGTGGGAACATCTATGATTTGATGAAAACGTCTATTTGTGAAAAATATAACTATTTAAACATGTAAGATGTTCAATTACTGCCATGTAGAGAAGAAGTGGCTAGATTAATCTAGAATGACCTAGGCCACCATTGGCCTCCCCATGACTCCACCATAGCATCTGGCAGAGGATACGATTGCTTCCTTCGCTCACCAGGATCTGTCACTCTGTGACACCTTGGACAAGAAAAAAAAAGTCTCCTACATTGC
Source organism: Nematolebias whitei (assembly GCF_014905685.2). Lineage (NCBI taxonomy): Eukaryota > Metazoa > Chordata > Actinopteri > Cyprinodontiformes > Rivulidae > Nematolebias > Nematolebias whitei. Next base: position 6,319,939 of record NC_056520.1, on the reverse strand, counting down.
AACCCCTACCCACTTCAATCTTGCACCAAAAACATTAAAGTTTACTGGTATTCCCTGTTCAATTCCAGTGCAGAGAAACACTCATCTTGAAAACTACTAACGTTCTCTACTCAAATCCTTCAGCAATGGGAGGCGTTTGTACATCGCTTCTTTAATATGCATTACAGTAAGATGTGACAGAAGCCCTGCTGATTATCACCTCCTAGTCTTTCATCTTTCTGCTATGCACAAAAAAAAAGAAAAGTGCTAAAATCAGTGTTCTACCTAATGGAAGAAAGACTTCCACCAACCGTTGGACAAAACACTTAAAGCGACGGTTTACTCGGCTCACTTTACGCTTGCCTGAGCCTGAACACATGACAAGTGAAACCTGAAGGCACGAGACGGTGGGGAAGGGGGGGATGCTGAACAGTAAGAGGAGGAGAGAAGAGATCCATTGTGTTTTGATTTACACGTACGCAGGATCTGGGGACGCTCAGTTCTGCTTCTTCTGTCACTTTTCCATATTTCTAACATACTGTTTTTCCTCCAACCAACTCTCTCCATCGCCACGGTTACCATAGTTTCTCCAGGATTGGAATCACAGCCCGCTCCTTTTTTTCTTGCCGTTGGACCACGTGATGTTCTTGAACGTAAGTAGCTCTTTTGTTGCTTAATTCACTTTCTGGGAACAGACTTTTAGAGGCCTTAGTTTGAAGCCCTTTTTTGTGTGTGGTTCACTCAACTCAACGATGTCATACATTGAAGAGGTGGAGTGGGTCCGAACTGGGGGGGGGGGGGGGGTTTGGGGTTTAACTGTCTCATATGGTCGGTCGCACATGCTGCTATCATTGTTTCAGACTACCGGCAGCTTTTGTCTTTAGGTTTGAACTGGAATTAATACGTTTTGATGAGCTTTGCATTGAATTATAAAACGGTTAGTTAAACGCCTACAGAGTTTAAGGGATAAACTTTAGGAATTACTTCTTAGATGTTTACAAACTATAAAATACTGGTAATAGCTTTTTAGTTAGATGCAAATAAGGAACTAACTACAAATTATGATGCCTTCTTATAAAGAGATGCAAGAAAATGCATATTGTAAAAAAAATGTGTAGTAAGTGGCAAAAAATTTCTTTGGATTTTCTTTTTGACAAAATTACAAATTTTTATTTTACAACTATGTTAACTGTATCACTTCTAAAAAGTTGTTTCTCAAAATTTCATACAATTACCTTTTGACAGTAAAATGAAAGCCAATTGCATTTTCTGTGAAAATTCAGTGTGAATACTTACTGATGAAGAACTTGCAAAAAAACAGCTGAAATTAGGTTAAAAAAAAGCTGAATTATAGCTGAAAAGGAAGAACAACCCTAAATAAATTGTTTTTTTTTTAAGTGTAGTTTTGCAATCCAGTTTTATTCCAGGGGCTTAGACGTATGGATCTTACAGATAGTGAAACATAAAAAGGGCTTAAGCACAACAATTGACTCATGTCAAAGTCAGGTTGAGCCCCATTGCTTAAATCACAACCACTAATGGGTTCTATAAAAAGGACAGCACATAAAACAGAGAGAATAGTCTCTCATTTACAAGTGTCAGCTGGAAAATTTGCTTTTGTATCAAATCTAGGTTAAAAAAAAAAATTCTATGTGAAGAAAGTGTTGCTATAGGAAGCAAAGATTAGAGTAGGTCTGTAGAGATGGACTCACTTTTGGAGCCAGCTTTATGAGGCCATGCAGATAGTTTGGCTCCTCCCTCTTTTTGGGGCTGAACAGATAGTACTGCCTACAAATGCAGCATTTATTCCCTCATTTGCAAATACAGAAAACTCAAATTCAACTTCTAAATACCAAACAGCTCCTTCAGGTCTGCACAACACCCACTGACTCTTGACTGCAACTGATTGTGTCTGACTTTGTAAAGCAGAGTTTTGAACATTAAGACCTTTAATAAATGTCTTTTCAAAGCTCTAAAAAAAGTTAAATCCGGTCCTCTGGCCATTCAAAAAAACAAAAAGCAAAACAACAAAAAAATGTTTTTTTTTTAACGTCCAGAGGACCAGATTTAACTTTTTTTTTTTTAGATTTTTCTACCTGGATTATTGAGCATGCATCAGGATGTCTTTTCAAAGCATTTTCAAAAAAAACAAACATTTGCAAGTGCTGTTAAAGAGCAACGTAGACGTGTTTCTCAATCGTAGACATTACAGCGGCAGCGCTATGTTCAATTTTTCACACAACGGCACACAAACGCACACAGCTCTGAAAAATGAATAATTATCCGAAATGATTTAGCTGCTGGAGCAGCAAAGTTAGATTCTGGCGCTTAGCCAAGCAGAATTAATCTACATTGCTAGATAAATGAAACCCATCAGTCGTTGATTGAGTGAGACTGTTTCGTCTTGAAATTTTCAAGCTAAATGAGTTCTGAGATCTTACTTTGACTCTGCAGTGCAAAAGTCTGCTGTGAGGAGTTATTTCTTAATGTTCAATGGAACATTAGTCCAATCTGTTTTTCAAGACAAATTAAAAATTCATTGTTCTTTATAAACTGATGGACCAGTTAGAGATCATAATTGCAGTGATCATGGAGCTTTTCATCTCCTGATCTAATAAAAATAGTGGAATTGGAAATGCCATCCATCCATCCATCCATCCATCCATCCATCCATCCATCCATCCATGTATGCTGTGGTCATGATAATTAGAAACATAAGTGAGACACCAACTTTCATTTTCGAGTGTGGCAACATTTTGGTATAAAAAAGGTCCCTATCAAATACTGGGTAGCCACATCAAAATCCAAGATGGCCACCACCATAAATGTCAATCTGATTTGTGAACCTAACCTGAAAAATAAGTGCAGTATTGACTTCCATTTTGGTGTTTGTTGCTGCATCTAGGCGTAAGACAGGTCATTATCAAAAATTGGGGTCCCAAGTCAAAATCCAAGATGGCCACCACCATGTTTATATATAAACTGACCACCCCGATCATTTGAGGAAAGCGTTTTCTAGTTTCGCAGGTCCATCCATCCATCCATCCATCCATCCATTATCTTTTCCCGCTTCTTCATTTTTGGGTCATGGGGGCCACTTGGAGCTGTCATTTCTAACCCGAACCCGGAGCCAGGCCCCACCCAGCCCGGATTTGGGCCAGGCCGGGTCGGTGTTGGACCTTTTATTGCATCAGGAATGTGCGTGGCTGACGTTCAAATATATGCAAACATGGTTTGCCATACTACACCTGCCGCACGTGGCCATTTGACCGCACGCTGACCAGCCGGTTGATAGAGGTAAGAAGTTCAGTTAAGCTTCAGATGGACTACTGCCAGTGATCCATCAGCCCAAATTGACATTCATTCAGCTGCTGCACTCAGTGGACACACGCAGCCAAGACCCAAACAGGCGAGATCACAAAATACCTGACATGTCAGAGCAGGATGCAGGCAGAAGCAGGGGAAGCATTTAATGTGCTTTGATGGCTCTTCAGCTCTGATCTTCTGCCCCCTCAGCTGCGAGCATCCGCCAACCATTAATAATAGTTGGTGGTATAAGCAGTCAAAGCTTAATTAAAAATGTTGGGGGGTTTTCCAGGTTCGGACCTATAATTACTGTTATTTTGTCGGATCGGGTGGGGTTCGGAGATGATGGCTATGGGCTGGGTCCAGGTCGGATTATTTGCACCCGAGTGCAACTCTAGGGCCACTGGTGCCCATGTCCAACAGTCAATAGCTATGCTTACAAGGACATAAGTAATCGGATCAAACGGCTGTTCAGAATAAATACGCATCATATAAACACCCCCTTCGGGTTATTTTTTATTTATTCAGCGTCACTGACATGGCCGATTCGCACAGGATTAACAACACAGACAATCTCTGTAATTATTACAAATAGCATGTGGTCCCTATGTAAAACTAATCCCGTGTGAATAGGGTTTATGATGACCAGGGCCACCATTGACTTCTCCTGGGCTCCACCATTGCACTTGGTGGAGGATAAAGTTGTCTTGGACAAGAAAAAAAGCTCTCTTATACACAGTTCAACTTCTACCCACTTGAATGTCTTGCAACAAAAACATTAAGGTTTTTACTTGCATTCCTTGTTCAATTCCAGTCCCATCTCAAAAACTACAAACATTCATACTTTGTTTCCCAGTTCCTCTCATTTCCTTACTGTGGATTTTTTCCTCTCAGCTGACTTATCAGTGCTGACATGTGTAGGAGGAAAGTGTTCAGTATGGTAGGACAGTTGAATACCTGGAGCCAGTAGAGCTGAGCTACAGTGAAAGGAAAATGTGTGTGGAGAACAGGTTTGTATATGTGGTGCCAACATGAAGTGAAGGTGTTGGACATTAACCAAGGCATTGACAAAGTGAATGTAAAACAGATGTTTAAGTGTCTGTAGGTTACTCCTCCGTGTTTTGTAAAATTGTTGATGTGTCTGCCACACACATTGTGTTTTTGTAAAATAAAGATATATTTTTCTTTCTATTTGACATTTTTGAGAGCCCATTATCTTTTCCGACTTGAAGTCATTGCGCTTTGTAGCGTATTGAAATTATTCTTATTTATAACTCTCTGTCAGCCATATTTACAGCTCAGGCTGTCAAGCTACGACGTATTGGCATCACTGAGTGCCAGTGTGTCAAATCTTTTTCATGCCCAGCCAAGCCCCCCACATTCTAGCTATAAAATCCCATCCATCTTGGCATTCATGTGTCAGCTCCCAAGCAGCCGAACACTGGCTCCAAGCCACTTTATCGCCTTATACCAAAGCTGAAGAAAATGTGTTTGAATAAAGGAAGAAGGGGAAAAAAAACGGGGGTGAATTTGGAACGGAGTGGGAGGGTGTTTAAATAGAGCTGGAGCCATTTAATTTGCATTGGTCCCCTTTCAACCACCCGAGGGGTACCGAGCCTCAGGAGTGGGTTGGTTTGTTCTGTGGGTGACAAAACATGGCTCTTAAACGTTAATCTGCATCTTGACAAAGCTTTAAAGAGCTGCAAACACCTGGAGATAAGATGGGCTGTGAACTCATCAAGTCCTTTGTGTTGTTCTTTAGACGCCAACCACAAAGTTTGCAAAGCATTTTTAGACCCCGTTTACACTACGCAATTTTTAAGCTAGTAAGGAAACTGAAAGTTAAACTGGGTTTCTTTTTCAGAAATAGCTCCTGTTTAACTCTGAATGCTAGGAAACACTTTGTGACTTTCCTTCCCTCCACTGACTACAGTGACATTATTTACATGAACGCTCCTACAAGCACCTTGCAGATGTTGTTTGCTGCCTATATGGTGCACTAAGATTCATAACTGGCTGTAACTACCGTACTCACTACTGCACCCTGTATTCATTCATTCAACCTTTATTTAAGCAGGTTCACTGGTTAAGTGAACATCATTAACTTCTTATTAACTGATACATTTTCATGTTTAAATCACTTCTCGGTCTGTTGCGTCATACATCTCCTACATGTCTCTGTGTGAGTGCAGCTACAGCGTGCACTCTCAGGACATTATTACATACAGTGTCCCCTCAGTGAGGACTGAACTAGGCAAAAGGGCCTTCTCCTACTCTGCTCCTGTTTCCTGGAATATCTTTCAAAAATATCTGAAACTCTACCTTGACATATCTAAGTGGCTTCAAACATCTTAAGTTCCTGGCAATAACCAACGCAGATACGTTCCTGTTTTTAGTTTTCTACATCACCTTACAATCTAGCTGTGTTTTCGCTACTTTTCCTTTAATATTAATTTGCAGGCAGGCAGGCAGGCAGGCAGGCAGGCAGGTAGGTAGGTAGGTAGGTAGGTAGGTAGGTAGGTAGGTAGGTAGG
>NC_056520.1:6285223-6314111 GCF_014905685.2 Nematolebias whitei | reverse complement strand
GGTAGGTAGGTAGGTAGGTAGGTAGGTAGGTAGGTAGGTAGGTAGGTCGGTCAGCAGACCAGTTGCTCCTCACAGTTCCAGGAACTCGTCTTAAGCGCAGAGGTGACAGGGCCTTCTCTGTAGCAGGACCAAGACTTTGGAACGAGTTACCTCTGCTTGTCAGACAGGCCCCCTCCCTCTCGGTTTTCAAGCCTCTTTTAAAATCTCACTACTATTCAGTAGCTTTCAACACCAGAGGATCTGTGTTTTGAACCTGTATGCTTCACACAGGTTAGTCGTCATTATCTGCATCATTTTATGTCTATATTTCTGATTTACTTTATTTTGTATTTTGCTTTGTGTGTTACCTGTTGTTCTGTCTGTACAGCACTTTGGTTGGCCTTGTCATAGTTTTAAGTGCTCTGTTAATAAAATGGTATGGTATGGTATGGTATGGATGATGGATACTTTATTAATTTTGGGGAAATTCAAGAACAAATTTTAAAACACATTTTATATAAAATAAATATTAAATAACATTTTTAATGTAACAATTCAGATGTGCTGAATCCTTAGGCCTTCTCTAAAAGCATAGAACATCTTGAAAGTTTTCCACTGATCCTTAAAACTGAAAGGCTAATCTTTAAAATACAGACGTTATTAGACATAACCGAATTCTGATTACAACAGTAGCCTTGTGCAATTTGTTCCTGCCTGTGCAGCTCAGTGTACCAGCTTTAAATGTTGCAGGTCAATGTGTACTTTGCTGCCTGCATTAATAGGATCTTTGATTAGCCAAAGCTCAGATTCAATCTGTGGCCTACAAGCAGATCGATGAAAATAGTTGAAAATTCAAGAGTGCAGTGCCAGGAAAATGATGTTGAAAAAGTCTAGTTTAACACTACTAAAAGACGGCAACGAAAAACTTTTTCTTAGCATTACCCTACCATCACTACTGCAAACTCTTTAATTTGTTTTAATTTACAACTATCCCCTGTATCCCCTTGTTCTTGAATTGCGCCGCTCAAGGTGGCTGCATGTTGGAGCAGCTCTGTTACTTTCATTCTGAGATTTTGCTTTTGGAAACTTTAATTCCTGGTTTTCTGGATGTAAATCACATTTTTTTGGATGATTGTTTCCTTTGGTATCAGATGCTGTGCAGCCGGAAAGATTTTTACTGAAACTTTTTTGGTTTTGGACATTTGTTATGATGCGTAACCATGGCAACAAGGCAGTTTTCTACAACAACAGCAGCTGATTAACATCTCAAAAGCTCAAATAATACCTAAACTATGGCCCCAACTCTCAAATAAGTTGAAAAGGATGTTCTGTGGACGCATTCTCATCTACCTGCCAGCTGTGCTCGAGTGCCTGACCACTGAGATCCTGGAACTAGCAGGAAACACGGCTCAGGACGGCGGATAGACAGGATCGTCCCTCAGCACCTACAGTTGACCATCCACAGCTATGAGGAGCTCGGCAGACTGCTGGGAGGAATGGCCATCGCTCTGGGAGGAGTTCTGCCCAGCATTCAAGCGGTCCTACAGTCCAGGGGAACCGAGAGGCCAGCAGAGTCTGGGTGGACGGATCGGACGGCATCTGCAGCCAGTTTCTTAGGATCCACTGTGGGATGGACCTTTACAAGAGATCCTTCCTGTCTACAGCCATCAGCATCTATAACATCTCTTAATGAAATGAGGATAACGAGTTACAACAACAAAATAATTTCCCTTTGGGATTAAAAAAGTATTATTGAATTGAATTGAATTGTATTCTTCAAGTTTTACCCTTGCAAAAAGGGTCTGTTGCTATGGCTGCAAATATTTCTGGATAGGTTGTATCAGAAAGAACAGGCAAACACGAGACACAACATGTAAGGTGAGGAGCATGGGTGCTATTAGACTATGAAGGCAGCATCTGGTATTGGATCAATCTATCAGTAGCCTGTCTTTTAAACCAAGTGGACCTCCATAGATCAAACTTGTCTTGCACTTTTTTAAATAAATACTTGGCTGGCCTGAACTTTAAAAAAAAAAAAAAAAAACACTCCAAGGTCAACACATGGAACTTCTTTGGTTCTTCCAACCATTTTTGAAAAATGTCACCCTCTGACAGGGTACATTGTCATGTTCTAATGAAAAATGTCAGTGAACTGCATTTTTCATATCCCCACTCAATAAAACACTTTAAAGCCAGGTGCAGATGGTACAATGCTCCAGACAGATGTGGTTCAGCGCTTATCTCCTACCAGTTCAACCAGGCCTTTCAGTGTTGGTTTCTTCAAAAGCCTTTTCATCTGTAAACTGCTTTGTGTTAAGTGGGAGGTGCTGCACTTTGCAACTAAGGGTCTTGACACTTGGATATAACTCAAATATTTCTTTCAGCCTTATTATTACGTCTAGATTCCTTTAACATTACACAGGATGTACAAGGTAATGCATTATACGTGACTCGTCACAGTCAACCCAGACCTCATTTCTTCTCTAAGCTATGAGAAAGTGCTCTCCGTTGTTTATTGATTAAATATCTAAGGGTCTAAGAACAAGAAGACAGGTCTTTTGTGTTTGCGGCTGGCTGTATTTATCAGTGTTGATGTTAGAGGAATAGAAACAAGGTGTTGACTTGGCCTGAGGGGACAGTTCACGATTGATAGAAAAGCAAGACGCGTAGCGAGAGTGAGCATGTTGGAGACAAATGTCAGTGGCTTCTCTGACAAATGTCAGAAGCATTGTCTCCTGGGATGCACGTCTGTGTGACAGCAAAACTGCCTGACGATGTTAAGATATAAAGACTGCATGGGAAGTGGCTCAATTTTCTATCAGCTTCCAACAAACTGAGCACTCGTAGCTTTCGCTAAGGTATTGCTAGTTTCACTAATTTCATCCCCCAGTCTAAGAAGTTGTCTTCAAGCATGGATGTATGGTGTCTGTTGGTAAGAATACTCATATCCTTCCTAAACTTATCTTATGGAAGGATATAAATTACTATACAATTATTTAACAAACGGCAAACAGAGAAAACTGAATAATCTGTTGAAGATTTTACATAGTCTTATAAAAAAATATATGTTGAGTAAAACCAACCTTAACTACTTTGATGACCCACTTACGGAGTTCATTTTATGTCAGGAGCTATAATATCCATCTTTTGTGTATTTTATGTATTATTCAAGATACCCATTCCTGTTTCTTTGTACATTTTGTTCAACGTTCTTGGAACGACATGGATAACTGCAAAACAATTCATGCTCTAAACATTTTTTTTAATCATGTACAAAGAACATCACAATTGACACGGGGGTGCCATAGCCTGATGGTCAGTGCAATGATCTCCTAATCTTGAGGCTGCAGGTTCGAGCCCAAGTTGCGTCAGAAGGGCGTCCGTCATAAAACGATTTCCAACTCTTTCATACAATTAGCTCTCTATGAAATACAACAACCTGAACACTTTAATTATTCAAAAGGTACAGTTTCAAGATGTACAGAATTTAACACTCCAAGTTATCCAAACAATACTACTTACCCAAAGATCTTGGAGGGTGTGGCAGTAAAGAAATCTGATAAATGTGTTTAGTACTTTGCATAATGAGTTGGAGGCAAGAATTCTGGGAAAATGACCTGTCATTATTGCTGATAGTACAAGCTTCTCCTCCTATGACTGTAGTCTTTGAAATGTTTGTTTCATATTTGTCTATCTGCCAGATAACTATTCTTAGATGTGAGGATGGCAGTTTCAGTGAGCAAGTAAGCCAAGCTCTAACAGGCTTTTGGTTCCTAAACCTAACCAAGTAGTTTTCACTTAACTGACAATAAACTGGACCCAAAAACAAAACAGAGCAAACAATGGTAAAAAAAAACAAGTTTTAACAAACATAGAGCTTAAATAAAGTGTGGATCTGTTAGAAACACACATTTTTATGGGATTTAAAACTGTACTTTTGTTGGCCTTTTGTGTTTGCTTAGGTTTGGAAACTAAAACCAATGTGGTCAGATTTAGAACAAACATGGTATGCCGAGGGAGGCGTTAAAGTATTTGGGATTCTTGTTCACACGTGATGACAGAATGGAGTTGGACCAAGGAAAGGAAACCAATAAACTGAAGCCTAAGCTGCAGTAATGAGTGCATTGTGCTGCTTTGGCATGGTAAAGAAGGAGCTGAATTGAGAGGCAAAGCTCTCAACTTTGGTCCATCTACATTCAAATATGGTCAAGATGAAAAGAACCAGATCCTGGAATTAAGTGGCTGAAATGAGAACCTTTTCTAGGAGAGCTGGGCTCAGCCTCAAATATAAGCTGAGGTGCTTGATCAGTTTAAATAAAGGTTGAATGAATCAGTGGATAACAGAGTGGAGTCCTCATCAAAAGAAGCCAGCTCAGGAGGTTGGTACAACTTATTTGGATGCCTTCTGGGTGCCTCCTTCTGGAGGTTTTCGAGGCATCTCTCACTGGGAGGCAACTTTGAGGAATCTGGTTGGGGGATTATACAACAGATTATCTCAGGCCTAAAGGTGGCACAGGGTCCCCCAGGGGGAGCTTGAGAGATAGTTGGTGAGAGGATTGCCTGAGTTTTCGGCCTGGGCCTGTTGTTTCTGCAGCACGACTAAATGGGATCTAAATGGAAACCTCATCTATGGTCATGAGCTTTGGGTTGTGACCGATAGAAAAGATCAGGGATACAAGCGACCAAAATGAGTTTTCTCTGCAGGGTGTCTGGGCTCACCCTTAGAGATAGGGTGAGAAGCTCGGCCATCCGGGAGGGACTCAGAGTAGAGCCACTGCTTCTCTAAGTCCAGAGGAGCCAGTTGAGGTGGCTCGGGTATCTGGGTTAGGATGCCTCCTGGACGCCTCCCTGGTGAGGTGCTCTGGACACGTCCCACCGGGAGAAGACCCAGAGGAAAATCCAGGACATGCTGGAGGGACTATGTTTCTCGGCTGGCCTGGGAACGCCTCAGGATTCCCCTGGAGAAGCTGGCCCAAGTGGCTGGGGAGAGGGAAGTCTGGGCCTCCCTACTTAGGCTGCTACCCCTGCAACCCGACCCCAGATAAGCAGAAGAAAATGGATGGATGGATGGAAGGCTCAGTTTTAGGACCCATCATCTTTACAATCTACATAATCTAAATGGGGGAGTGGTGGCGCAGAGGTTAGAGAGGTGGGCCTGTGATCCGAAGATCGCCGGTTCACGCCCCGGCCCTGACAACATAAAAAAAAAATTGTGGGTGGGGTAGGTGAAACACCCACACTTGCCCCCACCCTCATTCACCCCACCCTGGGCCCATGAGCAAGGCCCTTAACCCCTACCATGTGCTCCCTAAACAGGTCTCTCTTGAAAATAATGAGTTCTCGTGGCTCAATGAGACTTCCTGTATAAATAAAGGCTAAATGAATAAAAATAAAATAAATAAGTAATGTAGGTCAAAGCATCCCTGATGCATCCTTACATTTCTATGCTGATGACACAGTTGTTTATTGTCGAGCTAAAACAGTTGATAAGGCTTTTCAGCTTTTGCAATCTGCATTCAACATCATCCAGTCGGAAGAAAATGGATGGATGGACTAAATGGAAGAAGATGGATAGATGGAAAGATTTGGTATGTGTCGAAAAAATTGCCTTAAAATGACTCGGCTGGCTAAGTGCCCAGGTAAAATCTACAAAATTGTACAAAAGCCGTCGCCTCCTGTTGTACTTTTCAAAAGAACAATTTAGTTACTTTCATCTTTTACCAAAAAGGTATAGCTCAAAATTATGAGGGTATACCAAAACCAAATTGGCATCCTCATGAAAATATTTTCACAGCAAAAAATGTCAACGTATAATTTGGAAAACTCTCGTCTCTTTATTGTTCCCGTCTTTCTCTTTCCATTTTCATTTTGATCTACCGTGCGGTGAAGAAGCCATTCAACGAGTTCAGATTTGTACAAAACCAGTAGAGCCAAACAGGTTTCATCAGTATTTCATATTAATAATGATCCAACCGAGTCCATCACTTATTCCATTAATTATTAAGGCCCATCCTAGCCTGTAGTCACATTGCTATGGAACACTGTAAAGCTCCTTCCAAATGTCATTAAAGTAAATGTTCTTTGATTAAAATTCCAGCGTTTGATTGGTTTCATTGTGCGAATGTTTATGAAGCATTAACACTATTATGATCCATTTTTATCCCATACATTTTTCTCATTCCCCAAATTTTTGTGCTATTTCAACAAATCATACATTAAAATGCTCAGCTCATTCAGGAGAAGAGTGCTAAGACTTTTGGTATTGGTGCAACTTTAGCTTTTAGAAAAATTTAGCCTTTTCTGCCTCTTTTTTTCATAGAAAATGAAATTAATTGAATTTACATCCTTCAGATCTTTAGATCTGTTTGCAACATTTTACTGCTCCTTTCACGTTTTGTTCTGCTTCAGCTTCTTTTAGCTTCCTTGTGCAAATTTAAACTTTTTTCAGCTACTTTCAGTTAATTTAAGCTGTTTTGTGCTCCTTTGAGATTCTTTCTGTTAACTATAACACTTGTGTTTCTTCGAACTTCTTTCTGTTAATTTCAATTGATGCTCGTTTCAGCTTATTTCTGCAAGTTTAACCTATTTCAGCTACTATTTAGCTGTTTTTATGCTAATTTTAGTTTTTCAGCTAACTCTACATTTTTTTTGCACAGCTACAATGCTCTCTCCACTTCCTTATAGTTTTTGCTTCTTTCTGATTTTTATCTACTTTCAGCTGTATCTTGATCATTTTAGCTTTTTTCAGATATTTTGCACTTTTTGTGTTCATTTCTACCTCTTTATGCCTATTTGGGCACAAAACTGCTCTCTCCACTTCCTTCTGATAACTTAAGCTTCTTTCTGCCTTTTTAGCTACTTTTCAGCTGTTTTTGTTAATTTCAGTTTTTTTCAGATAATTTCCACTTTTTGTACTAATTTCTGCTTCTTTCTGCATAAATGGGCAAACATGTATTATATCTGTTTTCTTCGGCTACTTTAAGCTTTTTCTATCGTTTCAGCAATTTTTAGCTAATTTCAGCCGTTTTCAAACAAAGTCACATTTTTGTTGGTAATTTCCGCTACTTTCAGCCTATCTAACTTTTTCTGCTCCTTTCAGCTTTTCCTGATAGTTTAAACGTATTTCTGCCTTTTCTGCTACTTTTCAGTGATTGTTTGATAACTTTAGCCTTTTTTTTTTTTAGCTAATTTCAGCTATTTTTTTCTGTATATTCTGCAGCAATAGGCACTGTATTTTCGCAGGAAATGCAAATTCTCTACTTTCTTTTGTTTTCATTTTGAAGTCATCTGCAATATGCAATTCTTACATTCACTAGAAGAATGAAAGAGAGATGTTGGCAATAAGCATGTGTGTTTACGTGGAAGTTCTCCTGGTTCAAGGTTCATAAATTAGATTATCCTCTGTGCGACAGGAAGACAGACCATAGTAGACTAATCACAGCATTACATAAACCACACACACACACACGCTCATAAAGCTGCAGTACACAGCAGGGACAAGAGCTGCAGGGGTTGAGGATCCTGACTTCTACTTATAACTTATTCATGCATCATGACTTTATCCGCACACCTGGGAAAAAGTCAATCTTCTTCACAGTGGGAGCACTCGTCTTTAGGAGCCACTGACGACGACTAACATTTAGGTCCTCAAACATCTCCATGTTTTTCTTTGGGTTTTTAGATGAACGTTGCTGTAGATTTTGTGTACTTATTGTAGGAATCTGTCGTAGACGTATATTTGATCAGAGACAGGTCTCTTAAAGGGTGACAAACCCATAAATTTGACAAAATACTTAATTGTGTGAATGTTTATGAAGCATTCTCTCCATCGTGATCCGTTTTTCTTCCGTGCAGTTTTCAGCACGATTCTCGTCCCGCAGTTTTTAAGCCATTTCAACAAATCATAAATCAAAACGTTCAGCTCTTTCAGGAAAATCCTGCTAGGACTTTTGGTATTGGTGCAACTTTAGCTTTTTGAAATATTTAGCCTTTTCTGCCATTTTTTTTTCCTCATAGAAAATGAATAGAGCTCATTTTACATCCTTCAAATCTTTAGATCTGTTTACATCCTTTTACTGCTCCTTTCACATTTTGTTATGTTTCAGCTTCTTTCAGCTTCCTTGTGCAAAATTACACATTTTTCAGCTACTTTCAGCAAATTTCAGCTGTCTTTTTCTCCTTTCATATTATCCTGCTAACTACATTTTTGTTCTTCTAACTTCTTTCTGCTATTTTCAGCTCGTTGTGCTCCTTTAAGCTTATCTTTGCAAGTTTCAGCTTTTTCTACAATTTCAGCTAATATTTAGCTGTTTTATGCTAATTTAAGCTTTTTCAGCTAATTCCACATTTTTGCACTCATTTAAACTGTTTTCATCCTAATTCAGCAATAATGTGCTCTTTCCACTTCCTTCTTGTAATTTCAGTTTTTTTCTGCCTTTTTAGCTAATTTTCAGCTGTTTTTTGATAATTGATCATTTCAGCTTTTTTCAGATAATTTCCACTTTTCGTACTAATTTCTTCTTCTTTCAGCCTAATTGGGCAAACACATATTCTTTCTGCTTTCTCGTGCTAATTTAAGCTTGTTCTACCTTTTCAGCCAATTTTAGCTGTTTTAAGATAAATTCAAGTTTTTTGTAGTATTCTCTGCTGCTTTCAGTCTAATTTACTTTCTGCTACTTTCAGCTTGTTATGCTCCTTTGTTAATTTCAGCTTTTTCTGCTACTTAAGCTACTTTTTAGCTGTTTTGTGCTAAATTTAGTGAGGGTTTATTCCCAGCTAATTTCACGCATTTGGGGCTCATTTCAGCAACTTCCATTTTCTCTTGGTATAGTTTAACCTTCTTTTTGCCTTTTCAGCTTCTTTTAAGCTATTTTTGTTGCTAATTTCAGCATTCTTTTAAGCTAATTTCCTATTTTTAAACCTAGTTCAGCAAATGTTTCTGCTTTCTTCTGCTAACTCTGACTTGTTCTTCCATTTCAGCTACAATTCAGCATGTTTTTTTTGGCTAATTTCAGCTGTTTTTCAGCAAGTTCTTCAGCAATAAGCATTCACACTGCAATTTCTCTAGTTAGCCTTGTAGCTGAATTTCTTCCAAAACTGAATATGAAAACAGGCCTAGCTTTTAGGTTTAGCTCTAAAGAAAATATATTTCTTATGCATCATGCCACCTTTGTTTTGCTAAATTCAAGATGGCAGATAGACGTTACTCTCTCCCTCTGTAAAAGATTTTTTACTATAATTATTTAATGCAATGTCACTTGAAATAGCGTATTAGCTTTAAGATGAGCTTGGCTGTGAGCACCGGAGATCTGCTTTCTTGCACCCCTCTGTGTATAATAAGCAACGATATCTTGCACTGGATGCATGGGGTCAGTGCACATTCGTCTCATTTCAACCCCTGAGGAGATATGGTGGTACATTATTTAAGTCCTTGCAGTAGTTAGTAATCTGAATATGAAAAAAACAATCTACTTTGTTCGCTGTTTTTTTAATGCACTATTTTAAAACATACAGGATGTCACTAACCCATATTTGGACCCATGCAAGTGGCTCATAGAAAAATCTATTTTGAACATTGCAATGCATGTGAACCGTGGTCACATTTCTAAAGTTTATCTGACTTTAGTAGAAGTTTATGCGCCAAAGAAAACGGTAGTTAATATACATTTATGCAAACCACAGATCAGTAGAGTCGTATTGTTTGATAGCAAAATGGCCTGGTCTGTCTTGACTGACAGAAAGACTTTGTGACATGTAGATAACACAGCAATGTGTTTTAACCCCAACTTTACTGCAGTTTTAAAGCTTGAAACTTTGCACACGTCATTTGAATTAGAAATATAATACTTCAACCACTAGGAAAATAAAAAAAAGTCCAGTGGCATATTTTTTTAAGCCTTACTTAAACCTATCCAAGCCAACAAGTCACCCAGACCCTGTTAAATGGTATCAATGATAAAAAGGAGCTGTGTATTTCAATAGAAAATTAACATAAAAAATATTAAATAAATGTTTATGATTGCATTGCTCTTGATGTATCTAGATACACATCCAATGGTCTTGGGAAAGACTTTCTTGAGGAGCTTTCTGCTTGGAAACACCAGGAGAAAACCTCAGATAGAGATGACATGCAAACGCCAACCAATACGTATAAGCACTTACCATGGATTTAACGACTCATTTTTAATTGATGAGAGCACTCCTTGGCTCTTGGATGAAAACCCCAATTAAAACGTTAAGAGTTTTTAATATAATTTAGTTTATCTTTTAGCCAGAGACCAGTTTAAGCAACTGTTACACATACAACAGTGTGCGTGCTAACAAGCAGTGGCTCATTTAGGCCAAAAGTGAAAATCCAATGATGTTTTCCTAACTCTTAACACGCAATGAGTTTCAATGAACCGAGACATGACAGCTGAAGGTCATAAAACTAATGTGCCTGAAAGGTCCTTACAAGATCCAAAACCTATATTAAATACAAAAATACTTAGACCGTTGTCTTAAAACAAGTGAAGAGATCTTTATACTTTCAAATTAACATCTAAACAGTTGCCCGTGAGGCTCTGAGTTAAAACTGAAGTCAACATGGTGCTTGGTTAAGGGGTTCAAATTTAAACAGTGGACACTGTTTTTCGGCTGCTCCCTTCTTCAGGGGTCGCCACATCAAACTAACTCGCACAAAGACTTGGCAATTGTTTTTATGCCAGATGCCCTTCCTGACGCAACCACAGACCACCGAGCTACCACAGTGTGTGGAGCTGAGGCCTACTATCTAGGGTGGCCGGGGGAGTGGATCGTGGGGGTTAAGGGCCTTGGTCAAGGGCCCTTAACCCCCACCATCTGCTCCCCCTGGCATCCTAGATTGCTAAAGGGTCCAGAGTGCGGCAAATGAGGGTGGAGATAGGTGTGGGTGTTTCACCTTTCCCACCCACATTTTGATGTTGTTGGTCCAGGGAGTTTAACTGGCGACCTTCCGATCACAGGTCCACCTTCTCTAACCTCTATGCCACCACCACCCCATAGTGGACACAGTGGACACCATACAATTGTGCTTTTCATACGAAAGTGGAACATATTGTGGTAAAGTCCATCAATGTCCAATGTCTGTCCATCAATCCGGCCGACCATCTGTGTGACTACCCCAGCTTTTTATTCAACAAGAGGCACCTGATTTTAACAAAGAGTGATGACAACAGTGGACAACAAAGCCAATAATAGACAATCATAAAGGATGCATACAAATTAAGAATTTTTTTTTTAACAAGTGAAAATCAAATGGTGTTTAAAAGGAACGTAACAAAAAAAACAGCTTAAGGTCAAAGTTACAAATCAAGGTCACATTTAAAAAAAAGTTATTTGCTTGCCCAGGCCATTGCTTTGAGCTTTAACATTTTCCTTTGCAGCTCTTCTACACCAGAAGGCGCCAACAGATCCACACCTGAAGATCATTCCCTTGATGAGCTGCAAGAAGTACTTAAGGCTAGACCTGTCACGATAACAAATTTTTGCTGGGCGATTAATTGTTTGAGAAATTATTGCGATAAATGATAATCTTGTTTGAAATTTGACAATTAGCAATTATTGTCAAATTTGAGAAAAAAATACTGGTTAATTTGTTTTG
Organism: Nematolebias whitei; assembly: GCF_014905685.2. Taxonomy (NCBI): domain Eukaryota; kingdom Metazoa; phylum Chordata; class Actinopteri; order Cyprinodontiformes; family Rivulidae; genus Nematolebias; species Nematolebias whitei. Next base: position 6,302,512 of record NC_056520.1, on the reverse strand, counting down.
AGTGTAGTAGTAACTTTCTTTGACCACCGGATGGCAGTTTAAGACTGTTTGAACCGAAGGATGGATAGTAAGGGAGCGAGCAGTGTCTCTAAGAAAAATGGGAGGGAGGCCCCTTGACGTGACATGGGCTGTCTCTCCTTCCTTTTTGTGGATTCTCAAAATGGATGATGCTTGGTGTGGTTTGAGCTCTTTAGCATAGCATTTTTCATACAAAGCTTTTAATAAAAAATCAGTAAACACATTCTCAGCTTCTTTTTGCAGGAAAAAAAACAACTTTTTACACAAAGACAATACAATACAAAAATGCGGTTTTGGATCGTTAAAACAGATTTTAAAGAGGAAAGAGAAAGGTAGGGGTCAGTGAAGAACACCAGAGTTGAGCCTTTTGTCATCCACTGCCTTCAGTAGAAAGAGAAAGACACAAAGAAACAAAGCCGATAAATGAAAGTTAACGACCTAATTTTAATTTATAATGTGATTAATTGATTAATTGATTTATTGTTTATCGCGACAGGCCTGCTTAAGGCAGACGATGACTGCAAACCAATGCTGGTGCATTATCTGCCTTTCGGTAGTTATGTTCTTGGCCAATACCTTGCTCCCGGTGCGTTGTGAAAAACCAATGTTGAATCTTCTTGTTCTAGCTTGACTCCTCGTTATCACTCCAGCTGTTCCCTGCCTTCCACCGCTTGCCCAACGTTTGTGCGAGATCTTTTGGAACCTTTTGGATTTCGTCCATATGACAACACTGCCTGTTCATAGTAAGAGATCTGAACATCAAGACCAATCTCCCAGAGGGGTCATCTACTAACGATGTTCCCTACTCTCCAGGGTTCCAGTCCAGGTCCTACATACTGTTCACTATTATTCACTTCTGTAAATACACACTGTTAGACTTTCTCATGTCCCTAAAGTTGTTGTCTCAGTCTCATACCATCTGGGTATAAAGCCAAAAATACAATTGCTATAGATTGCTGTATAATAGTTTGTTGATGGGCATATAATGTCCCATATGCAGTATTCTTGTTTAAATGGTAAATGGAGCTTACTTCTATAGCGCCTTCCAGCCCCCTATGAGGGGCCCCAAGGCGCTTTACAGTACCAGCCATCCACCCATTCACACGCACATTCATACACCGGTGGCGGTAGGCTGTTTTTGTTTTTTTGGTTTTTGGTTTTTCACAACGCACCGGGAGCAAGGTATTGGCCAAGAACATAACTACCGAAAGGCAGATAATGCACCAGCATTGGTTTAATATGACCCAGTTCCTAATTTAAATGCCTCATCTATGATTTATTTAATATAGTTGCGAGGGGATAAATGTTTTGGGCTGAGGATAAGAGGTGAGGGTGCGACTTCTTTAAAGACACTTTGAGGATGCATTAGTCCTGACGACTTTTAACGGTAATGCTGCTTGATGTGTGTGAAGGGTGTGCTTATCCGTGTGCGCATTTGTATGTGCGCCTTGAAAAAATGAGCTGTTCAGAAGACATGTTCACTAGTCTGCATGATGCAGTAATGTTCTTTTTGACAGACGAAGGGCTTATTGTTGATGGCTATGTGCAGTTTAAGGTACTGGACCAAGATGTTTGGGAGAATGCGCACGAGATAAAAACAACTGCAGTCAGCTTCAATTGAATTAAAACATAATAAAATACATTTATGCTCAAATAAATAAGTAGCCACAAGGGTAAAGATGAACACATCTGCTGTTTATCCAGAGCATATTATGACTCACCCTGACCTCAGTTGACTCATGCTTTTTTATTGGGGACACAACAATAAGCGTATCAAAATATTTCCAGAGGTTGTCTGACCTCAGTTCAAGTCCGTGAGTCACGGCAATGTTTGAATCCACACCACCTTTTCTCATGTTTTATCCTTTCTGTTCTCTCTACATCTGTACTATGTCAAGTTCAGTTAGTTCACAAACGCATAGTAGAGCTGTCATTTCTAACCCGAACCCAAAACCTGGCCCGGACAGACCGGGATCAGGGCCAGTCCAGGCCGTTATAATGTGATTAATGTGCGGACCGGGCCGGTCTCTGGCTTTGATGTGGTTTTACGAATCATACGGTACAAATAAAATGAGAGGATGAAGAAAGAAAGAAGAGTGCAGCAGTTAATCAGTCTGTGGAATAAATTGCTGGCGCAATGTGCAATTGCGCACGTGGGCTCAGGCTTCTGTGGGTTTGCGAATCATGCAGCATAAAGGAAAAATAAATAAGAATGAATGATATAAAAGTGTGTTAATTTACGTGTAGAGGAGAAGGCATGTCCGACCGGACGGTTTGAAGAGGTTTAAAAAAGTTACGCTAAGTTCAGATGGACAACCTGTCACCGGCCGCGCGCGCCCGCTGACCCGCCGGTTGAAATGGACTTTCAACCTTTCCAGGGTGTACCCCACCATTCGCACAGTGACTGATGGACATGGGCACCAGCGACCGCCGCTACCCGAAAAGGAAGAAGCGGATAAAGATAACGGAAGGATCAGCTGATCACAGGCTGCGCGCGTCTCCGCACCTGCTGCCATCTGTGGTGAAGGAAGTAGCAGCATCTACAAAAACCGAAGCGAGCAGCACGTTCAATTAAAATAACCTTGTTCTAAATTTTTCCAAATAATTTTGCTCTAAAATATTTTTGTTCATCTGTATAAAATCCAATCTTTACAGTTGATTTTTTAGTGTATTCGTTTTGTATGTTAATATCATTTTGGTGACTTGTTAATAAACACAAATCTTATATCTTCCTTTTATGACATTTTTAAAACGATCATGTCAAACTGATTTGCTTACAAAAGCAGTAAAAGCTTAATAATAATATATATTTTTTTTAAAAATCAGTTTTTGGGGGGAGGGGTTTCGGGTTCGGCCCTTTAATTACCGGTAATCCGTTGGGTCTGGGTAGGGTTCGGAAAAACAAACAAACTACGGGCTTGGTTCGGTCCGGTCCGGATTTATTAGTCCAGAATGCAACTAACGCATAGCTACTTTGGGATTCATGATGTGACTGTTACCAATAACGAATAGTTTCTTCGCTTTTTGCAACTACTTAAAGCTTGGAAATAAAAGAATACAATCAGATTTGAATTGATTGTCCAGACATGCTTATGTCCTGCATCCCCGTTAACCCCCCTCTTTAGCTTTTAATCCAATTGTCTTGCAATCTGTTGCTTCACCATGTATGCGTTTCTCTGAATAAGACACTTTATTTACCGAGGCCATTAGACAGAGGCCTTGTTCACATTTCCTTTTTATTTTTCAGCTCAGATTAGCTGTTAGCTCGTCATATCTTGATGCATGCTCAGTAATCCAGGTAGATAAATCTAACAAGGTTGTCAGGTCCTCTGAATGGATTATTTTTGATGAAATGTTTCATCTTTTATCCAAAAGACTTCTTCAACAAGAAGTTTTTTGAAGTCAAGAAGCCGTCGAAGAAGTCTTTTGGATAAAAGACGAAACGTTGCTACAAAAAGAATCTGTCCAGAGAACCTGACTTAACCTTGCTAGATGTTAGCTTGTCAATTTAGTCAGAATTATACTTTCCCCCCAAATTTAAGTTGTTTAAAAGTCTATCTACAAAACCCAAGATACCATTTGTTTATAACTTTTTCTAACTTTTCCCCAGTTCAAATATACAAACCATCTACTTAGTCTCTACTGAAGAGAGAAATGGAAAATTCCCTGGAAAAAAGAGAAACTATCCAATTTCTCTTGATTCCAAGCTTAATTCAGCTGGCACACAAGCTGTAGATCTTCCTGGTGTTGATTAAAACCAGCCCATCTCTGACAAGCGTGCAACCCTTGTTCTTAAAAAGGCCAGAGGTCGGCATGAAGGGACCGGTGTTTGGTATTTTCCAGAAGGGCTTAAACTGTGACGCTGCCTTTAAAAAAGCTCAAAGCAGATGCTTGTAGGAAAATCCCTACACAATGGTTTAAATCTTCTTATGAGTCATGAAATATAAATGACTGTTTACTGTTCATGATAGGGATCTGGAAATGGTGGTTTTAAGATGCTTCATGTATTTGTTGTAAACCTGTCTCTTGCGGATTGTATGCAAGGAGAATACACGTGTTTGGTTTGTATGGAACATTTTATGCTTTTACTAGCATTTCTACATTGCCTACAGTAGCTGTCCATTTGCATTTATTCCACCTGGGGGGGCTGGCTAAGAGCCATTTAGGATGTTAAATCTTCCGGGTGTATCTGTACATGTGTGCAGAGTAAATCCTACAAATCCTAGACTACCCACTGTGTGGATTCCCGCTGGAGACGCTTAAAGTCGTAACCCTGTCGTCCTTTATCTTGATGATGGTCTCACCCTAAGAGGACGTTTACTCTGCTGCAATTCACTCATTCTTTGCTGGTAAAAAAAATAAGACCATACTTAAGGTTGAGCATATCACCTTTCTTAGATGTAGACGGTTAATCTTTCTTTCCAGTAATTTGCACAAGTACTAAATATTTTCTTGTGTAAAACATTTTGTGCAGTCTAAAATTGCAAGTAGTAGGTATAACTAGTATAGTACTAGGTATAGTAGGGGGAAGTGGGGCGCAGAGGTTAGAGAAGATGGGCCTGTGATCAGAAAGTCGCAGGTTCAACTTCCGGTACCGTCAACATCAAAATGTGGGTGTAAAAGGTGAAAGACCCACACCTGCCTCCACCCTCATTTGTCACTCTGATCCCCTGAGCAAGGCCCTTAACCTCCACCATCTGCTCCCCAAAACAGGTCTCTCTTGAAAATGAGTTCTCGTGACTCAATGAGACTACTTGTATAAATAAAGGGTTAGGGATGTGCGATATGGCATAAAATTCATATAACAATATGTATTGTGATGGGTGGCGGTAACAATATACGTGTATATCACAATATGTTTTTGGTATAAAACTTGCAATGGGAATGAAAAAAAAAGTATAGGGTGTCCTTTTGCCATTATTTATCTTTAAAACTGCTATACCACAAAATAATCTCAATTAAGAAAATTCTTCTGCTAGGTCCAGATAATTTTAAAATAATAAACAAATCAAGTATTAGGCTTCTTTCTTGTAGTGCAAAACAGTGCAAGAGATATCAAATGTAGTTTTAGCTATGTTTTAAACAAAATATCTTGTTAACTCTTAACAGTTTCCTGTCTTCTCACTTAATAAATGAACAGCAACAGAGCAGCATTTTACACTGAAACACTTCACCCTCCAACCCTCTAGTGGGCGTCTCCTTCCGCGTTAAGGAGAGCTGACACAAAATGGCGGCCAGTTTCCTCTGTGGCTTTGACCAGAGGGTCTCGCAGTAAAATCACACAACACAGCGTTCTTTTCACAGATCAGAGATCAGGTTTAACCCTTTTGTTTTTTTAGCACAAATATACTCTCTAAAGCTGACCAACGAACTTTCGACAAAAAAAACACCTTTCGACAGAATATAACGTTTTGCGCATGCGTCTGAATACGAGTACGGCAAGCTGGCCGTAGTTAGCTCGTAGCTTCTCTAAGCTCTCGAAGAAAGGACTTTAACACCACTTGCACAGTTTTCAACTCCAAAAAGTAACGAATAAATATGACAACTCTGATTTTACACTTTAACACCACTTACGCGCAGTTTTCAATAACCAAAAAAGTAACCATTAAATCTGACAACTCTGATTTTACATCAGACACAGCATTACTGTGGTTAGCCGGTAGAATACGGATCTCTATCGTAGGCTAAATATCTATTGTTTCTACCGTGTACCATATATATCGCACATTCCTATAAATGGTAGAAATAACAGTTGGTATTACAAGTACACATAAGTCTAAAGTAACTGCAAACAGCCATTTTATGAGTTTGCTCTGAATAAGTCGTTTCTGGCAAAAAGCAATGATTTTGCCATGGCTCAACAGAATGTTCTGTTTATCTTTTTATTTTGCCGTCTGTTAGGAACACTAGTAAAAATGAAGGTCATGGCCTTTTTGGATTTTTATGCGGCAATCCAATTTTCGAAAAGAAACTTTCTCACGTCTAAATGCATCCACAAACCAAAAATGAAGTTTGTCTGTTGCTCGTTTTTGAAGTTATCCAGCTCACATGATGACGGTTGCCATCTTGGATTTTGACTTGGCAACTTAATTTTCGAAAGGAAACTTTCTTATGCCTAGATGTAGCCACACACTAATTCAAAGTTGGTATTTCACATATTTTTTTGAAGTTGCGCTCAAAAAGTTCAAAGAAGGATGGACGGAGGGTATTTCTAATTCCATCTTTTCACTCCGCGATTGGGTACGATTTTCTTGTTGTCAATGGCTGACCTTCAAATTGTGCTTTCTGAAACTCAGATACTGACAACACTGTAAAATTTAACCCTTTAATTCAACTTTAGTAGAACCACAGTCTGAATTTCTGCTCTTACTTTTTACAGGACAAATAGTAAGGGATTATTTTCAGCTACCAACCAGCAACAGTCTTTAAAGCTTTTTTTTAATCACGCGTTATACACCTCTTATTAATTAAAAAATATATATTATATTTTAATTTCTGTTAGGCACAATGGTAAGGATAAAAATAAATAAAAGTATGGAAGTCAGACAGAAAACTCCCATTAGATAGCTTATACATGTTGAGGATATTTGACCAGCGATTGAGAGACTGACTGGAATCTTGGGAGATTATTTTAAGCTGCTTTCCTTGTGGGTCATATTAAAAAAGGTGGTGGTGGGGGGGGGTGGATTTCATGAGTAACACACAAAACAGCTGAGGTTTCAGAGGAGGGAGAACCAGAAAGATTTAAAGAAAGACAACGGGAAAACATCCCAGGGAAGAATGTGTAGCTGATGTTACTTTTTATGTGAAACCCAAGAACAGTACCTTCCTTATGCATTAGGAATGTTCCATTTTTTGGAATTAAATTACATTACTGATTGCTTAAAGAATTAAAATTAAAGTGAACAATGTGCCACAATGTCTGTTTATTTTTGCTTTACATCTACGTGAAATTGAACGAGGATCGTGTTTTAATTTACTCTTCTGAAATAAAGATTAAAACATAAAATTAATGCAGAATTAGATGTTAGCAAACATGCTTGTTTTGTCCATTAAATCGATTTAGCAGTTTAAAAATCCCTGACACTGTTTAATTGACAAAAAAATAGGTAAGTATTTTAAATAATTAAAATGTCTTTCTCAAACATAATATTAACAAACGAGTCTCGGCATCAGACTTGCAGTTATGACAGTCGATACGTTTTTGCTGGCTAGAATTTTTAGTTTTTGGTTTGATGGTTATTGTTTTACCAATATCCGTTCATTCATGGTCCCATTTTCAGAACCTACTATAAATCAGTTTGCCTAAACACAACAAGAGTACCGCATACGCCGCATTCTACACCCATCAACAAGTTATTATATAAGCGTTAGATAGCAATTGACAAGTAAAGACCTTGAGTAAACTTTGACCTTTATTTGTGACCGTGATCTTGGAGCTGAGGTGAGTGTGTGTGTGTGTGTGTGTGTGTGTGTGGGGGGGGGTTCCTCCCCCAGAACATTTTGAATAAAGTAGATGCCATTTCCTGAATTCTGGTGTATTTTAATGGGTTTTTAAACATCTACTTTTACTTAAGTAAATACTTGATTCAGTAACTATTTTTGAGAGTACGGCACAAGAAGTAACCTGACCAACAGCTCTCCTTGTGTGAACAGAGCACTCTTCGCTTTTTTCATGCATCCTAGACCTCCACCCCCGCATTGAAAATTGGCGGAACTAATGTAGAGCTAAGCTAGCAGTGCACAAACACAGCTGTGTTAGCTAAGATGCTACAGATGTAGCACTTGTAGCACTTTGCTTCTCTCACACATCCTAACCCCCACGTCTGTCAACAACCACCAGCACTAACGTCGTGCTAAACTAGCGTGCAAAACTGAGGTGTCTCCCCCTCCTCCCCCCGTGAGTGCCCTGCCAAGGCAGATGACCGGGGGGCAACACTGCATGCGGTGTGGAGTTGTTGTAGGTAACCAGAAAAACCCGGAGTGAATTTTTACCAGTAGTGGTTCTCCTATTAATGAAGTGGAATGGATTTGTTCACAAAGAAATAGAAAGCACTGGGTGAACTAATATTTCATGGTAAATGTGGGGCGGTCTGAATTAGTATTTTTTTAACGCGGGAGGGCCATGTCCCCTTCACATTTAATCGTTGTGACGCCTATGATAAACAGTGTATGCACCACTCTGCCTAGTGAAGAAACAAACATGTATCAAGTTTCTTTATATCATCTTGAGTAGATCAAAAGTTATGGGCAGGACAAAAGATAGTTCATTGACACATGGATGGAGATTATACCATCATTTGACAGGTGTGCAAAACATCTATTGTTTTAACCTAAAGAATAGTGGATACAAATGAATAAACTATAAAACTTGGCAGCACGACGGCTCAGTGGTTAGCACTGTTGCCTCACAGAAAAAAGGTCCTGGGTTCAATCCCTGATTTGACCTGGGGTCTTTCTGTGTGGTGTTTGCATGTTCTTGTGCTTGCGTGGGTTTTCTCCAGGTACTCCGGTTTTCCTCCCACAGCCCAAAAAACATGCATGTTAGGCTGCCGTCAGGCCCAGGCCTCCCTTGCAAAATAAATCTGTGATCTCAATGGGATTTGCCTGGTTAAATAAAGGTTAATTAATTAAAAAAAACTTGCAAACAGGTGTAATAATGACTATCCAAGCTATGAGTTGTGCGTCTTAGAAGCCTCAAATATCTGATTGTGGATTATGTCAATACATAGGAAATCCACACAGAACCAGATGCTGGTGTAGATCACCACCATGCACATTAAAAATGTAACTTCAAAGGTTTACAAAATAAATAAACAAGTAAAAAGCAAATGTTACACCAGATGTTTTTCACCAAGAGTCGTCATGTGAAACTGGGATTGAGTGTGTTCTTTGTACCACATTTAGCTCTGAAAAGGGATTAGACTGCACTTTCACATGCAGAATAAGCAGAATATCTAAACATTCTGTATTCAGGGTTGGGCAGGAATATTTTGCATATAAAGCCTTTATCATACAGATATTGAGCATGGACTTTGTTGGTCCTTTATCATACTGTAATTATTTTTTTAAGGTACCATCTAGCATACAAAAATCTCTGGTTGAAATTTCTTAGTATAGGAAAAATCAAAATACACAGTAGTTTAAGAGGAGAGTGAGTATTTACATATACTTATAAACTTTTTTCAACTTATTTTCTTCCACCTCACCTATCTCCTGCAGTTCATTTGGAGATACTCTGAGATCTTCATAGGATGTGTTATTCTAGCAATGCAACCTCTGTAGCGAGTTCTGAGTTGACCCTTGAGTCTTCTCCCATTGGTACATTTGAAACATTTAGTCTGGAAAAAAGTCCCTACTAGAAGCTCAAACCCCCTCAAATGAGCAGTGATTTTATTTTGAGTTACATTTGAATAACCAGACTCTTCACCCTATCATTAGAGGTAAAACTGGTCATTCTGCAAAGGCAGCTTATTTCATCCACTTGTACTATATTTATAATCACATTATTTCTGTCAGTACCCAAAGCTTTACCTTTTGAGCCTTAACTGCCTCATGGATGAGGCTTGGAAAGTAGACCAATTGGTCAATTGGCAGCTTTGCCTTTCAGCTCAGCTTCTTTTTCACTTTGACAGATCAGTACAGTGTTAGCATTTCCGCAGATTCCATCCCAATCCGCTTTCACTATCCCACTGTTCCGATTTCACCTGCGAACAAGACCTTGATATACGGAAACCCCTTAAAGTTCAAGTTCAAGAATCTTTATTATCCCCAAGGGGCAATTTGTTTCACAGTCATTAGACACACAAAACATCCATACTAGACTAGACATTGAGCCATTAAAATAACCATACAGAAGTCATCAGTGTTCATTGAGAAGCCTGATCACTACAGGGATGAATGAGTTTCTCAGTCTGTTTGTTCTACATCTGGGCAGGAGATACCTGCGTCCAGATGGAAGCAACCTGAACTCACCATGGACTGGGTGATCAGGATCTGCCAGAATCAACCTGGTCTTGACTGACCTCACCTTTTGGAGGTTCTGTCGGACTATGACAGCAGTTTAGCTGCACATCCTGACAATCCCCGAGAGTTTGTTCCTGTTTTTGCATGTCAAAAGTCCAAACCAACAGATGAAGGTAAAAGTTAAGAGAGACTCAATAAAACATTCTTATGAAAGTCGAATCAACATTTAAATCATAGAGCTTCTGATAAAAATACATTCTCTGGTGGACCTTCGTACAAAGCGAGTTCACATGGGGGTCAAAGGTCGGTTTGTCATCAAGAACAGTTCCCAGGGAGTTATACTGTTGCATCACCTCGACAGCGTCATCGTTAATGACCACAAGCGTGGCAACTGAAGAATCTATTCTAAAATCAATAACTGTCTCCTTTGTCGTAGAAACGTTTAACTTTAAAAAGGAAGACTCACACCATTCAGTTACATCCTGGACCACAGGCCCAGGGTCTGGGTCATCACTGCTGAGAAGGAACAGGATGACAAGAGTCATCAGCAAATTTTAAGACACTGTGGGAACTGGCCATAATAATTGTTTGTATATAAAATTAATAAAAGGGGTGAAAGAACACAGCCCTGAGGGGAACCGATAGAGGACAGAAGGACATCAGAGAGGCAGCGGCTTAATACCAACCCAGAAAGGACAGTGTTGTTTTGTTTTTTGTTTGTTTGTCTCTATCCAATGTCCATTCCATTCTTCCTTTGATAATTGGTGCAATGTTTAACATGTGTACTTTGTTTCCCTGGCCCATTGGCACCAGTCAAAAAACATGTAAGAAACATTAAGTGGGTTAAGTTGAGTACCGGTAAATACATTATAAATGTACAGCATCACCGTCCACATCTGCAGACTTTGCATTGAGAGATTCCTCAACATTTTGTATTCTCAATTTCATTCAGAATCCCAAAATCAACACGAACTTGCATGCAAGCCAAAGTATCAACAAGGACAAGCATACATGTGCACCACCTCACACAATGTCAGTCTGTGCAGCAGATGAAGCTACGACCACACAGACACACAGAGCTAGCTCAGACTCCACCTCTTGACAGTCCAGTGATTGGTCCACTTAAAGGCAGGGCAGCTTGCTGGCAGATTTAAAAACAGTGGAACAGAGAGGAAGGAATGAACAGAAAGGGAGGCAAGAGGGGGGAGACTAGTGAGGGGGCGGTGCGCTAGTTTGTCCCGTTTCTCTCTCTCTCTCTGCTGGGTCAGGATAGGAAGGCTTACCCAGGCAGAGGAGGAAACGTGTCAGGAGAGGTGATGACACAGCCTCGGAGACGTATTCACATCCTCTCAGACTCCTGAGATTGCTCCTCGCTGCCGTTGAAGCCGACCCTGCTGCTTTTTCTGCATCCTGCCGAGGAGAGAGAGAGGGCTAAAGATAGCTGCCAGTCTTCCTCCACACCTCTCCCTCTCTTTCTCACTTTGTTTGTGGATGATGGGATTTTAATCATGTGGAAGGTAAGGACGAAAAACAAGGATGCAAAAGGGCAACAGACCTGAATGTGATTTGCCACCGATCCGTGTTTCCTAGAGAGGGTCAAGTTGGAGATGTCTCAGTGGGAGTTAGGGTTCCTTTACTCAAACTTTGGAGTTCCTAGGGGATTCCCGCATGCTTTTAACTTCCTATCTCAGCTCAGGCCATTTAACTGAGGAGTAGTGGCAGCTTAACTGGAATGATAATGACAAAGCAGTGGCTTTTACAACTCAAAGTCTTGTGGAACCATCTGTTTTGTGGTTAGTGAAAAACTGTAGAAGCAGTTGCAGAACACATGTATGACAATAAGTCTGTTTTTATCATGTGGCATGAGTCATGATTTCCTACTTGTCATTCTTCAAGAACTGAACAACTCCATTAGAGTTTTTACTCCCATACACAAGGAAAGTAAAAATCTGATCATTTTTAGACGGAAGAACCTTTGAATGCTACATTTAATGGATGTGAGTGTGTCTGGTTTTGTGACCCAGTTTTAAAAAAGCTGATGTGTGTTTTGGTTGTGGCGTGAAGCCCAAGATACATCGAGACAGAAAGAAGTGCCGCAGGAGTTGCCTACAATGTGTCCAATTAAGTGCATGTGGAACTTTGTGTAAGAAAGTGGTTTTAAAGTTTGTTTTAACCTAACGCATTTATATACAGTCTGCATATGACCATTGCAAGGCCGTATGCACATCATATCTCAGTTCACTTTAGTCCAGCTCACTCGTGTGTTTTATTTGCCTCCAAGAAACTAACGCTGTGGGTTGAGGCATGGTTAGTTTGCATCGATGCACGCATGTGTGCATGCCTTGTGTGTGCTCAAGTGTGTGCATGTGTGACAGCTGGCTAATACAAGCCCATTTATCCTTCTCGTCTGCTTTATAGCTTTATAGCATGACAGAAGAAAACCAAGTATAAGGGTTTGATCTGCAAGAAGACCGTAAAGCCAAAAGAAGAACATAATTTACTACAAGTCAGGCTGAATTAGTTTGAAGAATCAAAGTTTTTTGGGGGGGGGGGAAATAAGCTTGTGCAAGTTTTTTGGCATGGATTTTACTCGAACTAAATATCCAAATTTTAACATTATATTAAGTTGATAAAGGCAGCACGGTGGCGCAGTTGGTAGAACTGCTGCCTCTCAGCGAGCAGGTCACCTTGGTTCAGATCCTAGATGGGGGCCTTTCTGGGTAGCGTTTGCGTGTTCTCTCCGTGCTGCGTGGGTTTTCTCCGGGTACTCCGGTTTCCTCCCACAGACCAAAAACATGGATGTTAGGCTGATTGGTAACTAAATTGTCCCTGGGTGAGAGTGAAAATGTGAATGTTTGTTTGTCTTGTCTGTCTCTGCATCTCTGATGACTGGAGCTCTGTCCAGGTATCCCTGTGATGGACTTGTGACCTGTCCAGGGTGTACCCCGCCTCTTGCACAGTGATGGCTGGACATGGGCACCAGTAACCCATCCGAGCCGAAAAGGCAGAAAAGATAATGGATGGATGGATAGATAAAGTTGATAAGGTTTTATCTAACAAATCTTTAAATATCAAAGTGTTTCATGCTTACAAAATCAACCAAAAGTGTACTTCATACATTCTTACTTTTCTTAGATTTGCTATGACAAACACAAACAATGCAAAAACTGGCTTTGTTGGCAGTTTACTTTGAAGGCGACGTGACCAATATAGCAACACAAGTATTGTTACCGTTTCTCTTCCTGTTTCCCTCGACATGTCTCAGTGAGACATTGTCATCCTGGGCAGGCTTCACAGAAGCCTCTCAGCGCTCACATCTGACTATTTCCCTTCTCATACGTGGATGTTGACCGTGGGAACAGATAAAAATAGCAAAAACAGCAGTTATGTTCCTTTTTCCCCCCAATTTTGAACCCGTCTTGATAGTTTGCCTAACTGAAGGCTAAGTTTCAGTCTTGGTGCTATTTATAATCCAAACAAGTTACTTCCCTTTTGCTTGATTACCTGAAAAAAAAAAAGCTGTCAAGAAAGCATTAGCATAAATTTTCCCCCGAAAATACCTTGTTATCTCACCAATGTGTAGCTAACGTGATAAAACGGGGAGGTATGCCTCATGAAACACTTATCTCTAAATAAGTCGTTGATTTGATCTTCAAAGTACCAGCAGACACCCACTTCAGGCGCTTGGGAGGATGGGGTGTATGGGGGGGGGGGGGGGGGACTGCTAATTGCTGTCTAATATCCTTGACAGGGGACAAAACCATGCCGCAATCCTTTCCAACCCCTCCCCTCTAGTTTTCATTCCTCTATAGATCAGTTCATTTTATCCACGCCAGTGAATTCTTTAATCACCGACCACGTCAGATGAGTTTAATGTTGTCATGGAAACTTCCAGAAATGTGACAATGGGCGCATTTAGTTCAGAGAGATTTGGCAGCTTGTGCAGTCCTGTGGAGAAGATAAGTAGGTCCTCAAAACTTTTTATTTCACATTCGTCAGAAGCTTTTACGGTTTGTGGCAGGGGAATGTTAGCCCCAAATTTTTAACACTTTGCATCGAAATGTACCAGATTTTTGAGAACACTGACTTTTTGGGAAGCACATAAATTAAGTCAAACAGATAATCACTAAAATGGCTAAAATGTAACCTTTAAAAATGTCATGATCGAACATTGGTATTAAATAATGTACTTATTGCTCATTACTCATTTAATAGGCTATATGCAATAAATTTAAAGTAGTTGCTGGACAAATGAATTGCCCCCAGACATCTGTAGGGTCACACTACAGTTCCAAAACTCTTAATTGTTCCAACATACATCTTTTATTGGGCCAGTTTAAAGATCAGACATTGACATTTTAAAACGATGCACTTTAGCAATCTGTGATTGTACATGTTCAGCTATACTGTTAAGAAGGCACACTTTATTAACTTGTTTAAAACGAACTAAAAAGGAGAAAGAAATATAAGTTGAATACGTATTAATTGACTGCAAGAAATGCATACATTTCAAAGTACTGCGTACGGCACATTGTATACCTGTCGACAAACTATTGTACAGCAATACAGCATTCAATAGCAAAGGCCTGGAATAAACGTTAACCTTGATGTGTGACCTTAAATCTGGGGTGACAAAATGTGTACAACGTTGTTCGAGTTGGTAGAGATGCTGTCTCTCAGCGAAAATGTCGCCGGATCAAATCCCATTCGGAGTGCCATTCTGGGTGGAGTTTGTATGTTCTCTTTATGCATGCATGGGTTCTCTCCGGTTACTCAGGTTTTCTCCCACAGACCAAAAACATGCATGTTAGGCTGACTGGTAACTCTTTTAATTGACCCTAGGTGAGAGTTAGTGAGTGAATGGTTGTCTTGTATGTCTCTATGTGTCCCTGTGATGGACTGGAGGAGACTTGTCCAGGGTGTCCCCCGCCTATTGCACAGTGACTGCTGGATATGGACACCGGTGACCCCACACGACCCAAAAAGGAAGAAGCGGGTAAAAGATAATGGATGGAGTCAAAGTGTGAGAAATTTGATACAACTTTCAGGAGGTTTGGGAATTGAAACACAACTGAGACCAAATTTTGACGAGGAAATTTGCAAATCATTTTCTGGAATGCCGCGTGAGCATTGCAAAACTTTTAGAAATTACATATTTATTGAATAAGTACAAATTCAATAAGAGTAATTGAAAATTTGTGCATTTTTCCTTAAATGTGTCCCCAACTAATCACTTCCCAGTGGCATAGCTTGAACACTAAAAACCTAACATTTGCTCATAAACTCATACATTCTCTCATACTCCAACAATAATTTAGTTTGAGTCTGAATGCTGATCTGCAGAATAGCCAAGTTTAACAAGAGTACTACATACGACACATTACACGTCTGTCAACAAACTATTATACAGCAACACAGCAATCTATACCAACGGCTCGAACAACAAAGGCCTTGTAAAACCTCAGGTTTTAATTTGTGATCTTGAACTCGAAGCTGCGGTGATAAAAAGTGTATGTGGCACTTTGTATAGCGATGATGAAACTTGATACACATGTGCATCGAATTATCTTGAGTGACTTGGAGGTTATGGTCTGAACAAGCAAAGACCTTGTATAACATTTTACCTCAATTTGTGACTTTGACCTATGATACGCTGTCTAGCAATGATGCATGTGAATAAAGTTGTGTAAAAATGTCTTAAGTAGATCATAAGTTTTGGCCCAGACAAAATAAAGTTTACTTTAAATGGAGACTATATCAAAATACAACCCGTCCTCAATGGGCATATAAAAAGTGACTTACTGTAGCTGCTCGTTACTACTGTTGGTTTTGGAAAGCCAAGTCATTTGTGGTGTACTGTGGGGCAGCTTTGTCTGAGTCTGAGCAGTCGTCCTTCAATGGGAGAGTTGGGGGTTTGATTCCACCAGCAGTCACATGCTGAAGTGTCCCTGGGAAAGACATTGAACCCCTTTGCTTCCGATGTGTGTCCCATCGGTGTATGAATGTGATAAAGCACTGATTCGTCTTTGTACAGATGTAGTAGAGTGATATATGGGTAAATAAGGGAACATATTGTAGTGTAAAGCACTGAGTATCTTGATAAGATAGAAAGGTGCTATATAAGTACAGTCTAAAATATATTTAAGCATCAAAAACTCACGTTTTTGTAGTTCTACCTTTGTAGACATGTGTTTGTATGTATAGAACAAAGCTGCTAAATGACAGATGTTTAAAACATCAAATCCATCTTCATGGAACTTTTATATATATAAAAAATAGTAGAAACTCAATATCAACCCTGTTTTTTTTAATGTTTTATTTGTAATTTCTTTACAAATATCATGTAAGTCTCACTTCAGGCTCAAGTGTTCAAAACTATGTATATTAGAGAGCCCAGGATTTTAAGGGTTGATTGTTATATTGTTTCAATGCTTTGAGAAGTTAAAGTTAAACAGAGTTTACATGGGGACAAAAAAAAAAGACATTTTCAAGTCTAATTTTAGCAATTTAATCAAGATACATAGTTTTTTTAAACACATGTTGTTAGATTAATTAAATTACTGCTATTGCTTCATCTTACCATCACACAACTAACTTAAAAAATGCTTTCTTCTGCATGCATCCATAGAAAGTGCATAATAAATGAGGAAGGTTTGAGTTCTACACGGTAGCTGCTGAATCCTTTGCTCTTCATGTGTGCACATGCTATTGGCAGCTCCATGAGACTGCTTTCAAGTTGGAAATAATTCATTATCCAATCAAACTTGCAATGATAGCTTAGAATTTGTGGGAATGAGTACATTTTTTCATTACATGAAAGCATTATTGAATAATTGCAATAATGGAAGGAAGCAATAGCCCACATCCTTCAGTCTATCATTCTAAACCACAGTCTTGGGGTTTCTTTGCTTTCTTGTTTTTACCATTAGATAAAAGCAAACATACAACCAACTACTCAAGAAGGAAGATCTTGCATGAAAGACACTAAAAGGCAAATTAAAAACAGACTTAAATTGTGTTTACTTTTCAGTATCTATCATGATATACTTAGCTGAAATTTGGCATTAATGAGTTCATTCTGAATGGCTTTATTCAAAGTACAAGTAGAAGAAAGAAAGTATGTACAGGTTTGTATGTATGGATGTACATGTATGTAGGTATGTATGTACGTACGTACATGTATATGTTTGTATGTACAGTGCATGTATGTATGTATGCATATATTTATGTGTGTGTATGTATTTATGTATGTACATGTATGTATGTATGTATTTATGTATGTACATGTATGTATGTATGTATGTA
>NC_056520.1:6284789-6285213 GCF_014905685.2 Nematolebias whitei | reverse complement strand
ATGTATGTATGTATTTATGTATGTACATGTATGTATGTATGTATGTACATGTATGTATGTATGTATTTATGTATGTATGTATAGTACATGAATGCATGTATGTATGTGTTTGTGTGTATTTATGCATGTATGTATGTACATACATGTGTGTATGTGCGTGTATATGTATGTATGTACATGTATGTACATACATATGTATATATATGTATATATATATATATATGTATATATGTTTGTATGTATGTATGCATGCATGTATGTATGCATGCATGTATGCATGTATGTATGTATGCATGCATGTATGTATGCATGCATGCATGTATGTATGTATGTATGCATGCATGCATGTATGTATGTATGTATGTATGTATGCATGCATGTATGTATGTATGTATGTATGTATGTATGTATGTATGTATGTATG
>NC_056520.1:6276820-6284779 GCF_014905685.2 Nematolebias whitei | reverse complement strand
ATGTATGTATGTATGTATGTATGTATGTATGTATGTATGTATGTATGCATGCATGCATGGGGCATAAATAATGTTTGTCACAGTACTATTTTAATTAGACAGATGTTGGTCAGTTGAACCCAGAGTTAGGATTCTTCCAAACTGGAATGATCTTACAATACTTTTTGATGCACAACGTTGCAAGACAACATTCTCCACCTCTAGAGTGTGACAGTAAGAATGACTCCAGAAAGAAAGAAATTACCGGTATATAGTTAAAGAAATACAAGTGCATCCTATCAAACATTTGGCACCAGAAATTTTCAGAGGACATACAGAGAGGACAGTTATGACCTGGGTTTAGCTGCAATGCAGACACATAAAATCCCATTTCCCAATCACAACAGGTCATTGATACCAAGCTTGTACTTTGACCCATTTTTAGCAGTTTTGTCTATTTCTTTCCTTTCTGACAGGACCACTGAGGATTAAACACCCTGATGAACTGACACTGTCAACACCAGCCTTGTTTTAGTCTTTTATAATCTCCAGCCACCAAACACGATGTCTAATCTGACTCATCACACAGTGGCCAATCTAGGTCACACAAGCCAGATCTCAGACCGGCCCCCACCACACACAAACAACAGTCATAAATGTCTCCCTTTATTATGATCACTAATAGCCTCTGCATCCCAGACTATGACCGACCAATCCTGTTAACCGTGACTGACCACTTTAGACCATGAAAGGCCTCGTCTGGTCACAGCCGGTTTGGTAGGAAGCAGATTAGGGATCAGAACGGCAGGATTTCTGGAAAGTGCACGTGTCTGTGAGTGTTGGTAGGAGGACATTTTATGTGTTGTAAACTCGTTAAAGATCTGGACGATGCATCTTCCTGTTTTTCATTCATTCAACTTTTATTTAGACAGGTAAATCCCACAAGGCCAGAAGAGCATGAGGGAGTGGAGGGAGATATTTTTAATCAGAAGTAGACATTTAAAGTTCGAACTTTTAGACTACAAAAAAATAAAACTTTTAATTTGTTAGCTCAATGTCCAAATACGCTTCGTCATCCTCCGTCCTAATTGGTTATATGACAGCTACACATTCGTAGGTAGTCTACAGACTGTAATCTCTTCAGACTGTACTTGAAGTTTTATGACATAAATTGGTAGAAATATATAATACAGCCTAGTACAAAGCAGATAAGTACCTGGTAAGTACGGGAACAGGGTTGTATTATAAAGTAACTTGTACGTCATTGTGGAGTGAAGAGGAGAATTGGAAATATCCTCTGACTGTTTTGTGAACTGATAAACTTGGTGGCTGCATTTTGCCATAAGAAATGTCCCTAATGAAAATTGGGTTGCCTCTTCAAAATCCAAGATGACCACCATATGCATGTGTGTGTATGTGTGGGGGGGAGGGGGGGTTAACCGGACACCCCGATCATTTGAGGAATCTATGCTTTCTGCTTTTTCTATTGCATGAATGTATATTTTCCTCAAATGATTGAGGTGGCCAACGATTAATCTATAGTGGCCAAGGCCACCATTGGCCAACCACTGGCTCCATCATTGCTCTTTGCACTCTAGGTTTTCCCAGATCTGTCACTTTGCACCGCTTCAGACAACCCAAACTCTCTAACTATCTCAGTTTTTATACATGGTATAACAATTACTCAGTTGAATAACTCACAAAACATGACGGTTTACTTACATTCCCTGTTCAATTCCAGTAAAAAAAAACAACTATCTTAAAATCTACTAACATCCACTATTCAAATCTCTTAAGTGATGATGGTTATGTTCTTACCCTATAATTACAGGTACATTCTTGGTAAATAACTGGTGCATACCTGGTACATTGTATCCTGAATAAAACCTTCACTTTTTCAAATAATATGGGAAATGCTTAGAATATTTTTCTAACCGTGTATTTAATGTATCTTCTATGTATCTTCGTGTCTCTACTTCACTCTGCACATCTATATGGTAAAATCTACATTAAACAGAAATTGTCTTCATTTGGGGCAGAAATTTTGTGACCCTTTAAATTCCATTATTTCTCAAAAACAATGTTAGGTCAAAGGTTAATCTTGCATTAGGCAAACAGTGATGCCATGTAAGCAGATTAGACTATTTTCTTCTAATTTCCTTTACAAATCCCATAAAAAAAATGTATGGATCTTTGAAATTCTTGCAGAGATTGATATACACAATGTGTTAAGTGGTTGAAAGATTGAGGGAAAAGTAGGTTTAGTTTAATAACTCACAAGATTGGAGCTATTTTATGAGAAAAATGTAAATAATAATTTTAAAACACTTCTCTTAGTGTCACCTACTTGCCAAAGTTAAAGGAAAAATGCCACGTTTTGCTTATTTCAGATAAACCAGATAAGCTTTTTGTTTGGTCCGGAGAGGCGACACTACAACAGCTGACATATAGACCTCGTGTTTATATTGTGCCCCAGAGCATTTTTCCAGGTTCTGACTTTCCCGCTGTGCGTTTTCTATTTTCTGCCTCGTGTGCGTTGACAGAGTTGCAACAGTGAGATCATAAAGTGACACAGACAGTGTACGCTGATTATACGAGCCAGGTCATTGGGAATGACCTACTTCTTGGATCTGCATCGGGGCCTGCCACAGCTGCTTTCATCAAATCACCAAACAGGAGCCCTGCACCCGACTGTGTGTGCTTTATTTTGTTTAAAACAGCAGTTTAGTAGCTTTTGGCAGCTTGCTTTAACGATTCCCTGTGTTTATGTAATTTACCGTAAGTGTTCTGGCAACAGAATCTCTTTGCTTTGGCTCAGTGAGAAGCATCTTTTTCTTCTCAATTTGGTATGATCTGATGTGGTTAAAAAAAAAAAAGTTCAAATACAAAGTGTTGCAAAGTGTACAGAGGGCTATACTGGGTTGGGATTACTAGTGCAGCATTAGAATGGTCCAGTTCTTATCCGAGTGACAGGAGTTTTTGTGTTAATGTTGGTAATAAAATAAACTAATAACTAACTGTAAAAGGAAAAAAAAAAGTCAAAACTGTCCAGATGACCTCACTGAATATTGCTGGATTTTATACCTGGATTATTGAGCATGGACTTTGGTGTTTTGAACCAGTTTGACATAACATCAAAGTTCATGCTCAGTCATCCAGGTACAAAATCCAATAATGGTCCGTCAGGTCATCTGGACAGTTTCTTTATTGTGGAAAGATGTTTTGCCCTCTATCCGGAGGGCTTCATCAGTCTGAGGAGTCCCAAGTAAACTCTTTTCCCCACTAAGCAGTACACTCCTTTAGTGAACCAATCAGTTTGATCGTGATAAGATGGTTTCTGGGGACTGTCCTGTCCCCCGTCAACTCCTCCCAGGCAGGCAGCCACAGCCAAAATGGTTCAAGACATCAAAGTTCATGCTCAATCATCCAGATACGAAATCCAATAATGGTCAATCAGGTCATCTGGACAGTTTCTTTTTTGTGGAAAGACGTTTTGCCCTCTATCCGGAGGGCTTCATCAGTCTGAGGGTACAGGACAGCCCCCAGAAACCATCTTATCACCAGCAAACTAGTTGGTCCACTAAAGTATTGTACTGCTTAGTGGGGAAAATAGTTTACTTGGGACTCTTCAGACTAATGAAGCCCTCCGGATAAAGGGGGAAACATCTTTCCACAAAAAGGAAATTGTCCAGATGACCTGATTGACCATTAATGCAGTTTTACATGACTGTTGGCAAGGGAGAGGGCAGGAACCCGAGGAGAGGGAGTGCCCCAGAGGCCATCTTAGTACCAACATAACTGTTTTTTTCCACTTTGGTGTAAGCTGTATCAGTATGAATATCCATTTTGTTTGGTGTTTCCTCAGACTGATGAAGCCTTCTGGATGGAGGGCGAAATGTCTCAGCACCAAAAAAAAAGCAACCGTCCAGATGACCTGACTGAACATTGTTGGATTTTATACCTGGATTATTGAGCATGAACTTTGGAACATTGATAATAGTTTATCTGCGTCAGTGATAAACACTGAGAGGTGAGAGGCACCACCGGGAGAGTGGTGGCCGGAGAGTGGGGCCCGAGAGCGGAGAGTGCCTCTTTCCTGCGGGGTCCCACAGAGCTCTATTCTTGGGCCTCTTCTGTTTTCAGTCTATGTGCTCTCTTTGGGGTGTATCATGAAGAAACATGGTCTTTCGTGTCATTACTATGCTGATGATTATAAGATTTGTCTGTCCTTAAAGTTCATGCACAGTTCACTCTCTGTTAAAATGTCTTGATGACATCAAGGCATGGATGACTTCAAATTTTTAGTTTCAACAACCAGAAATCTGAAGTTATGGTGTACTATAAGAGTCAGTCAGAGTTTCTTTATTGTCATTCGCACCTCATGTGGTACATGTGGTGGAGCGAAATTATGTACACAAGGTCCCAGTTACATCCAACAATAAAATGTATAAGAAAAACAGTAATAACATCCAAGATATGAACTAAGAAAAACATCAACTAAATATACACTAAGCACTCATAACATAAAAACTATAACTAGCTAGCTCTACTGTTGTCTCTGTTTCTGTAAACTTTGACTCTCTTAAGCTATATCTTAAGGAGTCTGTTGTAAACCTCGAGATGCTTTTGGACTCTGATTTTTAGTTTAATAAACAGATTAACTCTGTTCTACAAAAAGCTTCTTCCAGTTGAGGCAGATATCTAAGCTTAAGTCTGTGTTGACCAGATATGACCTTGAAAAAACAGTCTATGTATTCATTACAACCTGACTAGACTACTGTAACACACTATGTTGGGTCAGTCCGGTCTCGTTTCGTGTCTCCATCTTGTCCGAAATGCTGCAACTCATCTCTTAACAGGAACTTGTAGGTTTGAGCATATTTTACCAATTCTGTCATCCCTTGACTGGCTCCCCGTACATATCAGAATTGATTTTAAAATTTTCCTGTTGACCTTTATGTGCCTAAATGGCCCTGCACCCTCAAATCTCTCTGACTTTGGTAACAGCTGCTGTTTTAAATGTGCTTTATAAATACATTTGACATGATTTGACTACCTAGGCATTCAGTTAATGCAGTAAATCAGATATCCTGATTCATGCTCAATAATCCAGGTAGAAAAATTGAACAAAGTTAAGTCAGGTCTACTGGACAGTTTTTTCTTTTGTTGACCCACTATGTGAAGGTGCTATTTACGTATGAGACTGAGTTTGTTGTGGCTCCTCGGACTGTTGAAGTCTTTTAGTTGAAAGACAAAACGCTTCAACAAAAATAAACCGTCCAGAGTGGCAGTAAATCAGAGTTATAAAGAGTTTCATCCATTTAGTGTCTTTTAATCCGTTGTTTCCATACTTCAAGTACCACAGATCTTGTCTTGGCTTTTGTCTTGTTGAATCAGTTTTTAGAAAATGGACCGAAAGAGTACCTATTAAAATTTAATCAGTCTAAACTACGACTGGAAGGGGAAGCTGCTACCTCCTTGGATCCAGACTTAATAAAAGATTTAGTAAGAGGCTGCAGGCTTGTTGGGGAGACGGCTCTGATATAAACTGGAAGGCAGATCAAAAGTTGAAAGGGGCTTAATATCTTGGGGGCTGTATTACTGGTATTTTTATAAATCTTTGCTTGCTACAAGGGAATGACTTTATACGAAGTGAGGAGCTGAACGTTAAAATAGATGCGTGTGGAAAAGGTTACGTTCTGAGATTTGTGGATCAGACATAGAAGGGTTAGTTTAAATTAACTCCAGGTATTGGAGAGTGGTACGACTGCAAGGACATTTGTAAAGAAAAAAGTTGTGTTTCAGAAAAAGTAGAAAACCAAAAACTAATACGATTAGAAGCAACATCCCAGCATTGTTTCTTTCGCCTCAGAGTTGCACTGCTGTCCTGTGGGAAAGGTCAATGGGTTTACAGCCAGGACTAACCTGTCTTAAAACAGAGTTTTTCATCTGGAGCTCTTTTATAGAATTTACTATATTTTTTAAATATTTTAAGTGTCGTTCAGCATCCACATTTTCACCTTCTTTCAGATTCGCATATAGAGTGGGTGACTAGGTGGAATTACCAACATTTAGCTTCAACGGTTGAGTTTCTGTAGTGAAAATCAGTCCGTTTTCTTAACTGTTGGACTTGTTCAGAATCTAATTAATCTGTGAAAATACCTACTTGTTCAGGAATTTGAGAAATCCTTTTTAAGCTACAGGTTCCTCGAAGGAATTCATATTGCATGTGACTTTTCATGCCAGAGATTTAAACAACAACAACAAAAAAAATAATCAACTTACCCGTACAAGGAATGGAATTATAAACATTTTGGTCCAACCTAGTAAAGGACTTAATGTCCTTACCCTATATTTTGAAATATTGCGAGATGTGATACAGGAAATATATATATATATATATATATATATATATATATGGAGAGCTGTTCAGTGATTTATAGACATACAGGAGTATTTTGAACTGGATTCGAAGGTGAACTGGTAGCCAGTGCAGGGAGGCCAAAACTTGTATAATGTGCTCTCTTTTGCCTGTACTGGTTAAAAATCAGGCTGCCGCAATTTGGACCAGTTGGAGGTCGACAGATACCAAACAGGAGCGAGTTGCAGTAATCGAGCCTGAAAGTTATGAATGCATGTATTACTGTCTCCAGGTTATTTTTGGATAATATGGACTTCAGTTTAGACATCCGCATCAGATGGAAAAAGCAGGATTTAACAATCATACTTACATGACTGTTAAGTTTCAAGGAAGGGTCCATTATCACTCCCAGATTAGTGACTCTCTTGTTTCTCTAACGGGGCTAGAGCGGAAAGGTTAATGCAGTGGTTGATGATTGTGTCACTGGGAGGAAACAACATGCCTTCAGATTTCTTCTCATTGAAACTTAATAAGTTTAAAGCCATCCAGTCTCTGATGTCAGCCAGGCAGTCAAGCAGAGGTTGAATAGAGTGTGCACCATTTTGTCTTAGGGTAAGTAAATTTGACAGTCATCGGCGAAGAAGTGAAAGGTTATGATGTGTTTCCAGAAAATAGCACCTAGTGGCAGCAGGTATAAAGAAAATAGAAGGGGACCGAGGATGGATCCCTAAGGTACCCCCCATTTAAGCGCTGTCGATGCTGAACTAAAATCTTTGATGGAGACCCAAAAGGATCTGTCAACGAGGTAGGATCTGAACCACTTGAGGGCTGACCCTGTGATGCCCAACCACTGCTCCAACTTAGAAATGAGGATGTCATGGTCGATGGTGTCAAAAGCAGATGTGAGGTCCAATAGGACAAGCAGCACAGAATCACCTGCATCTGTGGCTAGGAAAATATTGTTAAAAACCTTCAGAAGGGCAGTTTCAGTGCTGTGGAGAGGTTTAAAGCCAGACTGGAATAACTCTAAGATGGCGTGATCCTTTAGGAAGCATTTCAACTAGAACTCAACTATTTTTTTCCATTAGTTTAGCGACAAATGGGAGTCTGGAGACAGGCCTGAAGTTGGACACAGTTGAGGGGTCAAGGTTAGGCTTTTTCAGCAGAGGTTGAACAGCAGCATGTTTAAAGGATTTTGGCACTACCCCTAAGGATAAACTGCTATTCACAATAGCGAGAACAGAAGGCCCAGCGTAGGAAAAACCTCCTTTAGGAGTTGAGGGGGGATCACATCAAATGAGGAACCAGATGGTTTCATGCTGCACGTTACCTGCTCTAGAGAAGACAGAGAGATGGGCTCAAAATGGTAATATACAGCAACAAACTGGGATGGGATGAACAGACCATCAGGTATATGTACTGGGTACATACATACACATACTGTACATGCACAATATATACATATACATGTATGTATGTATACAGGCATGTATGTATATATACTAGTACATATGCATATGTACATGCATATATACATACATACACATGCATGTATATACCATTGTACATGTATATATATATACATACATGTATGTACATAGACATATGTACATGTATAT
>NC_056520.1:6224687-6276810 GCF_014905685.2 Nematolebias whitei | reverse complement strand
GTATATATATACATACATGTATGTACATAGACATATGTACATGTATACATACATGCATGTCTATACATAGACATATGTACATGTACATATACATGCATGTATATACATGAACATATGTACATGTATATATAAAAAGATACACATGCATGTGTATGTATATGTACATGTACATATACATACACATACATGTAATCATGTTTATGAGTATATGTTAAGCTGTTTGGTTGTAAATATCCGTTTCTGCTTGATTTGCAGCAGCAGCTTTAGCTCATGTGCAGCAGCTGCAGGGGTAGAGGAGGTGCAGGCGTCCTTTAGCTTGTTGTTCAGCTTCGTGTTGCCCCCCTCTGAAGATTATCGGTACTGACAAACCAGAGGAGCACAGCCGAGAAGGCTTTTCACAAACGGTGACAGCTCTGAGGCACCAAGTCATGGTGGGAAAAATAAACAACTTGCTTTATTATTATTATTTTCTATTTAATTCTGCCTCCGTGGCCCTTTTTACTGTTTCTATCTTTGACCCCCTTTTTGTTCCTGCAGCCTCCCTTCTCAATACGCGGTTCAACAGTGTCACCTACGGTATGCTTCGAGGCATTTCACCCTCTCTTCTCTGCACTGGCTGTGCGTTTCATGCCTGAAAGAAAGAAATTTATCCATACCAATCAACATTTCCTTCAGAACCGAGACCACTAAGCAACACCTCATCATCTGGAAGAGTTTTATTCCTTTCAGTGCTTCTATGATGCTGCAAAATGTTGGTAGAGTCAAGATACTGATATTAAATCAGTGTCAGACCTTTTTTTATACCCTCTGTTTAATCTTTCTAGTACTTTATACACGTCTGGCTACTTCAGCTGGGATTAACTCGACTGATGTTTCTTGCAGTTTAGTGTTGATCCAGATGTTTTCGGCTTTTACCAGCTGCCTGACGAGACATTTTTTATGAAGGTAAAGTAAATTATAAAGAAACAAATTATTAAGCTGCAGTCGATTGTCTTAAAATGAGGGAACACAAAATGGAAATCAGTTCTTTGTTTTTAATGTTTTATTTTATTCAAATCCAAGAAAGCGACTCGTTTGTACCTGAACTGCTAAGAAAACCAAGCTTTTATTAAAGGCACTTTGTTTTGATCGTTTTAAATCACTGTGAGAGACTCCCTGTCTGTTTCTACTTTGCCATATTTTGACGGCTTAAAATTGGTTGTTTCCAATAAATAATGTCTGCATTTAAAACAATATGACTCAAATATGATTAAAAATTTTGAATTTTCTGCTGAGTTTTAACAAATAAACCACTGAAAGTTTCAACTTTAATAGAAACAGGCTAACAAATCAAATTCAAACAAACCACTGCAGCTTAAAGCCATTCTTCCGTTGTTGTTAGTGTTGGTAAATGATTGGAGGCTGTAAACAGAACAAAGTTATAACTAGAGAAATGGCATTTCCTGTGAAAATACAGTGTGAATGCTTATTATTATTGCTGATCTTACTGAAAAACATCCTGATGCATGCTCAATAATCCAGGTAGAAAAAATCCAAGTATATGAAAAAGGGCAAAATTGGCAAAACAAATAAATAAATAAATAAATAAATAAATAAAACAGCTGAAAAGTAGCTAAAAAAGTAGAAAGAAACTTTAATTTTTGCTGAATTAGATAGAAAAAAGTTGAAATGGGTGCAAAACCGTGAAATTAGATGAAAAGGTTAAAATTATCATCAAACAGCTAAATAGTAGCTGAAATAACTGAAACTATCAGAAAAAGGCTAAAAGCAGCTTAAGCTGAAATTAGTAGAAAGAAGTTAGGCTGAAAGTAGCAGAAATTACCACACACACAAAAAAAGAATTGATCTGAAAACAGATAAATTGAGCTAAAAAGCTAGAAGAAAAGGTAGAACAAGCTTAAATTAGCATAAGATAGCAGAATTAACACGCTTTCCCAATTAGGTTGAAAGAAGCAGAAATGAGCACAGAAATGTGGAACTGTTCTGAAAAAGCTGAAATTAACAACAACAAAAACAGCTGAAAAGTAGCTGAAAAAACCAGAAAGAAACTGAAATTACAAGAAGGAAGTAGAGAGAACACGTTTTTGTTGAATTAGGCTGAAAAAAGTTTAAATGAGTGCAAAAAAATGTGTAATGGGCTGAAAAAGCTTAAATTAGCATAAAACAGCTAAAACGTAGCTGAAATAACAATTAAAAGCATAAAATTGCAGAAATAAGCTAAAAGGAGCATAACAAGTAGAAATTGGCAGAAAAAGTTACAAAAAGCACAAAAATGTTGTAGTTAGCTGAAATAATCTGAAAGGAGCACAAAAACAAATCTGCTGAAAGTAGCTGAAAAAAGTTTACATTTGCAGAAGGAAGCTGAAAGAAGCTGAAGCAGAACAAAATGTGAAAGGAGCAGTAAAAGGTTGTGAACACATCTAAAGATTTGAAGGATGTAAAATGAGCTCAATTCATTTTCTATGAGACAAAAATGTTAGAAAAGGCTAAATGTTTCAAAAAGCTAAAGTTGCACCAGTACCAGAAGTCACAACAGGATTGTCCTGAAAGAGCTGAAAACTGCGGGACAAGAATGTTGCTGGAAAACGTACGGAAGAAAAATGGATCACAATAGAGTGAATGCTTAATAAGCAGTTACACGTTAAATTTTAGTAAAAGATTAAAAGAGGATGCAAGCTCAATGAAAGATGGACTTGCTGCAAAAGAATAATCTTATTCTGCCTTCAGTCGATCAGCATGAAAAAAAATCAATGCAGACATGTTCCTGTTTTTAATATTTTACCTCTATAAATAAAAGTTGAATGAATGAATATATTTCAAATGGAAAAAACATTTGCAGACATACTCGTCCATATGTTTTATTCCAACATGCGCTTGAAACTTCTGCACCACAGTGCCACCAATAACACGTCAAACACTTTAGTACATGTACACTATTATTATAATTAATTCTGTTTACAGCCTCACATCATTTACCAACACTAACAAAAACACTTAGTTCTTCTCTAGAATGGGTTTAAGCTGCAGTGGTTTGTTTGATTTTGATTTGTTAGCATGTTTCTATTAAGCTGATGACACCGTCAGTGAATTTGTTCTTCAAATTCAGCTGAAAATTCACATTTTTAATCATATTCGAGTCATATTGTTGTAAATGCAGACACTAATTATTGGAAACAAACAATTTTAAGCCGTGAAATATGGCAAAGTAGAAACAGCCAGGGAGTCTCTCACAGTGATTTAAAAAATCAAAACAAAGTGCCTTTGATAAAAGCAAATTCCTTAGCAGTTCAGGTACAAACTAGTTGGGGTCTTGGATTTGAATAAAAGAAAACAGTATTAAAAACAAAGAACTGATTTCCATTTTAAGACAATCGGCTGCAGCTTAATCATTTATTTCTAACGGGGTGATTTATTTTACCTTCCTCATAAGAATTCAAATAGGTCTGCATAACTCATACATAAAAAAACGTTTCCTTTTATGAAAATATACAAGTTTTGCACCACAAAGAGACATTAACAGTGGTTTAAAAGTAGTTTAAAATGGAAAAAAAGCAACTTTATTTTTGAAGAGTGGTTGTAGCTTTGTATAAACTTGATTTAAAATGAAAAATGCTAAAACAAAATGGTCCTTTAAATCAGTGGTTCCCAACAGTGGTCCTTGAGGAACACCACCCTGCATGTTTCAGTTGTTTCTAAGCTTTGACACACCTGATTTGAATGAGTGTGTGATTAACAGGCTTCTGCAGAACTCTAGGAAGTAATTAAATTTAAAAAAAAGAACTAACATTCATGATAGTGTTCCTCGAGGACCAGGGTTGGAAACCACTGCAAAAATAGCCTCCTGACCTGGAATTAATTGGACGTAAATTAATAATTTTCTGCAAATTCCAGGCTTGCAAACCCAAAATAATCACCCCCTAAACTGAAATGATGGTTTTATATGGATTATATCGTCATAAATTGTGGTTATAAATGTTCTACCAGCCTGTCTGAGATGGGACATTCAGACGAAACAACAAAATTAAAAGGAAAAATGGCTAAATAAAGAAATTATGAGCAGCTGAAACATTTGTAGTTAATTTAATCAATGTTCTAGCTTATTTTCCTAAAAACAATGACTCCCCGACAGCTGAAACAACAAAAAAAAAGTCATCATCTTTGTGTGGGGGAACAAGTTGACATGTGTGCTAATCGTTAACTGCCTTCAGCTGCAATACCTACAATACAAACAACACTCCATCTGTCAATGAATGCTCACGCACAAAACACACACTTCAGTAAGATTAAAAAGGTTTGAATCTAAGTATGATCCAGGCTGGAAATTAGGTCTCGAGTACTCTTACTCAGAAATACTATTCAGTTTACTATCATTAGCACTAATTGCTAATAACCCACAGCACTGCTGACTACAGCCGTTAGTCGTTAATCACTACTGCTGCAAATTTTTTGAGGAGACTAAATCATACAGAGATCATTCCAATTCAAGGCATGTGGAAACACAGTTTGGCAGTTTCTTGACTCTTTATTATAATTTGAGCACAACATTTTCAAATCTGCATCCAGATGGCGATCCTAATAATTCAAGCATAGCCAAAACTAGCATGTTGCTAATTCTAACTAGACATTCGGTAACAGTAGTTTCTTTCGGCTGCTCCCTCGTCAGAGGTTGCCACGGCAAGTGAACTCGCATGAAAGATTTGACGATTTGTTTTATGCCATATGCTCTTCCTGATGCAACCTGGGCTCGAACACGCAACCTCAGGATTTCAAGACCATGGCGCTGGCCATCAAGCTACCGCAGCCATGAATTTGATAATAGTAAGCATCTAAAAAAAAATGGATAGAATGAATGTTTTCAACACTAATTGTTTCTAATGATTGAGAATATGCCGCACGTTCTTTTACTTAAAAGGTCCAGAATCAACTTTTTAACAGATCTTGTGGGTGGGTTGCTTTAAGGTGGTTTTGATAACTACTTCTCTTCAGTTTACACCTCAGAAGCAGTGTTCAGTACTGCCATTCTTTAAGTCTACTCACCGTTTTGCTCCACTGAGACATAAGCTCTCCCAAGAAAACAGCTGAAAGTTAAGCCGTTTCACGCCATTTAATCACAAACCCCTCTGCTTTCTTTCCCTCTCTACTACTCCTGTCCCTCTTTTGCTGACCTCCAGACAGCTGAGTGGTTCTTCTGGATTTTGCTGACGCTGTGCCTGGTCCCGCCTGGCCTTTTCTGAGCAGGATGGACACTCTGGAGTCAGAGCTGACCTGCCCAATCTGCCTGGAGCTCTTTGAAGACCCGCTGCTGCTCCCCTGCGCCCATAGCCTGTGCTTCGGTTGTGCCCATCGCATCCTCGTCTCCCACTGCGCCACAAACGAGTCCGTCCATAGCATCGGAGCCTTCCAGTGCCCCACTTGTAGATATGTCATTTCCCTGAGTCCAGAGCGTGGACTAGAAGGACTCAAGAGAAACGTGACCTTGCAGAACATCATTGACAGAGTTCAACAAGCCTCATCTTCAGCTGGGCTTCCTCTACCGTTGCCTTTGCCGACTCCCCACAGTGGACCCAACTCTCCCTCCGAAGAAGGGAGCAACCGGCTGGCTCTGGTACCCGTCAACGCCGCCATGTCCAGCCCATGTACCCCACCAGAGCCTGTCCAGTGCCAGTTCTGTGAGCAGGACCCACCTCAGGAGGCAGTTAAGACGTGCGTGACATGTGAGGTGTCGTACTGCGAGGAGTGCCTCAAAGCAACTCACCCAAACAAGAAGCCGTTCACCGGTCACCGGCTTATTGAGCCGATGCCCGATTCCCACCTCCGAGGGCTCCAGTGCCTGGAGCATGAGGAGGAGAAGGTGAACATGTACTGCGTAAGCGATGATCAGCTGATCTGCTCACTGTGCAAACTGGTTGGAAGGCACCGGGATCATCAGGTGGCAGCACTCAGCGACCGCTACGAAAAACTCAAGGTAAGCACAGAAGTTTACTTTGGTATTTGAAAACGGAATTACACGAGTTTTATGGTGGTTTAATAAAACTTGCTGCTGCTTCCAAAGAGATTCGACTCACCCTAATTACAGATAAGTACATAGACACTCCAACCTTCTTTTATCTTAGGCACATAATGGATTTTAAACTTTAATTTCATTCTGCTCTGATGTATGAAATTTCCTAATATCCTTGTTCAGGTATCTGATTCGATTATCAGTGAGATTTCATCTTTTCACACTAATTTACAATCTCTCCTGAATAATTAAGCAATTAGCATAATGGCTGAACCATGCCAGCAAGCCACAAGGGTATACAGGGGAAGCACACTAAGTGAATATGGGGAATGTCATTAATGGTGAGACATAGTGTCTTCATTGAGGTTCCAGAATAATAAGAACCACTTTCCTGCTGGGTACGGGTGGGTTTACTTGAGAAATGACTGTCATCATGTGTTAGTTATGGCCATGAAAATAGCTTGTGTTGTGTGTATCTGAAGCATGAGAGAGCGAACGCTAGTAGAAATTATACAAAGCAGACTTAACATGGTATTATTGTTTTATACCTTTTTCTGTTGGCTTTTCCCTCTTCTGGGGTCACCACAGCGAGTCATCCTCCTCCATCTCACTCTGTCCTCTGCATCCTCTGTCCTCACTCCAACTACCTCCATGTCCTCTCTAACTGCATCCACATATCTCCTCTTTGGCCTTCCTCTTTGTCTTTTTCCTGACAGCTGTTTTTCTAACATCCTTCTACCAATATACCCACTGTCCCACCTCTGGACATGTCCAAACCATCTCAGTCTGGCCTCTGGCCACTGCCACACAGTGGCATTGACAAAAAGACAGGAGAAAGAACTGGAAGTGGCAGAAATGAAGATGTTGAGGTTCTCCTTAGGAGTGACAAGGATGGATAAGATTAGGAATGAGATCATCAGCGGTACAGCACAGATTGAACAACTGGGAGATAAAGTTAGGGAGGCCAGACTGAGATGGTTTGGACATGTCCAGAGGTGGGACAGTGGGTATATTGGTAGAAGGATGTTAGAAATGCAGCTGCCAGGAAAAAGACAAAGAGGAGACATATGGATGCAGTTAGAGAGGACATGGAGGGAGTTGGAGTGAGGACAGAGGATGCAGAGGACAGAGATGGAGGAGGATGACTCGCTGTGGAGACCCCGGGAAAAGCCGAAAGAAGAACAAGAAGAAGAAATTGTTAAAACAGAGGAAACTGTTCAACAAGCCTCTCAATATGTGAGGTTGAATTGTATTAAAAACTGAAGAAAAATGCAATTGCTCTATTTTTAATGCCTTTGAATGACCCCTTGATGTAGATCCAAATAAAGTCAACACCATTTAAAACCCATATGAGACAAAAAACCCATTCGTTTTCCTATTTTTTTGGAAAATAAAATCCATCTTTTGAGAACTTTTGTGCATTGTGCAGGATGCTAAGCATTATTTGTTCTCCTCTGTGCTCAATATTTCTTTCACTTGGAGCTCTCTTGTCTCTCAAACACAACAAAAGCTGTGTGCACGCTTCATTTTTTCTGTTTCCGTACAAACATTTCTTTCTGCTGTGTTTTGCTTTCGGATCACAGCTCTTTTCACCCACCCCACAACAGTCATCTTGGTTTGTCTCGAACTGAAACACAAACATATTGTTTCAGATTTCCAGAGGAGCTCAGGCATGAAAAATTAGGTGTCGATCTGACAAAAAAAGTGCAAACGCAAAAACCGTGTGGATGTGAAATGACAGGTAATTGTTTTCTTCTATTTTTATTTTGGTTTCACATATTTCGCTTTCAGTCGTACGTTTTGTTTACATGGCTTCAGTCCTTCTTTGTATGACCAATGTAAACAGGAAACAAAAGTTAGAAACGCTGAACATGAGTACTTTATACAGCACATTATATGCCCGTCAACAAACTATTATACAGCGATGTATAGCAATGGACCGGACAAGCTAAGAGGTTGTGTAAACTTTGGTCTTTATTTGTGACCTTGACTGTGAAGCTGGGGTGATGAAAAGTGTATGCAACACCATCTAGTGATGATGCGTATGTGTATGGAATTTCATTAAATTATCTTGAGCGGATCAGAAGGTATGGACAGGTCAAGCAAGGCCTTTGTTTTAAATTTGACCCTGATTTGTGTTTGGACCTTAGAGCTGGGGGTGATGAAAACTTTAAATGACAGTCTGTCTAGTGATGATACATACTGTATGTGTATTAAGTTTCATTAAATTATCTTGAGCGGATCAGAAATTATGGGCAGGACAAGAGAACGTTGATAAACGAAGAGAGACTATACTACAATACGTTCGCCTTTGACTGGTATATAAAAAAACAACTAAATCAAAATAGGTTAACCTGAAAAGTAAAATATATAAATATCAGCTTAAGCCATTGATAACATTAACATAACAATAATACATTTTATTTAACTCTTATTGTTCTTAAAAAAGTGTTTCCATATCTTAGGTCTGCAATGGTTCCAAACACTAGTCCCTGAGGATCACCATCCTGCATATTTTAGTTGTTTCTCTCGTTCATCACACCCGGTTCAACGATTTAATTACTTCAAGTTCTACAGAAGCCCATTAATCACCCATTCAATCAAGTCAGGTGTGTTAAAGCAGAGAAACAACTAAAACATGCAGGATGGTGTTCCTCAAGGACCAGGGTTGGGAACCAATGCGTTTGGGCATTAAATGCTTATGACAAATGATGCAGCGCTAAATCTAGTGCATTTATATTCTTGTAATTTTAATTATTCATTTTAAATAAATAAATGACATGAAACACGTTCAAAACCATACGTAAAATTAGTAAAATATCACTTATTGTTTCGTGTTGTCATTTCCGACATTCGGGCATGAAGCTGCAAATCTAAAACACATGATAGTAAATTATAATGAAACATAAAGGTAATAAATACACAAATCTACAACTGATTTAGGACTAATAATTACAACAGTAATAACTAACAACAACTAATTGGCCTTAGTAGACACAAAAATGAACATAAATCAGATAGTTTGACATAGATTGACCCAAACTCTTGATGTGGTAGTAGCTGAGTCATTTACAACAAACACTCATTTTGCTCACTTGCATCAGTTTGCGTTAATTAGATGGTATGATCAAAATGGCCTTCATGCATTTGTTTTGAAATGTTTTGTCGACCTAATATAAAATTGTAGGTATATTAACAACCGGTCAGAAAAAAGGGCCTTTTAATTTTATAGCTAGTTAATTCAGTTTATTTATATAGTGCCAAGTCACAACAGAAGTCATCTCAGGACACTGAACAGAAACGTTCACACACATTATAAAAGACGAGCAGTAAAGTTCTCTAAAAGCGTTGCATCTTCACTTCATCACAGTCTCCCATCCTGAGCAAGCGCAAAGGAGACTGTGGGAAGGACAAACTCAATTTTAACAGGAAGTAACCTCCAGCAGAACCAGGCTCAGGATGAGCGGCCATCTGCTTCGACCGGCTGGGGCTGAGAGGAACAGGAAGTAGAAACAAACAAACACAAAATGGCAGGTCCAGGTGTACTTTCTATAGCAGCAGTGGTGTAGCCTACGTGATACGTGGGCATACGAAGTATACCCACTAGACAAGTTTAAGAATTTCAGTATACCCACTTAAAAGTGCCCAGTGATACATGACATATCATTAGGTACGTGAAAACAAAGACTTAAGCCTAATCTTACAACTGGACAATGTGTCAGCCTCACGGACAGAAATTAGAAGTTGGTTCCACAAGAGAGGAGCCTGATAACTGAAAGATCTTCTTCTCGTTCTGCTTTTGGAAACTCTAGGAACCACAAGTGAACCTGCAGTCTGAGAGCGAAGTGCTCTGTTGGGAAAATATGGAACAATAAGATCTATAATATAAGATGGAGCTAGGTTGTTGAGGGCTTTGTAGGTTAGAAGTAAGATTTTGAATTTTATTCTGAATTTGACAGGAAGCCAATGGAGAGAAACTAAAACTGGAGAGATATGTATCAAATAGCATCAGTGGAGAAAATAAATCCAATTTCATTTTTGTGCATCGGTGGAGTGAATGTCGTTTGCGACCAATTGGTGCAAATAAACATGTTAGGAAGTGTGTTTGTTTAAAAGTAAAAAGTCCAAATGTACTGTCATCTACTGGCTCAGTGTACGTCAGAAACTCATTAAACCTGATCCGATGAACTAAGCCCAGATTAACAAAGTCACTTTTAAATGTAGCTCATATGGATGGCAAAAAATAAATAAAGAGAATAAAAGAACGCGATGATTAACAAGTGGTAAAACTGACGAAACGTGCAGGAAGGGTAGTTTCAAACCAGCAATATGGACTCTTATCACAAAGCAACCCATAAAATACAAGAAGTATACGTTCACTCAATGGGTTTTACGCTTGGAGTCTTTTTACCAACTCTACGTATTTAAAGTTAAATGTACTTCATGTAGACGTAACTGCACGAGCGTCTGACTGACTCTTGTCTTCCTGTTTGAGATTCCTGTTCAAGCGGACCCTCACGTTGCTTTTCTGTGCCATCTGCGTATTAAGGTCATCCATTAAGCCCCTGGTGGCACCACGACACACAAAAAACACACAACCGCTCCCATCTTTGATTGCTGCCGTTTATTCTGTTCCCCCTCTGGGTAGAGCCTCTGTAATCCTCAGAACATCTCTGACAATGTCGCTTAAAAAAGGGTTAAAAGTAGGTGAAAACATATCATTTGTAGGAGTCTTGTTATTTACGTATAGATGAATTTGTGATAGCGATAAAATGGCCTAAATACGCCCGATTTGGCAATTTTGTGAAACCTGGGAGCAAACGAAGCCATCTGTGCTCCGTCTTTTTTTTTTATTTTAAAAAAATGAAAAGGGGAGGAGAAAAGGGGGATGATGTGCTATCACCTGTTTGCCGGGTCGTTTTGCCTGGGGGGCACGGCTGTGCGCTCTTACTGGAAAAGCTTTTGACGCCTGATTTGTCGCTTGGCTGGGTCTGCGCATGGCTTCACGCTCGCTGGGGGTGGCTGTCCCAGTCGCATCCTCTCAGAGAGCAGGAGCCACCGTCTGAGGCTCGGACGGGGCAGGATGAGGAGGCAGTGCAGGGACGAGGGGTACTCCCCTCGCTCGGAGGTATGTGGTCATTGAACGCACCTCCAAAACTTGGAGGCAGAGAAGAAAAGCGGCGTCTTGTTTTCACAGCTCTGTGGTGGATCTGCTCTGAACCGTCTCGCCGTTTCTTCGAGGGTTTCCAGAAAATTGTTGTATAGTTGTGTCATACGTGTTCCTCTGTCCAACGCGTGATATTTGTGTGTTTCCCACAGCAAGCCCTGGATTCCAACCTGAGCAATTTAATCAAGAGGAACAACGAGCTGGAGTCGTTAATGGGGAAACTGATCCAGACTTGTCAACACGTTGAGGTGAGTCCCAGTAGTGTTGTGGGGTCACCATGACCCAGATTGTCAGTAGAGGGAGGACTTTAATAAAAATAATGGACTGCTTACGTGCTCTGGTGCACGCAACGTTATTAAACTGCCTTACTTGTGTTGAATAAAACTTATTAACTGTATTTTACCACCTTACTGTGTGAATGCTTATGATTCAGGACAATCCTGCTATTTCTGGTATTGGTGCAACTTTAGCTTTTTGAAATATTTAGCCTTTTCTACCATTTTTTTCCCTCATAGAAAATGATTTTAATTAATTTTACATCCTTTAAATCTTTAGATCCGTTTACAACCTTTTACTTCTTTCACAATTTGTTCTGCTTCAACTTCCTTCAGCTTTGCTGTGCAAATTTAAACATTTTTCAGCTACCTTCAGCTACCTTCAGCTGTTCTGTGCTCCTTTCATCTTCTTTCTGCCAACTACAATTTTTTTGCTCCTTCTAACTTCTTTCTGCTAATTTCAGCTTGTTTTGCTTCTTTCAGATTGCTTCTGCAAGTTTCAGCTTTTTCTATTATTTCAGCTACTATTTAGCTGTTTTTATGCTAATTAAAGCTTTTTCAGCTAATTTCATATTTTTTGCACTCATGTCAACTTTTTTCAGCCTAATTCAGCAAAATTATGCTGTCTCCATTTCCTTGTATTTCAGCTTCTTTCTGCCTTTTTAGCTACTTTTCAGCTGATTCCTGCAATTTCAGCGTTTCTCAGACAATTTCGACTTGTTTTGTGCTAATGTTTGCTTCTTTCAGCCTAATTGGGCAAATGTGTTTTTTTCTGCTTTCTTATGCTAATTTCAGCTTGTTCTACCTTTTCATTTAACTTTTTAGACATTTTTTTAATAGCTAATATTAGCTATTTTTTCAGCTGTTTTGTGCTCCTTTCAGATTCTTTCTGCTATCTAAAACATATTTGTGCTTCTTCCAATATCATTAGGCTAATTTCAGCTTGTTACGCTCCTTGCAGCCTATTGCTGCAAGTTTCAGCTTTTTCTATTATTTCAGCTACTATATAGCTGTTTATGCTAATTTAAGCTTTTTCAGCTAATTCCACGTTTTGCACTCATTTTAACATTTTTCTGACTAATTCAGCAAAACTGTGCTCTCTCCACTTCCTTCGGTATTTTCAGCTTCTTTCCGTTTTTTATTAGCTACTTTTCAGACGTTTTTAAAAAACTATTATCAACTTTTTTCAGATAATTTCTACTTGTGTTAATTTCTGCTTCTTTTAGCCTAATTGGGCAAACATGTGCTTTCTTATGCTACTTTCAGCTTGTTCTACCTTTTCAGCTACTTTTTAGTTAATTTCTGCTGTTTTCAGACAAATTCAAATTTTGTCATGATAATCCCTGCTGCTTTCAGCCTAGCTAACTTCTTTCTACTAATTTCAGCTTGTTATGCTCCTTTTAGCTTTTTCAGCTAGTTTCAGCTATTTCTATTTCAGCTACTATTTAGATGTTTAGTGCAAATTTTAGCATTTCAGCTTATTCCACATTTTTTAGTTCATTTCAGGTCTTTCCAATTCCTTCTCATAGGTTAAGCTTCTTTCTGCCTTTTCGGCTACTTTTTAGATGGGTTTTTTTCTTCCTAAATTTAGGTAATTCTAGCTAATTTCCTATTTTTTTGTATTGATTTCTGCTTATTTAAACCCAATTCAGCAAATTTATGTTCTTTATGCTTTCTTCTACTAATGTAGGCTTGTTCTTTCATTTCAGCTCCATTTCAGCACGTTTTTTTTGTGCTAATTTCAGCTGTTTTTCAGCTAATTCTTTTGCAATAAGCATTCACAATGCATTTTCACAGGAAATGCAATTTCTGTAGTTATGATTAATTTCTTGTTTACATCAAATTATATCACATATTTTACAAGTTTTCAGTTATTTTAGCAAAAGCCAGCAGCTAAAGATGCAGTGCATGCAGAAAAAAAGCCAATATGGAATTTCAAAACATGCTTTTTGAGCAAGATTTTTCTATTCTTTGTTTTTGCATTTCAAAGTCATGGATAATCAAAATTTAATTTTAAGCTCTGTCTGTAGACTTTGAAACTTTGTCACGTTTCTGACCTTTTAAGGACTAAATTATTTATTAATACAATAAACGTCAGTGCCTTGGGTGAAGATTTATAGCTGATGGCTTTTACATACAAGGAAAAAAGTGCTGAAAAAAGACAAATATAAGAAAATCAGCAATAATCTTATTTTACATGTAAGGTGCATAAAATATTTGGTTTTCAATACAGATGCCACTCACACAGTCATATGCAGCATCTTTCAAACAATGCACAAACATAAAATTAAAGCCTCTTTCTTGTATTTCTCATGATTACGCGTCATTTTGTCGGGTTTACCATATTTATTGTTGTGCTAGAAGATTTGTGTGGTTGTTTGCATGTGTTCAGCTCTGCTCCAGGCAGATGTGTGCCAAGCCTGCCTGTTCGTGTTATGCTGCAGCGCTAAGATGCTTTAAATAAAGCAGTGCCACAGGGTTTAAAAATTACAGAGAGCAGCCTCGCTGCCTGCCAAGACCTTTCCAAAGTGCAAGGGAAAAGAGGATTGTCATGTCTCGAGATTCAATTCCTTTCGTTTTTCTTTGTGTTTTGCACGCATGCGAAGACGACGAGACATTTAGAGCCAAAAAGTAAAGGCTTTTTATTCTGCGGTCACAAAACAATTAAAAATGGAAAGACGTCACTTTAGCAGGTTGTGTTAAACCATAAATATTTCCCCCTGTAGAAACTGGTTGTTTCAACTTTGTAACCATTGCATGCACTTCATGCTACCAAAACCATGCCGGGGTAATATTGGCAGGAGAAAAGTACCATAGTTTTCGCCGTACAAGTCGCACCTTTTTGCATAAATTAGCATGCCCTGCGACTTATACAACAAAGCGACTAATATATGTTTTTTCCACATTTATAACCCAAGTTTTGGCTGAGATTTGACAATTTCATTCATTCTGACATGAAAAATATTGAACACTACCATTTTCAGCCACTAGAGAGTCCCCGACTAATATGGCAAACCAAGTGTCTCATTAATAGGTAAAAGTGATTATTAATTAAATAATTAAGGTCTTGATCCTAAAAAATCTGCAGGTCCAGATGAACTTCCACCTTATTTCTTAAGGCTGGCTGCTCATATCATCACAGTCCCTGTGACCCACATCTTCAATCTCTCCAAAAGACAAAACTCCATCCCAGACGCTTGGAAAACAGCCTTTGTTCTACCTTTGCTGAAGGAAGGTGACCCCACCTCACTGAACAACTATCGACCAATCTATAACTCTGTATTTTAGCCAAGGTTCTAGAAAAACTGATAAACTCTCAAATCAAAAATTACCTGGACTCATATAACATCTTACCTCCACATCAATCTGGTTTCAGGAAACAACACAGCACAACCACTGCTTCAGTGAAGGTTCTTAATGATGTTGTTGAAGCACTGGATGCTAAAGATTATTGTGCTGCACTTTTCTTAGACCTGTCTAAAGTTTTTGACACTGTGGATCAGAACATCTTGTGTCATAAGCTCTCAGAAATCGGTTTCTCAGATCACACCATTGGTTGGTTCTCTAACTATCTCTCAGACCGGAGGCAATGTGGTCAACATAATGGTACTTCCTCCAGTTATTTAACAGTCAACAATGGTGTACCACAAGGCTCAGTCTTAGGACCCACCCTCTTTACAATCTACATAGGCAATGTAGGTCAGAGCATCCCTGATTGTTGAGCTAAAACAATTTTTTAAGGCTTTCCAGCTTTTGCAATCTGCATTTGACATCATCCAGTCTGATTTGTTCCACCTCAAACTTGTCCTAAATGCCGACAAAACCAGAGGGATGCTCGGTCCCAGCAGTTCTTCCTCTGATTTTATCCTCAAATGGTGTCCCGAATGAGTTTGTTGATTCC
The DNA here is from genome assembly GCF_014905685.2 of Nematolebias whitei. Taxonomy (NCBI): domain Eukaryota; kingdom Metazoa; phylum Chordata; class Actinopteri; order Cyprinodontiformes; family Rivulidae; genus Nematolebias; species Nematolebias whitei. The sequence goes on along the minus strand of NC_056520.1, from coordinate 6,261,466 downwards.
TATAAATATTTGGGTATCTTGGTCGACTCACATCTCTCTTTTAAGCTCCATGTGGAAAACTTGGTAAAGAAACTGAAAGTAAAACTGGGTTTCTTTTTCAGAAACAGATCCTGTCTAACTCTGAATGCTAGGAAACGCCTTGTATCTGTGACTTTCCTTCCCTCAATTGATTACGGTGATATTATTTACATGAACACTCCTACAAGAACCCTGCAGATGTTGGATGCTGTCTATCATGGTGCACTAAGATTCATAACTGGCTGTGATTATTGTACCCACCACTGCACCCTGTATTCACTGGTTAACTGGTCATCATTAACTTCATACAGACTCTCTCACTGGTACATTTTCATCTTTAAATCACTTCTTGGTCTGCTGCCTTCATACATCTCCTCCTACATGTCTCTGCGTGAGTGCAGCTACAGCGTGCGCTCTCAGGACATTATTACCTGCAGTGTTCCCTCAGTGCGAACTGAACTTGGCACAATGGCCTTCTCCTATTCCGCTCCTGTTTCCTGGAATATCTTACAAAAAGACCTGAAGCTCTCGACCTTGACCTCTCTAAGTGGCTTTAACAATCTGTTGGACTCCTGGCAGGGACCAATGCAGACATGTTCCTGTTTTTAGTTTTCTACATTTGCCTTATAATCTAGCTGTTTTTGTTACCGTTTTTGCTATCTTATTTGTAAAATAAAAATCTGTATGCCTTTTATAACTGTCTATTGTTGTTATCATTCTTTGTTGAAATCAGGTCTCGCTTGTAAATGAGTCTTCGAGGCTCAATGGGATTTACCTGTCTAAATAAAGTTTGAATGAATGAATGAAAAATTAATGAGACAATTGGTTTGCCATACCAAGCCAGCTCCATCTAGCTCCAGAGTTCCTGTAGCAAACATCAAATCAGCTGCATTTTACCGTGCCGCCCAGGCGAAATGCAGCTAATTTGACCATTAAAGTCCATTTATTAAGGAAAAGTTCAACTGAGACACATCTTTACTATAATTTTGAGCAAACAAATAATTGTTTTTAAGTGTTAATCTGGTTAAATTCTTGTTAAAGTCCTGGCGTGCACTCTTGCGCAGCCGTAATTTGGCAACCTATCGATTTTTGGCACACCGGCCCACGTTACCGGGTTGTCAGCGGTGATGCATAATAGATGCAACTTATACGGCGAAGCGACTTATTTATGTTTTTTTTTTCCACTTTTTTAGACATTTTTGAACTGATGTGACTTATACAGCGGTGCGACGTGTACGACGGCAAGTATGGTAATCAGTAATCATAATCGGTAAAGAAATACAAAGAACACCAAATGCACAGAATCGATAAAAAAATGTGCCGTTGTAATGTCCAGCAACAGCATGCAGCCGGTATAAGTTGATGTAAAAACTATATAATTAATTTTAAACTCTCTGAGCTGCATTTGATGAATGACGTGGAAGGTATTTTAAAAAAACAGATGGGGTCAAATATAGTAAGGAAAAAAAGAAGATATGAGGATAACTATTTGCGTGATGCCGGATAGCTTTTTGAAAATTTTACATCTGATTGAACTAAAACTGACTGAGGAGACGTGCAATGATAAGAAAAATGGCTGCAAACTCACATCCGCTTCCTCTGACTCATTGTCTCGGCACAGATTTCCATTACTGCAGAATATTCTATTTGCGTGCCTTTTCAGCCAGCATCATGGTTCTTGTTTGGGTCTAGTGCCGAACCACATTTGTTGCTTTCCATTGCTTATTGCATGTTGGAAAAGCAGGACGATACAGAGTATTAGAAAAAGAGTATACTAAAAACATTGAATTTAAAAGTTAATTTGCCAACATAATGATTGCTATCTGAAGGATTTATTTCTGCTTGATTAGTAGAGTATTGTTGGTATAAAAGGTATTCGCTTAGAGGATAACAACAGAGTAATATTTAAGAAATGCACTGTGTAAAAACCTACATCTGACCTAACAAGGTTTGGTTGTGTGTTCCCCAGTAAGTACAGGTTAACTACCCATTAGTTATCGATTTGTTTCTGAGGCGTTCCCTAGTATTTAAGCAAATTTTGTGTACCTCATTGTAATATTGTTACCAGCATTTCTTGTATCTATTAGCTCCTTATCATTCCATATTGCTCATCTTGTCCATCAATAAGACTTCCAAAAGTCCTCCATGCAAAAGTCATTCATGGTACTCAAAGTTCACTGTAACTTAAACTCACCTAAGTTGATCTTTCAGGAACCTAAACTCACTTTACAAACACTCTCAACATGGCAACTTTAGTATTTATCCTCGGTAGCTCCAAATCAGTGATGGTACTGTGAGCACAAACTCCACAACCACTATCAATCCACTGAGGTTATTTGTGTGCACCACTATATCTATATTGCACTAAATGATAAATGTAATGCACTGTGGCAAAAAGGGAGTAATTTTATGCACCTTATATCTGGTTCTCAGCATGATGCTGAGTGTCTTGGCAGCTATTTCACAGCCCCAGTGCTTCTTGCCTACATTTTTTATTTTCAAATCAGCCAATGCTCAAATCAACAGGAGGCAAATAACTTGAATATGTCATTTTCCTCACATTTACTGCCAGACAGGACGATAAATGAAAATAACAGCCTGTCCCTTGTCCGGCTTGACGTTACATTTCTCTCTATGCATTTTCCTTGTAGCGCCCGTCCTCGCCTTCTGTCAGTCTCTTTGTTGGTCGTGATGCAATCTGAATTGGTTCTCAGGTGAACGCATCGCACCAGGAGGGGAAGCTCATGGAGGAGTGTGACGTCCTGATTGACATCATTCAGCAGAGGAAGCAGATCATTGGCAACAAGATTAAAGAGGGGAAGGTGAGGTGAACACACATCAAGAGTACGGCACATTATACATTGGTCAACAAACTATTATACTGCATTCTATAGCAAAGACCTTGTGTAACATTTTACATTGATCTGTGACCTTGACCTTGAAGCAGAGATCATGAAAACTGTATGTGGCACTCATTCTAGAGAGAATGCATGTGTGTTTGACATATTGTTAAATTATCTTGAGCAAATATAAAATTATGGGCTGGACAAGAGAGACTTTATGGATAAAGCCTACTGTATATGGTAATACAGCTCACCTTCGACGGGCATATAAAAAGTGGGGGTGGGGGTGTCAGATTACAGATCATTTGTTTTCATGCATTTTTCTAAATTAAAAAAGTATAATGCTTTTTAAATAACTTGACTATAAACTCAAAGTGTTAAGGCTAACCATTGGTATAGCTTTGTACTCAATTTCCTACATGTTTTTCTAGCCTGCCACCATGAAAGTAGGGAAATCGTTGAAACTCATTTTTGTCCGTAAGCAAATATCTCATGAATGTGGACAAATTTTAATGAAACTTGGAAAAATCTTCATTAGGTGTATTTGATATCTACACAGATGATTTAAAGTTAACGTAATTTAAGATGGCCACCACAGCAAATCGACTTTAGAGAACACAAACATGTCTATAAATCAGGCAGTTCTACAGCTTCTGAGACCAAGTTTGGCTGGTGGTGGATAAGATTCACCCCCACACATGCTTCAAGCGCCAACATACTGCACAGTATTTTTGTATAAGTATCAAACATAAATGTTGGAGTAAACCATGATTATCTGTTAGCAAAATATCTTAAACTAATGTACAATTAACCATAGGACAGTTTGTAATGGAACTTGCAAAACGTAAATGATTTGATATACAGTATCTATATCTGACCACCACAATCACTTGAGAACATTAAGCTTTTTTATTTTTATATTGCTCAAAAACATTGATTATTTCAAATGATTGGGGTGGCTGAAGATTAATCTATGGCCACCATTAGCTGCACCGTGGTTCTGCCATTGCACCTCACGGTGGATAAATGACTCACCACTATCTGTCACTATGTGTGTCCCCCTGCTCCCAACACAAAAATCTACCTTTATTCCTATACACAGTTGAAGTCCTACACACTTCCAATTCCAGTCCAGAAAAACAATCTTGAAAACTAGGAACATTCCCAATCCATCCATCCATCCATCCATCCATTATCTTTTACTCGCTTCTTCCATTTTGGGTCACAGGGGTCGCCGGTGTCCATGCCCAGCAATCACTGTGCAAGGGGCGGGGTACACCCTGGACAGGTCGCAAGTCCATCACAGGGCCACATAGAGACAAGCAACCATTCACTCTCTCACTCACACCTAGGGACAATTTAGAGTTACCAATCAGTCCAACATGCATGTTTTTGGTCTGTGGGAGGAAACTGGAATATCTGAAGAAAACCCACGCATGCACAGAGAGAACATGCAAACTCCATCCAGAAAGGCTCCCGGACTGGGTTTTGAACTGGCAATCTTCTCGCTAAGAGGCAGCAGCTCTACCGGTTGCGCCACCGTGCTGCCCGAACATTCCCCATTCATTCTTCAAATCATTCAGTGATAATAGGACAGTCATCAGCATACTGCTTGTTAAATCTGAAAGCACCTTAATATGGCATCAAAGTCACCTTTCCCTTCACTGTAGTATCTTTGTAAACACAGACTTAAATAATCCAACAGATAGCAAACAGTTCAGACGCCTGAGATGTAAACCTTTCGCCACATTCCAAAGAGAAGGTGAGGGAAACAGTCTAACTGGCCAAAAAGTATCTCCAACAGCAAATGGAAGAGGTGGTTGCTTGTATTCTATGCCCAGATACTGTAATATTTTATGCATGTTTTAAATCTTGGAATGCTTATGAGAGTTTTTCTTTCACCATCTACTTTTCAGCTTTTTACACTTGATCAAGAAAGACATGCTGGTACATGTATTTGCCATCATTGGAGTCACGATCACAACCAAATCTTTCCAGAGACAACACTTCTGTAAGGATTTTAATTTTGTACAAGCCAGACTGATGATGAAACATCATTTGACCTCAGTCTAACTATTGACCTAAATCTGGTCAGCAGTTAGAGTGAAAAGCAAAGAAGTAGGGCGCAAAATCCCACATTTCCATACAGCTAAATCATTAGCACGCCTTAAATAATTTACTCTGACTAGAAAGTCCAATTCCTGGTCAACGTTTACATTTAACATCTCTGCTCTGTTCATTATCAGTTTGAGAGATGTACTACAGAGAAAGTTTTACCTCAAAGTATCTGATTTAGCATCCTTCCTACTTGCAAAGGGGTATAAATATCCCTGCATAAAAGGCGACAGGATGGAAGGTCAAGACAAATTAAGTCTCAGTACTTAGAAATTTAACTAAGGATGGATGAGCTCATGCCCTTTGGAATGCAGTAATTTTCTTCCTCAGACATTGATATCAAGTGGGGACCCATGATTTCTTGAATCAGTCAACCCTGGATTTAACCTTTTTGTGTATTCGTGGCTTTGAAATGTTAACATTCATCTCCATGTACCCATAAAACCCCATACGTCTGGATCGTTTCCTGTCATATGCTCATAATTTGATCTTGTCTTTAATGATCCACAACATTCTCATCTAGCTGCATGGGGCTATTTTTTAAGCATTCTTGCATTGACTGTTTGAGCCATCTTGAAAGCACTCTCCTGAGGATTCTTTACGCCAACATTTCCAGGCTCAAAGGCTTCGAAAGCTGGCCCAACAGATTTCCAACTGCAAGCAGTGCATCGAGAGGTCCTCCGCCCTCATTACACAGGCTGATCAGACGCTGAAAGAAACCGATCACGCTCGCTTCCTGCAGACAGCCAAGAGCATCAACGAGAGGTCAGACAGCCTACCCTCTGCCCACACATGGCATGTCTATACAGCACAACACTCCACTGTTTAACTTAAATCTGAGAGTACAAAAACACATCAAGAGCCAGTTTAAAAACTTTTTCAAGACAAGTAGACGGGGAATTCCTGTCTTATTTAGCCTAATCTTATTTCATGCTCTCCTTCAGCTTTTTGAATAATTGATTTGGCACTTGAAAGCAGAACCTAGTGTCCATTATGGGTTTTCCCAGGAGAAAGGAGGGAAGCGGTATAAAAAGAAATCATTATCCCTTAGTCCTTCAAACAAAAGCAATGTTTTAATCAGGATCTAATCCATAGAGCTTCATTTATTGGGACTAAAAGTCCACAGGATCCCCTCATTGTATGTCATGCCCACACTTCCTCAGGTACCTTGTTGGCATCTTTGACGATTGTCAGTTCATATAACCATTTACGGTATTTTGCCATTACCATGACGGTTTACGGTCAATACATTTATTAAAAGCTCCTACTAAAAGTAGGTGCTTTCTTAGCTCGGTGAGGAATCTTGGGACATGTAAGGGGTCGCGATTGGTCCATCCATGAATTTAAATTAATCAGCCAAGCAAATTACTGTAAATACTCTTTAAGCACCTGCTCTACTAAAATAGCACTTGCATTGCTATAGTTGCTGCTTAACTTGTGCCAATGTCTTCTATGACTTGAACACACGGAGCATAAAGTAACCTGTCACACGTGTTGGCTCCTATAATTCCACCTGAATGTTTTAGCACTCCACTTTTAAAATCAAGCCAAAGATCCACAGCAAACATCTCTAATGATAATGTCCTTCATTGTTGCTGGTGGTGAATGTCATGAACATTTTGGCTGAGCGTTGGGCAATCACTTCAAACACGTAGGCCCTTATAATCCCTCCATGGTGGAACTATCAATCCTCATAACTCTCAGAGTCTACGTAACTGTTTGGCTCAAGAATACCGGTACCCTAAATCTGCATTCAGTGTTTTGGTCATTATTAGCAGGTCACGACCAAAGATTTAGATAAATTGGAATAAAAACAAGGACTGGCTACTCGATTGCTAGCTAACCTATTAGACTCAACTGACAGCTTGTTAATCTGCAGGTGCGGCACAGATTTTCATCTCAAGATCTTAAACCACTGTATTGTTAAATAATATCAGAAGTTAGAATCTACCAAGATTAAAAAAAAAACACACACAGAAGCAGTCCTAAAATTTCTCCAGAAAAGTTGAGCTACAAACAGTTTAGAAGGTAATCTTGTACAACTATGGCAAAATCTGATATCTAATACAAAATGCTGACATATGTTCAATAACACTATGTGCAATGTTAATTTTTTTTGGTAAAGTCTTGACTTATAATTTAGGGTGTCCATGGCAACTGCATCAACCCAGGTACTGATCCCTGAGATACACCTCACTGACACTTTTGACACTTTTGCCCTGGACTTCACCAGAGAAAAGAAGCTGCTGGAGAATCTGGATTACCTCACAGGTAAAAACGTCTCTAAATGTAGATAGACACACATTGTTAATTAATCTGAACTGTCGTTTTGAAGTTACAATTTTACAAGGCTTTGTAAAGTCAAGGCGTTCCGTCTTTATCGGGTCTTTTGATTTTGTTCCGTGTTAAATATTCCCTTCCAGCTTTAAATTTTGATTTCATTTGAAACTTCTGTCTGGAAGTACTGGGCTTGAAGTAAGAGACTTCAGCCTTTAACATTAAATTAATTTTTAGTATTAATTCCCCACGTTCCACTTTAATGACCCATCAAAATGCCACTGTATAAATTATCAGGACACTATGGCTAAAACTAAAACGGGAAAATAAAAAAAGAATCCCAAGCAATGGTTTTAAAGGTCTGTGGAAATGACTGGCTCATATTTATTCTCTGCAATGCAATGCTGGAGGGCTTTTTCACTCAGTGAATCAGTCTGAATCACTCCACTATGTGCAGCCACTCATGACAGAAGGCCTGGGAGTGGGGGGAAAGTGACAGACGCAGAAAGAGATAAGAAGTGGCTTTACAACCATTTCAAGCTGGGCCTTTGTATCTTTGTTTCTCTACCAGTCTATTCTCTTTCTACAAGTAGCTTTAGAGATTTAATGTGGAAGGGATTTATTTTATTTAGTTCACTGTAGGGTAAAGAACTGTAAAAAACAACCTGAGTGTAACAACCTACTGTATATAGGTATAGAATGATTCTTGCTTTTCATCTTTTTACACACCATCGAAAGGCAATGCGTTTTTCCAAATATCTATGTCTGCCTGTTAGCAAAAGATCTAATAAACCAATAAATGGGTTTTAATGAGTTTCAGGAAGTTATCATTGGATGTACATTTGTCATTTTAACTCTGGTAATCTAATTAATCTAAGCTTGAAACGCATCAGCTTGGCTTAATTTCTGTACTCGCCGCCGTAAACGTCACATGGCCGTATAAGTCGCATCAGTCCAAATATATCTAATAAAGTGGGAAAAAACAAATACGTTGCACCGCTGTATAAGTCGCATCTATTATGTGACATGGCTGACTCGTTGCGTTTTGTTACGTGTCACCGCTGACCGGAAATGTGGGCAGGTGTTATGCCAAAAATCAATTGGCTGCCAAATGGCGGCTGCGGGAGCGTGCACAGGAGGACTTTAACAAGAATTTAACTAGATTAACACTTAAAAACAATTATATGTTTGCTCAAAATTATAGCAGAGGTGTGTCTTAGTTGAACTTTTCCTTAATAAATGTACTTTAATGGTCAAAGCAGCTGCATTTCTCCTGGGTGGCGCGGCAAAATGCAGCCAATTTTACATTTGCTTCAAGAGTTCCAGAGCGAGACGAAGTTGACTTGGTATGGCAAGCCAAGTGTCTCATAAGTAGCCACTTTTACCTATTAATGAGACACTTGGCTTGCCATACTAGCCAAGGGCCCTCTGGTGGCTGAAAATGGTAGTGTTCAATATTTTCTATGTCAGAATGAATGAAATTGTCAGATCTCAGCCACAAATTGGTTTATAAATATGAGGGGAAAAAAAAAACCAAACACGTCACTTCAGTGTATAAGTCGCAGGCATGCTAATTTATGCAAAAAACTGCAACTCATATAGCAAAAATTACACCACCTTTTTGTATTGCTTTTATAGTGCAACCTACGGTTTGAAAAAAACTCTAACCTATCTGATGGGGCTGGCTGAGTGGTTAGAGCAGTCGTCCTCCAATGCGAGAGTTGGGGGTTCGAATCCACCAGCAGTCACATGCTGAAGTGTCCCTGGGCAAGACACTGAACCCCTCATTGCCTCTGATGTGTGTCCCATCAGTTTATGAATGTGATCTAAAGCACTGCTTAGTCTCTTTAGAATGATTTGTTCAATTAGCTTTGTAGAGATCTAGTAGAGCGCTGTATGAATGGGTAAATGAGGGCACAGATTGTAGTGTAAAGCGCTTTGAGTATCTTGAAATAAGATAGAAAGGTGCTATATAAGTACAGTCCATGATGTGCACTGGTGATCTTGTTATAGAAGGATGGTCCCCTTTTTGCATGTGTAAAGCCAGTTTCTGGTAATTCCACGGAGGGCTGGCTTGAAACACATCAGTGCTAGTGCTATTTAAATGACAGAACTTGGTGGCAGGCCTCAGACTGATCAAGTCTTTCGGATAAAAGATGAAATGTTTCTTCTAAAAAGACTCTGTCCCGATGACATGATTTAATATTTTGTGACTATTCGATATACTTACTAAAACTAAAATTCATAAATTAAGCCATACACAAAAATTAAAGTATATTTGGGGCTAATGGTATTGGATATTGGACACGTTTTAGAATTAAGGTCTGAAATAATGTTTCTGTTCTTCATTTTCTACAGCTCCAAGTGCTCCATGCATTAGGGAAGAGTTGTGCACGGCTTCTTACGACACCATCAGTGTCCACTGGACGTCTGACGATGAATTCTCAGTTATGTCCTATGAGCTCCAGTACGCCATCTTCACGGGACAGTCCAACATAGCCAGTAAGTGCACGTGTGCAATAGAAAACTTCAACGAGGTTGATCAATTGAAGTTTTTGAACAGAGCAGAATGGGTTTCAAGTAGTCTACTCAGGTTATGTTAGAGGGACAGTGGACTTTTTACTGTTAACTCAAGGGTGTTTTAATCACTAAGAGAATCTGCCATTTAAGGATCGTGAGGATTCTGCTGTAGTTTTTTTTTTTTTTTTTAACATTACCTTGGAAGGAAAGTAAATCTAAAAAAAAGCCTATCCAGCTTATTCCTAGGCCTCATGGTACCTTGCGCGAATTTTGAGCACAACTTCTGGCCCTGACCGAAACTGGCGTTTGTTTATGTGCTAACAGTACGAGCTAATGTAGTTCCTCCAAGCATTGTGGATTTAATTTAAACATGTAAGAACACCACCTGTCAAAGCTCAAACAGGACCATATAAACATAGCGCTGCCTGCAGACGAGTGAAGGAGGATGACCTGAAGAAATGGCTGCAGATTACATCTACTAGCATATTTAGCTACATCTACTAGCATATTTAGCTACTTCATTGACTCTGTTCTTCTGACGATGAAGCGAAGAACAACCTGAAAAACTCTGAGTTGTATTAGTATCTACACAGTAACAAGGTTGGTGGTATTTTGGTAAAAGAGGTGGGACACAATCATATTTACCTTAAAGCAGGCATAGAGCCCAGCCAAAGCCTTAAAGTCCTCCATCACTGAGCTTGGGTTAATTACAGAGAAAATCATAATACTGAAGAACAAATGCTATAATGTGTCCTCCATACACTTGAAATCATGCCTGATGTTCTCGTCCCTGTTTTCAATCCTTCTGAGGATCTGGCGTCTCTTCTCCGGTGGTTTATTGTAGTCCAGCTATAAAGAAGGATGCAGGTTTTCATCCGTCGGCCGTTTGTCAACAAAGTGAAACACATACAGCATTTTGGGTGGTCTCTTCAAGTTCACATTTTTCTTAATTAATTCCTCATCTGTAGGTAGGAGATGGAAACTATACCCGTTTTCACAGGAACACTCTTTTTGTTTTGGGTCCGTGTTCAAACTCTGTTGTTGTAGCCACTGATTTAGTTTGGTCTGATTGTTCCTGCAGCCGTGAACACAACAGGTACCTGAACTCAGCACGGCTATTTTTAGTAAACTTTATGGTTGTTAAATAAATGTGAACAAAACAAAAACAGAGTTTTATCTGAAAAGCTGAATGCAAATTACTTTCAAATACACCACGATCCGTGCTCCGCTACCATGGTTAACCAATGCTTACTGCTACTTCCTGTCTGACAGGAAGTTGCACCCAGAATCATTTATACAGTAGAGCCCCCAGGAAGAAGGTGGATTCAAATGTATACTAATTTGCAGTCGTGCCAGTGGTTGCTGCATGTGCTTGTGGGAAAAAACAATAGTTTAAACTCTTAAAATCCATTTAACTACTTTGAAAGTCTTTCTGAGTCTCGATTATAAATCGGTTACAGATGACCATGCCTATTGCTTAGCTTTTTTAAATTGACCAAAAACACAGTTACTGTACCTGTTTAAAACACACACACACAGGCCACAAGAAGCAGAACAAGTTGTAGATTAAAGTTGTAGCTTTTGAAATTTAACATAGCATTTGTTTAACAAAAAGAAAAACAACTACAGTACATCCTTTCATAAATAAAGTGCCATGTGTTGTCATCACTGTATGTTCCCATACAATGGCAAAATTGGTTCTCTGCATTTAACCCATCGCACCTGGGATACACCCAGGTGGAGCAGTGGGCAGTTATGCAAGCGCACAGGGAGCAATTAGGGATTAGGTGTCTTGCTCAGAGACACCACAACATGTGGAAATGACTGGGGATCGAACCTGGGACTTTCGGGTCCCGAGGTCAGCTGCCCCACCTCTACCCCATCTCAGCACACTTCTGAGAGCATTCAATCAGAACAAAATGCATTTAATGACAAAACTGCCATATTATTTTCAACTGTTGTAATGCAAGCAAAAAACTTTTTTCCGTTTTTGAAAATAAGCAAACAAACAAAAAATTAATTATGGTACCAAAATGTTACCACTTAAAATATATAAAAAAATCTGTTCTGGACATTGTTTACACTTTTGATACACAGTCTGAATCATACCATTGAGCCACAATCACTATTACATCTACTATTTCAGTTCTGTGACCATCGTCCTTCGAACGTTCAGAGGCATAAAAGCAGTAGTCCAAAAAAGTTCAATCTGGTCCAGAGGACCAGATTAAACTTTTTTGGATTTTTCTATCTGGATTATTGAGCATGCATCAGGATAAAAGCAGTAGGTTGACTCTAACCCTAAATGCTGCCTTAACCCTTTTATGAATCACAAAATGAACAAAAGGCACCACAGATTCAGCTTGAAAGAATTTTGTGAAAGATCCAAGCGTGAGTTTGCTGTTGGTTTGGGTGTTCCTTTCCCCCTTTATTTGTTATCAGTTTTGACATCATTCAAAACTTCAGGTTTTGATTTGCAACAATGTCAGTTTATTTTTTTTCTTTCTTTAATAGAGAACTTAGACTGTCATATTTCAGATGTTGAGGATAGGCCTGTCATGATAAATTTGGCTGGGCGCTTAATTCTCTCAGAAATTATTACGATCAACGATAATATTGATTGAAATTTGACAATAATTTGTAATTATTGCCAAATTTTAGAAGAAATGTTTGATTTGTTTTGTGTGTAGTACCTTTTTTGACCACTGATGGCCAGTATAAAACTGAACCAATTTTTTAAGAAAAATGGGAGGGCGGCCCCTTGACGTAACATGGGCTGTCTCTCTTCGGTCCTCAAAATGTCAGACACTAGGTGTGGTTTGAGCTCTTTAGCATAGCATTTTTCACACAAAGCCTTTAATTAAAAAATCAGTAAAGTTCTCGGTGTCTTTTTGCAGAGAAAAGCACCAGTTTTAACCTGTGAATTTTGGAGCTTCGACAAGATGGAGGTTTTTTCCCCCGAGACCGGCCTGTTAGCTTAGCTTGTAGCTTAGCTTCTCAGCTTAGCTGCTTTTAACGAACCAAAAATGCTATTTTGACCATTTTTCTTTAAACTTCTGGTTGACCGGCAAAAAGTGTTAACTAACCAAGTCAAATCCCTCTGGTAAACAAAGCACTGGCTAGAAGGGTAAACATACACCCACATGAAGACATGTTTGCCTTAGGAAACAGTCTGGAAAATGTTCAGGTACCAACAAACATACCCAAGACACACACATAGCACTCACAGCAGAAAGCATAGCGCTGGTATGAAGTCTACGAGGTGTGAATTGTTTCCCCTTGTGCCTTTTCTCACCCTCTTACCTGATCCCAAGGATGTCTCACACATCCTTTTCAATTTAGAGTGCTCTATTGTCACACAGTTGTACACCCCCTCATGTCCAGGACTTCCTAAATAAAATTATTTTTGTGCTAAAACTGCTTAAAGTTTAAGTAATCCTAGTAGAAAGAGTCTTTTACAGATTCTTGTCCTTCATATAGTGTCAGTGTTTCAACTGCACAACAACAGTTCTTTTGTTTTTATTTCCAGGTCTATGTAATTCACTGGAAAGTTGGATGATTGTTCCAAATATCAAGCAGAACCACTACACAGTGCACGGTTTGCAGAGTGGCACCAAGTACATCTTCATCGTAAAGGCCATTAATCAAGCAGGAAGCCGGAGCAGTGAACCAGGGACTCTAAAGACCAACAGTAAGGAAATCAAGACTTGCAAAGACATGGTTTCTCTTTGTAAAATGGAAATTTCTCTTTGAAAGCAAATTGTTTTACAACTAGGTCAGCCATTTAAACTGGACCCCAAATCTGCTCACAAGAAGCTGAAGGTGTCGCATGATAATCTCACGGTGGAACGTGACGAAAGCACATCCAAGAAAGGCCACAGCCAGGATCGGTTCACCAGCCAGAACAGCTATGGCGTGGTGGGGAACGTCTATATTGACAGTGGGCGTCACTACTGGGAGGCTTTGATAGGTGGCAGCACATGGTAAGAGTAACTGTTTTAATAATCTACAGAGCTTGGGCAATGGTTTCATATTAGTTTTACCTTTTAAAACAGGTACGCTATAGGTATTGCCTACAAATCAGCCCCCAAGCATGAGTGGATTGGAAAGAACTCGGCCTCTTGGGTGCTCTGCCGCTGCAACAACTCCTGGGTGGTTCGCCACAACAGCAAGGAGCTGGCCATTGAGCCATCGCCCCACCTACGTCGCATAGGGATCTTGCTCGACTACGATGCTGGCTATCTGTCCTTCTACGATGCAGTGGGCTCACAGCACCTCCACACATTTAATGTCTCTTTCGTTCAGCCTGCGTGTCCCGTGTTCAATGTGTGGAATAAGTGTCTGACGATTCTTACTGGTCTACCCATCCCTGACCATTTAGAGGGACTTGAACCAAACAATTAAATCTGCAATCACCGTCAAGTCATTATGGTAAGACTGTTCTGGGAAAGAGTTTGAGAAAAGGTCATACTGATAGGAAAAGCACATAAGAGATTCATCCTCTTTTGCTATGGTTAAAACACAAAAACATCTACCTTCAACTCTTAACAGCAGCTATGAAACACTTTTAGAAAACTATGAACACGTGGTCAGATACTGTATATATACAGCTTTTCCCATGTGGTTTTCTTTGGTCCAAACCATAGCTGACAGGCTGCTCTGGAATAAATGAGCAATTGACTTTTCCGAACAACAAGCTAGCATTTTTGCTACGTTACTGAGCGTTGCTGGTTTTCCCAAATGCACTTTGGATAGGGTACTTGTACTGCAAAAAGAAAGTGAGCCACAAATCAATTTCTAACATTTATACATTACGTTGTCAGACATTGCACTTTGAAAATCCTTAAAAGTACACACAATGCATTCATAGAAACGCCAATACATTTAAAATAAACCACGGTTGCTGGGAAAAGTGGTAAATATGTATATTTTGTAAAATTGTCGCACATAATGCTGCCCTTATCTTTTCCTGCTTCAGTAAAAAAGGAAACCAAAGTAGCCATGGCTGTTTGTTCAGATAAATTTTATTCTATCATAAGAAGTACTGAAATATTTTTTAAAACGTGACCTAAGTGAACAGTATGCCACTAGGCTAAAATAAAATGCAGAGTTCACCTAAACCTGTTGTTTTGCACATTGTTTCCTCTTTATTCATGGTTTTGTAGACTAAACACTAACGTTTGTGCAATCTCCATGTGTTCAATTTGCGGTGTGTCCTGTTTGACTCATTGTGGTAATTTTGTTTTTGTCATACCAAGTTTACGTGATGTACATTTAATCAATTGTCTTACAATTGTTGCCTTAAGGTAATAATGAGGTCAAGGGGGAAAATTCCCTTTTTTCTTCATGGTTTTAGACAAAATTACAATGACGTTTTGAATTCTGATCAAAACTGCATTTAATTTCTATAAAACAACCTCTAAACACACCAGACTTTCCACAGACTTGTTGGATAACAAAGTCCATAAGATACAACTGATTTGTTTTATCGGTCAATGGCAAAGTCTTGATTTGGATTTGAATTATTTCCTTATATAAATGACACAAGTCTACATATCCTGATGCATGCTCAAGAATCCAGGTAGAAAAATCTAAAAATGTTACGTCAGGTCCTCTGGATGTATTCTTCTTGTTGAAACATTTCGTCTTTTATCCAAAATACTTTATCAGTCTGAGGAGCCGCAATAAAGTCAGTCTTATAAAAAGCACCTTCTCATAGTGGAGTTTGTTGGCAACAGCTGAAACTAGCTGTTCACATGATGAAGGAGGACGATTAGCCTAACGACCGATCGTTAGTGCCCTTGATAGCCACTTGCTATTCACAGAGGGCTGAGTGATACTAGCAATACTAGCAGGGTGCAGTCACACCAGCCCTGTTCAGTCCACTTTATTCAAACTCTAGTCCTTTTTCCTAAAAAGTCTGGTTTGTTTGGGGAGGTGTGAGTGCACAATTGAACTCTTATGCGGAACAAAAACGTGAACTCTGGTCTGCCTAAATACCAAGTCTTGGTTTGGTTGAAATGAACTCTGGCGCGGTTCGAATGCAGTGTGAATGCAAACGGCCTGGAGACCGCTCCAAAAGCAGGAAGTGGTCTACAGCGTAGGGTAAATACAACCAAAACAAACGTGCATTTCTCTTACCTCATACGGGGCTGTCTCAGCCGCCTTGTGTGAAAAACAACATTCTCTACGATCTTCTGCCTCATCTTCCACTCATGATGAGGCTATTGTTGAAAATTGACAAAATAGACATCCTAAAACTGCTAAAATTTGATGCCATTCCATTTTTGTTTTTATTTCCAGAAAAAGAGGAAGAAGTGTATTCTTCAAAGGTTTTTGTCTCATTTCATTAAGTAGTTTTTGGTGCAGTGCCGCCGCAGGGGGGGAGACAGGTTGGCTTGATTGACTCAGGTTGCTTTCACACCTGATAGTCTGGTAGATTCAGTTTGATTTGGGATCAAAATTCATAACATTTGTTTACATTTTCAGCTGGTGCAGTTCACATTCACACTGCACTGAGTCAATCGAGCCAACTCAAGAACTACTGAAGGAAATAACACAAAAACGTCTGAAGAAGCCACTTCTTCTGGAAATAAAAAACAAAAATGGAGTAGCATCAAAATTTAGCAGTTTTAGGATTTCTGTTTTGTCATTTGAATGGACTCGGCATGAGCGGAAGATGAGGCAGAAGACCATGGAGAGTGTTGTTTTTCACACAAGGCGGCTGAGACAGCTCCGTATGAGGTAAGAGAAATGCTCGTTTGTTGGCCCTGCACTGTAGACCACTTCCTACTTCAATTGGTCTCCGGTTCGCTTGCATTCACACTGAATTCGAACCACACCAGAGTTCACTTCAACTGAACCGAGATCTAGGTACTTAGGTGGACCAGAGTTCTTTTTTTTTTGGTCCATATCAGAGTTTGATTGCACATTCACACCTCCCCAAACAAACCATACTTTCTAGGCAAATGAACTAGAGTTTGATTAAAGCGGACTAAACAGGGCTGTGCAGTGTGAAAGCTAACCGCACCAGATGAAAATGTGAACGAATGTTCCAAATTTTGGTCCCCAATTGAACCGAGTCTACCGGACTATCAGGTGTGAAAACTACCTAAATGATGGACGGGTTCTTTTCACAAAGAGAAGAGAGGAGTGAAGGAGGCCATCTTTGTGAAGAGAAACTGTCCATCATTAAACAGGGGCGGAGGCCTCCCTGTCCAACTGTCCCCCTCTTAGAATGCTGTTACTGCTATTATCACCCAGCCCTCTGTGAATAGCAAGCGGCCATCGGCACTAACAATCTGTCATTAGGCTGATGGTCCTCCACTCCACGGGGAGTGGTGGCGCAGAGGTTAGAGAAGGTGGGCCTGTGATCGGAAGATCGCTGGTTCATGCCTCGGTACCATCCATCCATCCATCCATTTTCTTCCGCTTATCTCGGGTCGGGTCGCAGGGGTAGCAGCCTAAGTAGGGAGGCCCAGACTTCCCTCTCCCCAGCCACTTGGTCCAGCTCCTCCGGGGGAACCCCGAGGCCAGCCGAGAAACATAGTCCCTCCAGCGTGTCCTGGGTCTTCCTCTGGGTCTCCTCCTGGTGGGATGCATCTGGAACACCTTACCAGCGAGGCGTCCAGGAGGCATCTTAAACAGATGTCCGAGCCACCTTAACTGGCTCCTCTCGACGTGGAGAAGCAGTGGCGCTACTCTGAGTCCCTCTCAGATGATCAAGCTTCTCACCCTATCTCTAAGGGAGAAACCAGACACCCTGCGGAGAAAACTAATTTTGCCCCGGTACCGACAACATCAAAAATGTGGGTGGGGTAGGTGAAGCACCCACACTTGCCCCCACCCTCATTCGCCCCACTTTGGGTCCATGAGCAAGACCCTTAACCCCCATCTGCTCCCTAAACAGGTCTCTCTTGAAAATGAGTTCTCGTGGCTCGATGAGACTACCTGGATAAATAAAGGGTAAATGAAAAAAATTGATCATGTGAACGGCTAGTTTTGGCTGTCACCAACTGGTTGATCCACTATGAGAAGGTGCCATTTATAAGACTGAGTTTGTTGCAGCTCCTCAGACTGACAAAGTATTTTGGATAAGACGAAACGTTTCAACAAGAAGGATCCATCCAGAGGACCTGGCTCATCTTTTTTAGAATCAAGTCTACAGTTGTTATTTAGATGAACCCATTATGTATTATTGGAGCCACAAGGCAATCCTTCGGTGTAAATACGAAGATTTGGTTGCATTTCTCAAAGAAATCAGATTCGTTTCCAAGTTTACTGAACAACTGAGGTGTCATTTAATTCTGTTTCCTTAAAAATACATTGTCAGTTTCCAGTGCTTAATTTAATGTTTTCTGTTTCAACTTCATGGCCATGATGTATTTTGTTTAGTCTCTGTATACTGTACATGTTTCTATGAAATACAGAACATAAGTGCTTGCATCACTGTTTCTGGATATAAGTGGAGAATAAACATCACTCCTTACAGAATTAATCTTTGTCTTTTCGTATGCGTCTGAGAACGTTGAGAGAGGAAGTACTGAGGTAAGATGCTAGAAATCACTTTAGTTGTTCTGAAGGTCAAAGTTTGTGGGAATACATGCCATTTCAAATGTATTACTGTACGTTCAGATGGTGACATTTTGATGTGAGAAAAATTACCAGTTCTCTCCAGATAATCTCTTTAGTCCAACGCTGTATAAAATAATATTTTTGAGCTTTTTTAAACAGTAACTTTGCATCATTCATAAAGTTATTCACTTCATGCTGGAAAAATGACATTCACATGATGAATAATCCACTACCCATAACAGCATTGCCCATGGGTTTCTGGTCTTGGAGTAGGGGTGTCAAATGGGGGAGACTGAGAAACAGGACAAATAATTCACATTTATGTTTTGCCTTTTATTTATCAACCTTTATTTAACCAGACAAATCCCATTGAGATCACAGATCTCTTTTACAAGGGAGGCCGGGGCCTGAAGGCATCCTAACATGCATGTTTTTGGTTTTATTTTTCATTAACAGCAATAAAGTAATGTGGTTACTGCCACACCCTCAGCCTTCATGTCAAGGGTGAGGTTCTGCCTCAAGTGGAGGAGTTCAAGTTTCTCAAAGTTTTATTCACAAGTGAGGGAAGAATGGAGCATGAGATTGACAGACAGATTAATGCAGCTTCTGCAGTACAGTATTGCAGACTCTGTGCCGGTCCGTTGTGGTGAAGAGGGAGCTGAGCTGAAAGGCAAAGCTCTCTGTTTACTGGTCAATCTACATTCCTACCCTCACATATGGTCATGAACTCTGTGTAGCGACTGAAAGAATGAGATGACTGATCCAGGCGGTTGAAATGTGTTTCTTCTGAAGGGTAGCTGGACTCTCCCTTATGCCCCTTTTCCATAGTACCTCTTAGTACCGGTACAGTACGACAGATACCGACTCGGTATGGTACACGTTGTGTTTCCATAGCCCCTTTCAGTATCTGTTCCAGTGGGCGGGGTTCAAATTGACGTCACGTGCCTTACCAGTTGGTGGCGGTAAGACCCAGAAACAGGTTTCAGAACTGCTGCTCCTCCACATCGAGAGGAGCCAGTTGAGGTGGTTCAGACATCTGGTAAGGAAGTTCCCTGGGCACCTCCGTAGGGAGGTGCTTCGGGCATGTCTGACTGGGAAGAGACCCCAAGGAAGACCCAGGACATGGGTCCTTCAGTGATGGGACAACAGAGGGAACACCTTTGAGTCCTCCCAAGAGCTGGAAGAGGTGGCTATGGAAAGAGATGTCTGGGCCTCCCTGCTCAAGCTGCTGCCCCCACGACCCAACTTCAGAACAAGCGGAAGATGATAGAGGGATGGATAGATTAATGTTTGAATACATAAATAGAAAACATAAATAATACATTTTAATCCATACAAAACAAGTGTTTTTATAAATTGCAGTTTTTTTTTAGTATTATAAATTGTGCAGCTTTCCTCACGGCAGTGTTTTCTTTGGGGATTCTCGAAGAACATTTTCAGAATACTGTGTCTTCGTAAAGAAAAACAAATATTTTCTTTGTTTTGAGTGGGTTGAAACATTGAATGAAAAGGATTTGATAAATTATCAAATATGAGAAAAAATATATTTGCGTTGATTCTATCAATTTTGTCTTTTTTTTTTTTTTTTTATTAATCATGCAGTTTTCATTGGTTTAAGTATTTTTAGCGGCAGAATAGTCCATACAATGGAATTGTTAAACATAACCCTCATCATGTGAATGTTCCCGAGTCAAATTGTGATTATGGTGATAAAAATACTAAATCTCGATGCTGAAAAAATAATTTTTGCTTCTTTCTGTAACTTTATTCCAAAAGGGATTGCACTGCAGAGTAGACAAAAACTTAAAATGACCCATTGTTTTACCAAACTGGCAGATTGAGTTCTTAAAATGACAGTTTCACATCGCTTAAAGGGATTATCTTTGTAAAAAAATTCAGCTAATGTAGTCACTGAATACATTTTTACAGTTGATCATTTATTGAAATACATTTACTACAGTGCAGTTACCTCACAATGTGGTTCCAACTATTGTCAAGCTGAGCCTCTTAGCCAAAACCGTGTTAATGTTGCTATAATCCTGTGCAGAATTACACATATTTGATCAAATGGCCCTGTGATGGACTTGCGACCCGTCCAGGGTGTACCCCGCCCCTCGCACAGTGATTGCTGGACATGGGCACCAGCGACCCCCGTGACCCAAAATGGAATAAACGGGTAAAGAAAATGGATGGATGGACGGATGGATGATCAAATGGTCATGTGTATACAGATGTTTATTAATTTATTACATGCCATGACTTTCATCATGCGGGGGCGTACGGTTCGACACTGGGATAAATTAAATATCACTATATGCTAATAGGTAAAATGTACATGATTGTAAATTTCACAAGAATTCATACAAACGTTCCTTTAAAACTTGTATATCACAGTCAATTTTACATTTCACGGTTAATCTGGAGGGGCAGCATGGTGGCTCAGTTGGTAGAGTTGTTGCCTCTCAGCGAGAAGATTGCTGAATCAAATCCCGACCAGGGGCCTTTTTGGGTCGAGTTTGCATGTTCTCTCCGTGCATACGTGGGTTTTCTCCGGGTACTCCGGTTTCCTCCCACAGACCAAAAACATGCATGTTAGGCTGATTGGTAACTCTATTGTCCCTAGGTGTTCATCCAGTTATTTAGCCGTCAACAATGGTGTACCACAAGACTCAGTTTTAGGACCCACCATCTTTACAATCTACATAGGTAATGTAGGTCAACGCATCCCTGATGCATCCTTACATTTCTATGCTGATGACACAGTTGTTTATTGTCGAGCTAAAACAGTTGATAAGGCTTTCCAGCTTTTGCAATCTGAATTCAACATCATCCAGTCAGATTTGTTCCATCTCAAACTTGTCCTAAATGCCGATAAAACCAAGGGGATGTTTTTTTTCCAAGCAGGAAGTCAGCCCCAGGAGTTTTTTTTTTTATTTTATCCTCAAATATCCTCAATTTATCCTCCATTGAGTTTGTCATTTCCTATAAATATTTGGGTATCTTGGTCAACTCGCATCTCTCTTTTAAGCTCCACGTGGAAAACCTAGTAAAGAAACTGAAAGTTAAACTGAGTTTATTTTCAGCCTTGGCACTGAGATGTTCCTTCCCCTCCACTAACTACAGTGACATTATTTACATGAACGCTCCTACAAGCACCCTGCAGATGTTGGATGCTGTCTATCATGGTGCACTAAGATTCATAACTGGCTGTAACTACCATACCCACCAGTGCACCCAGTATTCACTGGTTAACTGGACATCATTAACTTCACGCAGACTCTCCCACTGGTACATTTTCAACTTTAAATCACTTCTTGGTCTGCTGCCTTCATACATCTCCTCCTACATGTCTCTGCGTGAGTGCAGCTACAGCGTGCGCTCTCAGGACATTATTACCTGCAGTGTTCCCTCAGTGAGGACTGAACTTGGCAAAAGGGCCTTCTCCTACTCCGCTCCTGTTTCCTGGAATATCTTGCAAAACAAACTGAAGCTCTCGACCTTGACCTCTCTAAGTGGCTTTAAACATCTGTTAAGTTCCTGGCAAGAACCAATGCAGACATGTTCCTGTTTTTAGTTTTCTACCACGCCTTATAATCTAGCTGGGTTTTTTTTTGTTCCATTTTATTTTAAATAACATTTTATTTTCACTTGTTCTTCTCAATTTGTATGCATCCTTTACACATGTCTATTGTTGTCCACTGTTGTCATCACTCTTTGTTAAAATCAGGTCTCTCTTGTAAATGAGTCCCCGAGGCTCAATGGGATTAACCTGTATAAATAAAGGTTGAATGAATGACAAGTGAGACAGTAAATGGTTGTTTGTCTCGTGTGTCTCTATGTGTCCTTGTGATGGACTGGAGACCTGTACAAGGTGTACCCCGTCTCTCACACAGTGACAAATGGACATGGACAACAGTGACCCCATGACTTGAAAAGGAAGAAGTGGGTAAAGCTAATGGATGGATGGTTAATCTGGAAATATGATGCCATTCCTGGTGGAAGTGACCCCAGCCTGTATAAGAATTGGCTGCTCCTACCATGACTTTCCATGAAAAGTAACATAAAATTCTTTGACAATACTGTTTAAGTAAAATGTCATAAATTCAGTGTTTTGATGAAACACTATAAAACAAAATTGCACAAGGATGGCAGCGATCCACTTTGGACTTGACCTCTCTTAGGCTAGCTGTTAGCTTCTTATTGTCGTCACAAATAATCTTTTCAAACTGAAGACATTCAAAAGGCTTTCTACAACTGGCAAGTTAATTAAGCTATCCAATAAATAAGAGTGCACAGGTGACTGGATGAAAAGTGGCCATTCCTTGTATTGGTTTGGTGTCTTTTGGGGACCTAGAAAGTAAAGAAGTGCTTCCACTGTTGACTAAATACACATGAAACCTCCCGGTGTCCTGGCCACAAACGAATACCTCGGAGGCTGGCAAGATAGACTTTAAGTAACTGACCTTTCAAATCTCCCAAGAATCCAGCTGCTCTGCGAGGTAACCCTGTGTCCCATATGACAAGGAGTAATACTTGTTCTTCGGCACTTCTGGTAACTCTTGAGATTAATTGTTTTGGTTGTTCTCGCAAGCGTTTTATATAGAAAAAATATCAGTCTTTAAATTTCTGATTTGGTACAAAGTTGCTATCAGCCCCTTGTATTTTTATACAAGGCTTTGTGTGACATTTCAAACAATCAATAC
The DNA here is from genome assembly GCF_014905685.2 of Nematolebias whitei. Classification (NCBI taxonomy): domain Eukaryota; kingdom Metazoa; phylum Chordata; class Actinopteri; order Cyprinodontiformes; family Rivulidae; genus Nematolebias; species Nematolebias whitei. The sequence goes on along the minus strand of NC_056520.1, from coordinate 6,238,416 downwards.
TCTAACTTAATGTACCTTTGTATTTTGCTGCTCGGCTAAAATGTCCCACAAAGGCTGAGCACCGACCATTTTATATTAACCTTATTTTTCCAGGGAAGGATTTGCTGAGCTCGTACTGTTCAACCTTGGCTCTGGTGTAGTTGCAGCTTTAATCACATGACAACCCGCAGTGTTGGTCCAGCAACTTAAACAGCCCCAGCCTTATTTTATTTTTACCTGAAAGGCACCTTCACCTCTGTTTAACAAAACACAGACACAGTGACTCAGTTTTTTTCCTCATGGGAAATTGAACCGCAGACCGTCCTTCAAAAGATCACTTCACCCTCCTTTAGGCAAACACTGTCCCACTTTTGTACATGCGTCAAGTCAGAGCTGGTTTCGCTTGTTGCTGTTTGTGCGTCTTCTATTGCAGCTGTGCTTGTCGGGGCAGTCTAGAGGCTCTGCAGTCCCTGAAGATTTTATTCATTTTTACACAGCAACATCAGAGAGATAGACCCAAAAAAACATGACCGAGTCCAATCCTGGAGTAAAAATCCAAGTGTTTAACTTCCAACAGTTTTACATGTTGAGCAAATGAGTTGCTGTAGCTTTTTGAAATGACACAATGGTCAATGGCAGCAAAGTCTTTAACAGCAAAACCAAGTGTAAACCTAAAAATATAAACAGTTTATTTGCTTTTCTTTTATGCACTTAAACCAAATTGCCTCAGTTCCACTAAACGTCCAGCAGGGGTCACTGTTAGGATTTGGGAAATGTACACACATGCATGCACAAATGTAACAGATTTACTCTTAAAGACATAAAAAAGACCATTTAGCTTTTTTTTATTTTTTATTTTTAGGATGACCTGGGTCACATTGCAGGAAATGTACAAATAAGTCTCCAGGAAATGAATGGGTAAAATCCCTGCTCTGATGTGATGGGATCATGGATCAGTGTATGCATCGAATGAGGAGCTGTTCCCTCAAACAGAAATCCACCAACTGACAGCCCACAAGCAATCCATGCATGTTGAAATATATTTCATCTGTAAAGACGCATCTGAATGAGTGCAACACGTCCATTTATTGGAATTCATGCATCTTCTCACATCTAATGATTTCAACTTTATTGCACCGAAATGAGAAAATCAATGGACGATCTGCAAGCGTCTCATCTCTGTCAGGCGTTCAGTGATTCCAATATTCTTGGACTAAATCCTCCAGTTTTTACATTTCAGAACCACAAGGTGTGCATATGCTTGGGTAGGAGCAGAGGGATTGTGCGTCCATTCAGTGTCTAAACCGAGTTTTGAAAATGCAATCAACATACAATCAGGACCTTGTAGATGGTTTATGTTCCTAAAGGGGTTACAGTTGTTCTTAACATTTTTCACTCCAACACCTGCCATCCATCCATCATCCATTATCTTTTACCTACTTCTTCCTTATTGGGTCACGGGGGGGTCACTGGTGCCAATATCCAGCAGTCATTGTGCGAGAGGCGAGGTACACCCTGAGCAGATCTCCAGTCCATCACAGGCCCACATAGTCTACTTTGCCGCGCACTACAACACCAATTTAGAGCAACAATATGAAACAAGCACCATGCAATAAAATCATAGAGAAAATTTGTCAATTTTTAGGCTGAGAACAAATCTAAGGTAAGAAAGAAATCAGAAAGTCTTACTAGACCTGACAAACAGTTTGTATTAATGTTTACAACACCAAAAGCCAATAAATGACTGGGCTGCAACTGTTAAAGACTAGTTAGTGACACAAAGTGGCGCGACAATAATCACATTTTAATTTGCAGTCACTTTTTTCAAAATATTTGCGACGAAGCAACCATAGAGCCATGTGGCTGAATTTTTCGCAACCATTGTTTGAAATTTTTCCTTTCTGTCACAAAGAGAGCTCCTGAGCAGGAATCAAAATTCAGCTCCAGAGCTCTAATTGCAAACCTAAATTGAGAAAGTTTAATGATACTTGTGAAAATATGTTTAAAGAACCTCCCTTGCAAACATAATTTACAAACTAGTCTCCAACGGTTGCAGCCCCAAGAAAAATTGGCTTTAGATTAGACGTCAAACCCCAGTGGGACATTTGGTTGCACAAAATGGACAAAAAGACTCAAAAAAGTAGTCCAGCAGACCAGATTTAACTTTTTTAGATTTTTCTACCTGGATTATTGAGCATGCATCAGGATACTCAAAAAGTACCGTATTTTCAACCGTACACGTCACACTGCCCTATAAGTCGCATCAGTCCAAATATGTCTAATAAAGTGGACAAATCCATAAATATATTGCGTGATCTTGACCTTAGAGCTGAAGAGATGAAAATTGTTAGAGAAAATCTCTCTCACTAAAGTTATTTACCCAAAAAGAACAGACTCAACAGCAGAAGAAGATTTTTAACTAGCATTTTACTTGAGGACCCATTCAAGACAAGTTACTTACATAGATACATAATGCATAAAACATGTCATAGACTGAGCGTCGTATAGAGTCATCTGCAGATGTTCATACAGTAGCAGAGTCCAGTGGGCATTCCCTCACAGCCAGCCGCAGTCAGCCAAAAGATATGAGCCATGGTAGTCAGTGAGATGGCTCCAAATGGAGAGAGAATGTTTTGGGCATGTTCTCATGGCAACAACACCAAGGAAGCACTGGGAGTCAGTGAGATGGCCTCCAGGTTGAGATAAGAGATGGTTTTGGTCGTCAGTTGGTTTTTCAGGGCAGAGGGTGATATGTTTCTCCGCCATCTCAGAAAAACAATATAAATTATTCATAACCCTTGCCCAAAAATTCTCTGACAAAAATATTTTGAAACACGCTGTCTCGTGGTGGTACAAATGTGTATCAAGCTTTGTTAAATTATCTTGGGTGGATCAGAAGTTATGGCCTGGACAATCAATGACCTTGTTTTAACTGCGACCTTGATTTGTGACCTCAAATTAAAGCTGGTGTGAATTGCATGGACCATTTCGTCTGGTGAAGATGCATGTATGTACCAAGCATAGGCACTGCAACAATTATATGTGAAGGGGACGTGTCCCCCTCACGTTTAAAAAAATCTTCGTTTGGACACCCACACATTTACCATGAAATATTAGTTCACCCAGCACTGTTTCCATTTCTATATGAACAAATCCATTCCACTTGATTAACAGAATACTCCACCAACTAAGGGGCCGTTTACACGGCGTGCATTTTGAGTGAAACCGCACCTTTCCCTCTGCGGTTCGGCTGTTTATTTACACAAAACTAGTCTCCACCCCCACTCCCCCCAGCTGAATCCAGAGGTTTTCCAACCCAGCCCTCAGAGTGGAGGTTTTCTTGGTGACCACCTGCAGGTGTGTCAGAAGTCCTGCAGAGTTGTTAAAGCACATGCGCACTACAGGCATATATTTCACACACACATGGACCAACAGAACATTTCTACTGCTTTCTGTGCTACGACTGATGGAATATATTTTGGGTCTCGTAGGTAATCTGTGCCGGGATGTAGCTGCTGTGACCAACATCTGTGTTGTGAAGAGACGCCAGTCGAATCGAGTTTGAAATCGCTAACTAGACCGTCGAGGCAGTCGTATATTTCACTCCTATATACAGGAGTATAACACTAAATGTGCTAAATAATAACAGTTTAACGATAATAAACAGTATTTCAGTTAGTGATGGGAGATACAATGAAGCTATGCTAATTGAAGCTATCTGGACATTATGTAATTCAAGTTATGTGATTTAAACGATGCGAAACATATTGCATGTTATTAAAGTTGAAAATGAAGACATCATGTTTAATTTTTATTTATTTATTCAACACAAGTGCAGTGCGGTTTTCATCCTGGTCGTGGAACACTGGACCAGCTCTACACTCTCAGCAGGGTCCTGGAGGGTGCGTGGGAGTTTGCCCAACCAGTCTACATGTGCTTTGTGAACTTGGAGAAGGTGTTTAACCGCGTCCCTCGGGGAACCCAGTGGGGGGGGGGGGGGGTACTATGAGAGTATGGGGTACCAAGCCCTTTGATACTGGCTGTTAGGTCCCTGTACGACTGGTGTCAGAGCTTGGTCTGCAATGGCGGCAGTAAGTCGGGTTCGTTCCGGGTGAGAGTTGGACTCTGCCAAGGTTGCCACCGAAAGGTTGCCCTCGTCACCGACAAAGGGCAACCTTTCGTTTCGAACCTTTCGTTCTGTTCATAACTTTTATGGACAGAATTTCTAGGTGCAGCCAAGGTGTAGAGGGGATCCATTTTGGTGGCCTTAGGATCACATGTCTGCTTTTTGCAGATGATGTTGTCTTATTGGCTTCATCAAGTCGTGATCTACAGCTTTCGCTGGAGCGGTTCGGAGCCAAGTGTGACGCAGCTGGAATGAAGATCAGTTCCTCCAAATCCGAGGCCATGGTCTTGAGCCGGAAAAGAGTAGAGTGCCCTCTCTGGGTCAGGGAGGAGGTGCTGCCCCAAGTGGAGGAGTTCAAATATCTTGGGGTCTTGTTCACGAATGAGGGAAAAACGGAGCACGAGATCAATAAGCGGATAGGTGCGGTGTTTGCAGTGAAGCAGGTGCTATACGGGGGGGGGGGGGGGGGGGGGGAGGATGCATGAGAGAAGCCGAGTGTGCTCTTTTCACACTGGACTTCCCTTGCCAGCCGCTACCTTTCAAATGAAATTGAAATCTTTTTCACTAAAGCCGGCGTTGAATTGAGGGATTCTTGGACAGGATTTCCTCATTTCTACATTTAATCAGAAACCTACTGTCTGCTCAAGTCTTATTTTCTAATCTAAACTGGTCAAGGTGCCATTGGCCTTTGGGAAGGATGGAAGCTAATACAAGTATATCACATTATGAAATGCAAAGATTAAAAACAAAGACTTTGGAATTTTAAACAGTACAAAAAGGTTTTCAATACACAGACTCCATCTAATCGTTCCTTATTCAATGTCTAAATACTCTCGTTTTAACTTTCAGTCTGTTCTTCCCCAGACCACCAGGCTCTATTATTATCTCGTACTTTTTTGGATTTTCTTCTTAAAACTTTCTTTCCCCAAATCCCCCACTCAATCCCTCTTCAAAAGTCTTGCAATTTCATCCAGACGGCCAGTGAAGAATCCAATTAGTTCGATATCCTCAATCATAACATCTTTTCTCAGGTCGAAACAAACTCAGACAGACATGCTTTTACCCCCGTGCCACCTAATTAAGAGACAATAATTTATTGCATTCCAAATGGGAAAGGGCTTTTGTGCAGTCGACTAATTGGGAAAAAAATATAAGGGGAGACAAGAGAGGGAAGCAACCAAGCAACAAGAAAAGATAAAGGCAGGAATTAAAAGGTACACTGGCAGAGTGTTCGCTAGGTGTTTGAGCCCATGCTGAGAGAAAAAGTAATTTATTTGCTGACTAACGAAAGACAGACTTATTATTCTTAAGAAGTACCGGTTGGGGTGCAGTGCAGGTTGTATGAAGACATTGATTTGATTCATCTGTTTATGAATTGTAGAGGAACATGACTCTAGATAATATGAACCCCCAAAAAACCCCAAAAAACAACATAAAATTCAGGCTAGGCTAGTTTGATTACATGTATTTGTACGCTTATATTGTTTGAGACTGACTATTTTTGATTAAGTATTGCTTTAATATGTCCGTCTCACAACCTTTCGACTGCTGATCAAAGTGCAAAATATACACTAAACTCTAGATTTTCATCTAAGTTCCAACTAACAGCGTTGCTTATTTGTTTGATTTAGTTTATGTGCACAAAAACACCTTGATCTATTAATATAATTAATAGAAAAAATTAGGTTTTAGGTAACAAATGGAAGAATAGTGATAAAAACAGATGCAGTGAAACCAAAATGTTCCATGTTCCACAAAGCATTTCTCAGCTTTAACAACACCACAAGACTCAAATCGGAGTCAGAGCTAATCTGCTGCTCGAATTGCAATTATTAACCACAAACTGCTACATTTAAACTAATTTATGGTTACAAATGTTATTAAAAAGCTGCATAAATCTCTGATTAAAATATTTCATTGCAATAGAGGGTATTCCTTCAAGAAATCAGCACATCGGTTGCCTTGTATTCTTTTTTACATGAACAAATGCAACCTCTAATATCCAGATGCATGCTCAATAATCCAGGTAGAAAAATCTAAAAAAGTTAAATCTGGTCCTCTGGACGTTCAAAAAACAAAAAGCAAAACAAAAAAGTAGAAACGTTTCGTCTTTCATCCGAAAGACTTGCTCAGTCTGAGGTGCTGTATTCAGCTTAGTCTCTTAAATAGCACCTTCTCAGAGTGGATGACCCAGTTTTGCTGCTGACCACCAAAACCAGCTGCTCACATGGTCAAGAAGGACCATCAGCCTAACAATGGATCATTAGCACATTGATGGGTGTTCACTATTCACAGGAGGCTGAGTGATACTAGCAATAACAGCATCTGTGCTGGGCCACCCTGTTGGCCAGTGGCTGTTTAGTTTTCCCCGATGCAATACTGAATTAGCAACCTCTAATAGTTCATAGTGTAAGTAAGTACTATGTCATTGTTGTATGTTCCCATAAAAATGGCAAAATTAGTTCTCTGCATTTAACCCATCACACCAGAGATGCACCCAGGTGGAGCAGTGGACAGCAAGTTAAGCGCCTGGGGAGCAATTAGGGATTAGGTGTCTTGCTTAGAGACAGACGACATGTGGGCATGAAGGAGAGTTGAACCGTGACTTTCTGGTCCCAAGTTGGCTGCCCTACCACTACACCATCTCGGCCCCCAGCCGAGTAACAGCTTCAGGGTAGAAGCTCTTCCTCAGTCTAGTGGTTCTACACTTAATGCTCCTCAACCTTCTTCCTGAGGGGAGCGTGGCAAAAAGTGTGTGTGCTGGGTGAGTGGGGTCATTCATGATGCAGGTGGCCCTCTTCCTGCATCTGGAGGTGTAGATATCTGTGATGGTGGGGAGGCTGACTCCAACAGACTTCTGTGCAGCCTTTACCACTCTCTGCAAAGCTTTTCTTTCTGGAGAGGATGCTCTCAACTGCACACCTGTAGAAGAGGTAAGGACTGAGCTTTCCAGTCCAGCTCGTCTCAGCCGCCTGAGGAAGTAGAGTCTCTGATGAGCTTTCTTGATCAGTCTGGTAGTGGTGTTGCCCCACCTAAGTACATGTAGCTGGAGACCACTTCCACTGCAGATCCTCCTATGTTCAGGGGGCGGGGGGACGGGGGGTGTAGGTGTGTTTACTCTGTCTGAAATCCACGACCATCTCCTTCATGTTCTTCACATTGATGTGAAGGTTGTTGGTCCTGCACCAGCTCTTCAGGTGTTCCACCTCCTGCCTGTAGCTGGACTCATCGTTGTGTGATGCATCTCACCACCGCTGTATCATCTGCAAATTTTACAATATGACAGCTTGGATGGGTAGGTGCAGTCATACATGAGCAGAGTGAACAGGAGGGGACTTAGCACACAGCCCTGAGGGGAGCCAGTGCTGAGGGTTATGGTGGAGGAGGAGAAGTTGTGGATCCTCACAGAATGCGGCCTGTTTGTTAAGAAGTCCAGGACACAGTTGCATATGGAAGGGCTTAGTCCTGGTGTGAGTAGTTTATCCATCAGGGTTTGGGGGATCATGGTGTTGAAGACTGATGTCAAGTCCACAAAGAGCATACGGACGCAAGAGCTCTTCTGCTCCAGGTGGGTGAGAGCAGTGTGGACCATAGAGGAGATGGCATCTTCTGTTTATCGATTCTTCCGGTATGCATACTGGTGAGTGTCCTCGTTGATGTCGATGGTAGCTTTTATGTGGGTCATTACCAGTCTTTCAACAACTATAGGGGTGAGGGCTACTGGTCTGTAGTCATTCAGACCAGTCGCTGCAGAGTTCTTAGGAACTGGGATGATGTTGGCCAATATGTGTTCTTTCTGGTTTCTTCTGCAAATTTAGGCTTGTTCTTCCATTTCAGCTACAACTCAGCATGATTTTTTTTAGCTAATTCCGTCTGTTTTTCCAGCAAGTTCTTCAGCAATAAGCATTCACTGCGTTTTCACAGGAAATGCAATTTCTCTACTTTTTCTAGTTATGCCCACAACATGCCTGGACAGATGGAGAGTATTTCAAATTCCATGTCCGCTTTGCGATGGGGGACAATGAACTGCTTCATAAAAAAGGAATAAAAATAAGCATTAGTGTTAGTCAAGGATTCCATGTTCATTTTCTGCCCAATTGTAAAAATAAATAACAATTTGCAGGGCTTAACATTCTTGGAACTGCGTCATTTTTATACAATGGCCACTAGAGGTCTAGCTCATCCAAACTGATTTAGGTAATAATTTCATTTACATTATTATTATTATTATTGTTATAAAGTTTATTCATGTTTTTTAGAACAAAACTAAACAATTCTATCTACAATAAGAAATACGATCACAAATAAAATGACAGGCAGCAGAAAGAAAAAACCATATAGCTGCCCCTTTTTACCAAAAAAATTATTTAAACAATAATAATCTTCAAATAACATAAACAAAACAAACAACTCCTTCTCAAGCAACAATTCATATAAATACACATTGAGCTATTTCATATATTTTTTAACAAACCAACTTTGATCATTCTTTTAAAAATACACATTGATCTGGCATTTTTAACATCACTCTCCAGATTATTCCATAATCTAATTCTTTGGATTGAGGGAGACCGTCCCTTCAAACCAATTCAAAATTTAGGTTTCACAAATATCTCTATCCCCTTAAGATTATAACAATTCTCTCTTTTAACAACATTTAATTGGATATTTAAAGGTAATGTGTTATTATGAGCCCTATACATAACTGATAAAATATTATAATCTACCAAATCATAAAACTTCAATAACTTCGGTTGATAAAATAATGTACTCCATGGGTGACAGTAATGCTTTCTGGTGATAATTCTTACAGCTCTTTTCTGTAAAACAAAAATAGGATTTGTAATTGTTTTACACGCTTTCCCCCAAACATCAATACAGTAGATTGTGTGGAACAATTATTGTGTTATACAACATACACAGAGCTTTATCACCCAATAACTCCCTTACTTTGTATAGTACTGCAATCAATTGAGCTATTTTTATTCTTACAGAATTTATGTGATGTTTCCATGTCAGCTTTTCATCAATGATAACACCCAAAAACTTCACCTCACTAACTCTACAAATCTCAACACCCTCGACTCTAAATGGACTGTAAATGGTAAATGGACTGTACTTGTATAGCGCCTTTCTATCTTATTGAGGTACTCAAAACGCTTTACACTACAATCTGTGCCCTCGTTTACCCATTCATACAGCACTCTACTAGATCTCTACAAAGCTAATTGAACAAATCATTCTAAAGAGACTAATCAGAGCTTCATCACATTCATACATCGATGGGACACACATCAGAGGCAACAAGGGGTTCAGTGTCTTGCCCAGAGACACTTCGGCATGTGACTGCTGGTGGATTCTAACCCACAACTCTTGCATTGGAGGACGGCTGCTCTAACCACTCAGCCACAGCCGCCCTCATATCACATAGTTAGTTTTATCCTAAGTTTAATGATAATTGATTAAGTTTAAACCAAGTTTGTATTTTTATAAATTCTGTCTGCATCAACTCCAACATTCGTTCTATATCTTTACCCAAACAAAAAAATGTGGTGTCATCTGCAAATAGAATACATTTAAAGAGTCCTGACACATTTACCAAGTCATTCACATATAGAATAAATAACTGTGGTCCAAGTACAGAACCTTGAGGAACTCCACATGTGATATTACAGAGGTCAGATCTTACATTATTTATTTGTACAAACTGTTTCCTATCTTTCAAATAGCTAGATACCCACTGTAGTGCATAGTCTTCTAATACCATATTTATTCCATTTTTCAAGGAGAATAGTGTGGTCAATAGTATCAAATGCCTTCTTTAAATCAACAAAAATACTAACACAATATTGTTTTTGATCGACAGCAGTAGTTACTTGTTCTATCAATTCCATGAGAGCCATTGATGTAGAGATTTTTTTTGCTCTAAACCCATACTGACTGCTACTTAGAATATTTTGTTTAGCAATAAATTTATCTAATCTGGTCACAAACAATTTTTCTAACATACGTTAGGACCTTGAGTTTTGAAGTTTTGGAAAAAAAGGGGACCCCAGTGACTCCATGAAGAGAGAAACTGAAAAGAAAGAAAAAGGTGAATAATTTGTGAGAACAAGACAAACAGCAAAGCGACTACGTGTGAGAATTGATGTATTGTGTGTGAAGGAGAGAGGAGGCGAGAGGAGAGGTGAGAGAAACATGCACATTTGGATATGAATGTGCAAATGTGTGCGAGCTTGTGTGTGGGTGTGTGGGCACCCGTGCCATTGTTTGTTCTTGCCCGGGTGAGTTTGTAGAGAGGAGAGCGGATATGACAGGCCTGTCTGTTGTCTTCCCAGAATAATTGCTTATGGATTACCTGAGGCGAGTCCCACTGCAGACACTTAGAAAATGACACACCCAGGTGACTTCTTGAATCATGTTCATATCCGGTCTGAGCAAGAGTTTGATTTCGTTTTGCCTGGTGTGTGTGTGTTTGTGTGAGCGTTCGCAGATCCAAGGGGGATATGTTGTCTCTCTCATCTTACTGACTCACACAGAATTCTACTGCGTCAGAGTTGTTTATTACACAAATACGTCGACTACAAGTACACACACAAACGCCACACATACGTCCTTCAAAAATCCATCATCTGTGACTTAGCTTAGTTCCGTGTGAAAACAGCTGACAGGCCTATAAAAGGAACATGGAGCAAATTTCAATGACATTCAGTATATCCTGGCAACAAAAACACACAAAAACACTTCACCCACAATGGGGAAAACCAAAAAGAAAATATGCAATGATTATTAAAATTATCTAGAAATGTAGCTCACAGCTAGTAGCTGTAGCGTTAAAACCCAGTAGAGGCCTTTCAGCACAGACTTTGCATGTTGTCTCAATGATAGTACTCCAGTTTCCTCCCACACTTCAAAAACATGCATGAATGGTTGCCTCTAGTTTCTTTAAGGCACAGTGAAGCAGTAGTGTCTAGTACCCTACCTTTTGCCTAATACAACAAGAAGTGAACTATGGTGAGCCTGAAGGAGATGAGTGACAGGGATAAGCTGTCATTGTATTTTTAATGGTAGACACATTCGTCAATAACTATTTGTGAGCAGCAGAATGGTTTCATGCCAAGACAGAGCACCACAGACACCATCGCTTTGAGGAAGTTGATGGAGAAGTACAGAGAGGGTCAGAAAGAACTCCATTGTGTCTTTGTGGATTTAGAACAAGCATATGACAGCGTGTCGATGGAGGTGGTGTGATGTTGCATGAGGAAATATGGTAGACTGGTACAGGACCTGTATAAGGACGGAATGACATGTATGAGGACAGCAGGACATGTATTCAATTCAATTCAGTTCATTTATATAGCGCCAAATCACAACAAAGTTGTCTCAGGGCACGTTACGGAAACATTCACATACATAAAAGCCAATTAGTAAAGTTCTCTATCTAAGGAGGTATGAGGACAGCAGGACATGTATGAGGACAGCAGGACAGTGGTGAGGTGTGCTGTAGGAATGACAGATAGCTTCAAGGTGGAGGTGGGAGTGCACCAAGGATCGTCTCTGGGCCTCTTCTTGTTTGCTCTGGTCAGGCAACTGAACTCCGGACCTTCTTGCTATGAGGCAACAATGCTAACCACTGAGCTATCGTCTTGCTTAAGATATTGTTTCCAAAATACTGTCAATCCATTTAAAATGCAGTTTGCAATACTATATCTACCACATGGCATGGTTACTAAAGCGAATACTGTTTGAATGAGAATCAAATCATCAAGAGCTAAAAAGAAAAGCAATTTGATTCAAATAGCCTGGCCCATGTCCCAGATGAAAATCTACATTATGACTTAGACATTGTACCTCAACAGAAGCAGGTAATACCTGATAAATGACTAACCTAATCTTCATGTATCAGAGCGAAAACATGAAATACAAATGTAATATTTGAAAGTATGTTAGAATACTTGTTTCCTTTTAAAAAACAAGATGTTCTGGTGCTCTTTGGGTGCAGTTTGCATAACTGACCAGCAGAGAGCAACACACACATGATAACTGAGCTTCTCCATCACATACTCCATTTTCATTACAAAGGAGTAAATTCACATAATTTTTTCTGTGAATCGTCAATTAAGCTGTATGTTTTCGTGTGCATGTGTACAAGTGATTAAATGTACATGCTCAACTGTATGTGTGTCTGTCATAGTACAAAGACTCAACCCTCTCCAGCCTAGTCAGAGCTGGAAGCTGCAGCCTGACATTAACAAACAATAGCCGCGATACACAGTGCAAACAAGATGTCTGGGATCACTTCCCTGTCCCCATGTGCAACAGCTTGTAGAGGTTTTTGCCTCCTACACCCACCACATTCCTGGTCCAGCACAAACGTTGCGCAAGGTGTGGATTTATGCACATTGCGCTGATTCTTCTCCAACCAGACTTTAACTGAATCATTCCACAATCAAAGCACACACATGTATATCACAGCCCCACATTGGACATGTTAATGCAACAGCTTGTGAGAGCCGTTATTTTGGAAAGCCCTGCAGTAACCTGAGGACGATTTGTAGCTCAGTGCATTTTGGGTTGCAGCATAAACATCCTACGGGTGTTGTTTGAGTCAAACATTCATTTGGTGTAGTAATTTAATGGGTCAACTGCACACCAGGGAAAGGGCATTAACACTCCGTTAACACCCTGAATAGTAATGGACCCTCAAATAGTCCCTGCATGTGCATGTGTGTCTTTATCTGCTAGCTTATTATTAATATGTCCAACAAGCTGCTTAAATATTGTCAAGCAGGATTAAAGCTGTTCTGGGAGAAACATGAGCTGCAGTTTGAATTGGGTGAGTCACAGTGTGTTTGGAGTTAAAAGAGCACTGTGGATGGTTATTTGTAGTGATAGTATAATTTTGAGGAGGAATTGCAGCTCAAAGCGAGATGGACACGGGTATACTTGAGGTCTTCTAGTTCATTTCCTCAAAGCTGTGAGGAAATCACTGCTGACAGTCCAACAGTTGACTGGCGAGTATGAATAATTGCTTCCAACCATAATTAGATTTGCTGTGTCACTGAGCAGACACATACACTCCGACCGGGGCCTTCATGTTTTAGGAACATGATCACTAAAGGTACTCAACCTTCAGCGTTCATGTCGGATCCCTTTAAATCACCGCTGCCTTCCAATGCACCCACAACATGTGACGGTGGTCGTCAATGAAAATATTCTTTCAACAGAATAACTCCTACATCACACTCACACATCTTTACATAGCCATGGCTAATAGATACAGGATACTTCCTGTCACAATTGTTCTTTTAAACATAACAAAAGGCTACCAATTGGATTTCTCTCTCTCTAACTCTCTCTCTCTCTCTCTCTAACTCACTCTCTAACTCTCTAACTCTCTAACTCACTCTCTAACTCTCTAACTCACTCTCTAACTCTCTCTCTCTCTCTCTCTCTCTCTCTCATATACGCATACATATACATATATATATATATACGCATACATATACGTATACACATGCATATATACATATACACGCATACGTATACACATATATATATATACGCATACATATACGCATGCACATATATATACATGCATACATATACGCATGCACATATATA
>NC_056520.1:6155042-6218709 GCF_014905685.2 Nematolebias whitei | reverse complement strand
ATATATATATATATATACATATATATATATATATATATATATATATAAATAAATCAACACACACACATTACATTATTGAACTTTTAGTTGTGTCAAACTTGGTTACAAAATTAAATCTTGGTAAAACCAAAAGAAAATTTAAATCGCTCCATTAACTCAAGTCAGATACCTGACATTTTCTTTTGGTTCATTTGACAGTCACTGTTTCTCTTTCAACACCAAAATTAATGATTACTGAGAAATGCTTTTCTTGGTTTTAAAGTTGACCATCTGTTATGAGACATCTGCACTAAGTAAATTTGCTAGGTTTTTAAGCAAAATGTGAGGTGATTAAAAATACTTTCAATTAAAATGTCACCGAGGGCCAGATAAAATGCTAACAAGGGTCAGATTTGGCCCTCTGGCTTTGAGTTTATTAGGATTACCTTTATCGACTTAAGAATCCCACATTTGGATTTCCTACTTTTATTCTGAAGATTTATCTTAAACAGTTCCACCAGCTGCTAAGTTAGTCTAAGGTCAAATGAAAAAGACATACTAGCATTTTATGTGAAACACATATTATGATCAGGTAAAATAACATTGACAAAAATATTGGAATAAACCTCCCTAAATAAATAATGCTGACAATACCAAACCTGTTGAAATTACATAGGAATGAAATTAAGACTAGCTGATCCCATCTGTTAGTTGGAGATCTGCAGCAAATACCTGCCTCCATCAGCAGGATCTGAGCCAATAAAATTTGTAAAGGAGCACCGCATTCATCACGAACGGTTGTAGCTCCAGACAGGAAGCACCTTTTATGTACAGACCAGCCGGCTAATGTGCACATGAATCAACAATACACACCGTCATCAGCTTCTGCACACACTTCATTTTACATATCGTCAGTTGTTTTTTAATTTTTATTCGGAAAAATGGAAATTCTAAACTAGCAGATGGTTCGTTTTGGTGACTACAGAGTGCAAACGGTATACCTCCTCATCCTCGATGTTGCAATGGGGACAAAAGCTGTGGTAGTTGTGAAGGCTGAAGATGTGTTGCCCTCATCTGCAATGCTCTGTGAGAGTAATGAAATCACTGCCTGGATAGATTGTACCTCTAGGCATATAGCTTGCAGCGCTCCGGAAAGTACGCTTCAAGAAAGAGTTGGGATTTTTAGGAGAATTTGAGGCTGAGACACACAGAAAATGATTATTTGTGTAATGATTGTAATGCGTTTATTGAGGGAGGGGAGCAAAGCTAAATTTCAAGATAGAAAAAAGGAAAAACAAATGATCAGTTTAAGTTAAGATGGAAAAGAATGCAACGCAATTTCAAACCTTTGCTCAAAAACACAAAGTGATTTATTTTAGTTTCCTCTTTCCATGGTGAAGGTGAAGGGGTGATCAGATTTTTTCCCATCTGTGTATTTGTGTGTATTCATTTGAAGCCTTGTCCAAATATCTCATGAACTAGTCAATGGATTTCATAGAGGCTCACAATGCAACCATTTGATGTACATGTACAACTCAACAAAAGTACCACATAAGACACATAATACGCCCGTCAACAAACTACTGTATTATACAATAATCTATGGCAATGGTACTGATAAGCAAACCACTTGTGTAGCATTTGACCTTGATTTGTGACTTTGACATTAGGGCTAAGTGATGAAAAGATTATGTGACATGCTGCCACCTGGTGAAAAAAACCCCATCAAGTTTTGTTTAATTATCTTGAGTGAATCAGACGCTATAGGCGGGACAAGAGAATGTTCATGGACGAAGGGGCAAGCTAGAGACTATGGCATAATCCAGCCGCCTTTCAACAGATGTATTGAATCTAGCCAAGTCGATCCAAATCAAGATGGCAACCACAACCAACTGCCTTCATGAACACAAGATTTGCTATAATTCAACTGAGTTTGCAGATATTGAGTTAAAACTTGGTGAGGTAGTAGCTGAGCACCATCCACAATACATTCATCGAGCACAAACAATTTGTACAAGGTCTGTTTTTTTAATGACACCGACTTTTGCAGTGCATGGTGTTAGTAAAATAGCCTCCCTGTTAAATTCTATTCAGGGGTACTGGAGGAGCGAGTCTGATCGTTGGTCAAACCTCAGATCCAGGAAGAACAATGTGGGTTCTGTCCTGGCTGTGGAATACTGGACCAGCTCAGGAGTCATGGGAGTTTGTCCACACAGTCTACATGTGTTTTGTGGACTTGGAGAAGGCTTTCGACCGTGTTCCTCGGGGTGCACTGTGGGGGGTGCTCTAAGAGAATGGAATTGGGGGCCCATTGTTACGGGCTGCTCAGTCCCTATACAAGCGGTGCAAGAGCTTAGTTTGCATTGCTGGTAGTAAGTCGGACCCCTTCAGGGTGGGAGTTGAACTCCCCCAGGGTTGCCCATTGTCACTGAATCTGTTCATAACTTTTATGGTCAGAATTTCTCGGTGCAGCCAGGGGGCAGAGGGATTCTGGTTCGGTGGCCTCAGGATTCCATCTCTGCTCTTTGCAGATGATGTGGTCCAGTTGGCGTCATCGTGCCTTGATCTTCAGCTCTCACTGGAGTGGTTCGCAGTCGAGTGTGAAGCGGCTAGGATGAGAATCAACACCTCCTAATCTGAGGCCATGGTCCTCAACCGGAAAAAGGTGGATTGCTCTCTTCAGGTTGAGGGTGAGGTTCTGCCTCAAGGGAGGCGCTTCGGGCATATCCGACTGGGAGGAGACCCTGGGGAAGACCCAGGACAAACTGGAGCGATGACGTCTCTCGGTTGGCCTGGGGACACCTTGGAAACCTCCCAGAAGAGCTGGAAGAGGTGAATGTGGAAAGAGATGTATGGGCCTCCCTGATCAAGCTGCCGCCCCCGTGAATGGACTTCGGAACTAGCTTGAGGAAGATAATGGATGGATGGACTTTTGCAGTGTACGGTGTTAGTAAAATATCATATATATATATATTGGCTATACCTGCTACAATCTACCCATTTTTTCTTAATAAAATGTCGCAAATCAGTAGATGGATTTTAATGAAACTCACAGAATATTATCACTGTATCCACAAGTACCAGTTTTTACCTTTTGGAGTCTCCCTAACTCAAAAATGGGACAGAAATGACTCCAACTCAGTCAATTTTACAAATTATTTTGCCAAGATTGAGTGTGGTAGTTGACAAGAGTCATTCAGGATGCAGAACCGAGTGCTACACATTGAGCAAGATCTCATATTAATACATGGAATGTCAAAAAATGTCATTCTCAAAGTTGATCTAAGCAGCTATTTTTAAAACTCTGGCATAAAAACTGTAAGGGAGTTTGCGTTTATTCAAGAAATATTAAACCTATAAGCATAAATAGATCAATCGATATTACTTTATTGTCCATAACATTCCATGAAATGGAGACTTATCTTTGACATCTGGCTCATACAAAACAACTCACTCTAAAAAGGCCATTTAACTTTTAAAAGGCTTTGCTAACCCAATAAAAACATTCTAAAATACATGATTTGATTAAAATTTTAAAAACATCTCATCAAACAATGGAGTGTCATGTGAGGTTAATAATAATAATAATAATGTCATCACAATGTCAGCACTGTATGTTTCCATACAATGGCGAAATTAGTCTCTGCATTTAACCCATCCACCACCAGGTGGTGCAGTGGGCAGCTATTGAAAGCGCCCGGGGGGCATTTTGGGGATGAGGTGTGCTGCCCAGAGACGCCACGTGATGTGCAGTGACTGGGGATCGAACCTGGGACTTTTGGGTCCCAAGCCAGCTGCCCTGCCTCTACACCATCTCGGCCCCCATATAAATAGGACCCAATTAAGGATGGTCACAGCAGAGGGAACAAATTACTTTTTGCACCCATTTTTCTTTATTACAAGTACCACCGATATAAAATAATAAAATAAGATAATAAGTAAATAGTTAATTTTATTGCTCATCTCCTTAATTCAGTTATTTCAGGGCGTTTATTCTTACAATTTACGTCACGTTACATACCAAGTTCACAACACTTGCACGCTCATAAAGAAAAGCAGCAAATTTTCTTGTCCACACATCCCGCAGCTAAACAGAGTAAGAAGAAGAGAACATCCGAGTGTGCACTGAATGTACGTCTCTCCGGCTCTCGCCTTTTCAGCATGAGCAGGAGCCGTCTCCTGCAGACTGCCAGAGCTCTGGGTGAGGCACTTCAAAGAGCTAAGAACAAGGTAGGCTGGGATGGAAACGGGGGGAATCAGCTCTTCTGTACTAATCAGCTAAGCACATGAAAAGGCACAGCATGCGAGTACTACACCGCCAAAAATATTAATGTTGATCGTAATTATAATGAAAAATATATAAAATTAAAGAGGGATGCGAGCCCCTCGTGGATACCTTGCAGCTCGCAAAACTTGCTAGAATTACATTCGGCACGTTGAGCAGACAATATGACGTTTAAGAAAAAATGAATAAAAGAAAAAGGAGAAATACTTTCATGCCATAAAACGTGGCCTTACTCTGAGTTTCTTCACTACGCATCTGTCTGGAGGCTTTGAAGAAACACAGCTAACCACTAGAACCAGATACTTTGAGCTGTTTCGGAAGTTGCTGTTTTTTTAATTTTTTTTAGAAAGAGCTTTTATCCTGGAATTATTAACTGCTGTTGACTATAGGGTAAGATTCCCAGGTTTTCAGTCATAATAATTTTCCTCACAGCTGATCATTCTCTCATCCACCTCTCCACACCTGATCATGGCGACTCCTCTGCTGGGTACTTAAACAGCTGACAGTCATTCGTCCGATGCTGGAACGTTACGGCACCTTCGGTAAGTTCAGTGATAGCCGAAAAACTTCTCTTGTGAATTTGTGACTAACCTTTTGACATTTTTTTTGTGATCTTTAAGTACGGCTCCTCCCCTGAGTTCTCCTGAGTCCTCCTCGCTCCTCGAGACCTCACCCCGTTATCATCCTGTTCCTGCAAACACCAAACATCAGCCTGGTCCAAACAACGAGCACCTCCAACCGGTCACTCTCTCCAACGTTACTCACCTTTCTGATCACGTCTTCGTCTTCTTTTGGAATCCAAGGACATTGTTTCTCCCCCCTCTCCAAAGCTACCTACAAACAATCAAAAGTAACAAAACACCAATCAGCCTAATTGATCAGCTTGACTTGGGCTGTATGATGATTATGTTTTTGGTTAAATGTGTGTATTTAAGCCAGCAGTATTTTTCCAGGACATCCTTGTAAAAGAGATTATTGATCTCAATGGATTTCTTCCTGGTAAAATAAAGTAATAAAATAAAAAAAACTGGAATCTCAACCCTTTCTCCATATCGCTCTTTGGTCCAGAAACCAAAATGCTCGTAGAAATCTAACACAAACACATAGTTTTCATTTTGTAATGCTGCATTTAGACATCAAATATAAAAAAAAGGTCTTATTTGTAAGTTTGTGTTGAGCTTCACAAGAAGAAGACGACGAAAAAGATGAAGACGAAGAATAAGAACAAGTAGAAGAAGTTTTTTTATTTTTAACAAAACTTTATTTACACAATGAGCTAACAACAGTGTTAAAGAACCATGATGATCTTGTATTGCAGTTCTCCCTGATTAGGAATGGTGCAAAAAACCTTCTTAAATCCACAGTTTCACAAAACTTTCCAAGTGTCCAGTGTCTCTGTGGAAGCAAAACTCCGACGCCAGTCTGGCCTTGACGTTGCACTTCCACAGAGCCACGGCATCGAGTTGAGGTCCAGCCTGCAGTCCGTCCCTGCGAGACAAGTAAACAGACATTTTTGCTTCGGCCACTAGAAAGTTTAAAATTTGTGATTTAAACTTAGTGGCTTTGCTGTGATGTTCTCCATTAATAAAAGCAGATTTGGTGAAAATTGTGTCAAAAAGGCTGAAGATCCTCGTCATTAGATTGAACAGAGCCGTACGCAATCTGTAAAAACATGAAAAACACTCAAAGTGCAAAAATGACACTCGTTTAAAACCTCAGGATTGATAACCGACAAAAAAAAGAGTTTGTTGAAATGGCGCCATGAAGGATCCTCCATTGAAGATCGCCGGTCCGTTTTTTGTTGTTGGAGGTTTGTAAAAAGTCCTCTACTGGTGCTTCTGACCTCTGAGCTGGTCGTCCCATACGCTGACAGCTCTGTTGTGCAGAGTTCTCGTGTTCAGGATCTTAACATGAGTCTTCTAAAGTACTTTTGGACCCGTTCTGCACAAGTCTATCTTTGGGTCTGTGTTGCGTAGTGGAGGACCATTGTCTTTTGCAAAGATATCCAGGTGGATGTCCGGGAAAGGGTCCATTGTGTCAGGCGGGCGATTACCCGTGGAGCACAGCTGCAGGAGACGGTTCTCTCCAGCTGTCACTCTCTCCTTCACCAGGTCCAGGAAGCGCTGCACCAGTCTGGCAGACCGGACCACAAGCAATGAAACCACCTCTCGGACGTTGTAGAAGTCTGGTTCAGCAAGAACAAGATCAAGAAGAACAAGAAGAGAAATAAGAACAACAAGAACAAGGAGAAATAAGAACAAGAACAAGAACAACAAGAACAAGAAGATATATAAGAAGAACAAGAACAAGAACAACAAGAACAAGAACAACAAGAATATGAAGAAAGGACCAAATATTTTACTTAATTGGTATATCCATTTGTGCTTTTTACTATGAAATTACAATTTCTTGGTGAATGTGAATTACCAGATTTTACTCAAAGAAAATACTTTGACTAATTTGATGTTCAATAGGATGTAGTTTCTTGACAATTGAATATTTATACAAACTACACATCACGTGCCATCATGAAGCTATGCGTCTTAATCGAATTGACTTTCTTCTGTCTAATCAAAGTAGAACAAGCACCTCTTCAAAACCTTTGATGATGTTGTGGACCTTTCAAATGAATGCGAGCCGTGTAGATTCAAATTGGACGTTCAATTTTTCTCCAGCTCGAAAATAGAGCGGGTGGATAATCACCAGTGCCTTACAAATGCTAGGTCTCAGTGTCTCTAATGATCAAATCTATGTGGAGCCCATTATGCTGCTATTCTACTGAAGCTTCATCAAATATCCTGTCAGAGGCATCTGAATATTAGGATTTCAATTACTGGTTAGATGCGTTGAACACTGTAATAATGTTGAATCTGTGTGTGGGTGGGTGGGTGTATGATGGGTGAGATGCAAATTCAGCTGTTACTGTCCATCAAAAACCCATGATCACAAAACCATGGAGTATTTAGCTTGTGGACACCAGCAGGAAATAGATAAATGGAGCTTGTAGCCATCTTTCTTTAAATAGTGAAATAAAACAATCACAGCAAATATGCCCAGTTTATTGGCTGCCATGCTGATTGTAGAAGTTTAAAACAATTTAAAGTTGAAATTGCTTGGTAAAATTGGAAGAGGACTCGTGTTTGAGCGGACAAAAACACGGCTCATTCATGCACCAAATAAAGACAGCAATGTTTTTGCCCATTATTTTTGTGCATGTTTTCATCAAGTATGGTGCAAAAATTAAAACTTACAAACCAAACATTCGCTCTTCTAATCCTCAGTACATTTTTAAACATAATGCAGGGCTATGTAGCGTTTTTATATATATCTATATATATATATATATATATATATATATATATATATAGATATATATAAAAGACAATTATGATTGTGTATCTAAATCAAGTTTACGGAGAACCACAAAATCTACTGGATGAATTACATTTATACATGAAATTAAAAATGTTTTGTTGCTTTGTGAAATTGAATTGGGGGGGGGGGGGGGGGACTTTAATTTAGTTTTATACAAGAAAATTAAATTTTCTGGTTTGTAGAAACATGCAGACTATTTGAATCATCCCTATATTTGTGAGAAAAGTCAAATAAATTACCCAATTATTAGAGATAAATACTAGGGTGCCAGTATGCCCTCCTCTTTTGACTGACACCTCATTTGATCAATTGGTTCGATCTATGATCTATATAATATTGATCGAGTGTTGTGTGTGTCTGGGGACATCCACAACCAATCAGCTATGATGCTTGTTTTGATAGTACAGACGTATAGCCAATCAAAATCCCGTCACATGGATATGCAATGTTCGCGGGCAAAATATATAATAGAGGCAGCTCAAATAATTAACTTTGCCTTAGATAAAAGAGAAGTAATCTTTGACTGATTAGTTATTGTTTAGACTGTTCATTGCTGTTTTAGTAATTTCTTAACATTTTCAAACTAGTTATTCCTAAAATTGGTTCTTTTACTTCAGAAGTAGTACAGGCTCTTTTAAAACCATTAATGTTCACGTATAGAATGGTGTTGGTTTCTAAACAGATCTTCCTGAGCCATAAATACATTCAATGAAGCCAGTCAAGGTGGATTCTAATAGAATTGTGATTTTGTGAATTTTGCGAAGCAAGAGTTTGTCCTTGACAAGAGAAAGTTCACGAACGTGCGAACAAAGACTATACCATAATACATCCCACTTTCGACACACAACAAAACGTTGGTCTGCACTAACCAGTTGCTTGATTATTTGTAGTGAACTCCATTATTAAGTTTGAAAACAAAAAAAAATATCTGCCTGTAAATTTGACAAACTTCCATACTGTATTGTATGGGCATAAAAACACCAGAGAACACAAATACTATAAAGATCAGTGCTATATGAAATTTATTCATGCTTTTGTTCAATAAGTTTCACCTTAAGAACTTCTCCAGCTCTCACAGGCACACTAATACTCATAGTACCCCTGTCTTTGTTCTCCTAACCCTTCCATACCTCCCGCATTCTATTCCCTCCACCCCACTCTTAAACCCAGCTTGCCTCCAAGGGATCGATTGTACAACAAACTCAATGAATTCGTCGGCAGGGCCGGCATTTCCTCTGAGACGACCAGTTGTTGTTCTTGAGCTTTAAGCGAAAAGGCAATGGGGAAGGAAAAGATGGGAAGAAATGATGAAAAAGAAGTAACGTTCAAGATGCAGGAAGGCAGATGAAGGAGCACCTTTTGAGACAGTGGCATATTTAGCAATGGGCTTTAAAGAGACTTAGCAAACATAGGTACCACAGCGTGGAGTCTAAATGAAAGGTGCCAGACGGAAATGAAAAGGGGCAACAGATAAGATAAGTACAATAGAGCGCTGTCTTATAAACATGTCTCGATGCCATAAACAGATAATAAAAAGAACAAGCTGATGAAGCAGTACTTTTATTTTCTTTGACAGAGGGGTGTATCTGGATTATTATCTTTCGAGATGAGTTTAGAAACCCTCCTTACAAATACGCTGACACCAACACTACTTGGTTGAAGAGCTTAAAAGTTTGTTACAATTTTGTAACATTGGCATGTACTTTCCACCATCAATCATTATGTTTTTAGACAGTAATACAGGCCAAAAATAACAGCAAATAAAAACATTTTAGTAAATGTTTGACATTATCTGTTTTAAACATTAAAAAGGGAGCAATGCTGGAGCAAGATATTCAAGTGGGCAGGCAGTGCAGAGTTGAGGGAGCAGTTTTATCTACGACCAGCCGCAATGGCAAGGGCAACCCCAATCATTTGAGGAAACTATACTTTAAAGTAATGTAAAAACCAGAAAGCATAGTTTACTCAAATGATTGGGGTGGCCATTTTACATATATATGGTGGTGTGCATCTTGGATTTTGATTTGGTACCCTAATTTTTGATGGTGACCTCTCTTACTCCTAGATGTAGCCACACACCAAAATGGAAATTGGCATGATGCTTTTTTCCAAGCTGTGCAGCTCACAAAACTGACAGATGTACGTAATGGCAGCCATCTTGGATTTTTAAAGTGGCAACCATATTTTCAAAAGGAACGTTTCTCTTTGTTCATAGATGTAGCCACGCATCAAAATGGAAGTCGGTACCCAATTTGTCAAGCTATTATGCATGGATAGAGGGCATTTACAATTCCACAATTTCACTCTGTGACAGGACAAAAATTGTTATAACTCAATTCTACAGAGAAATTGGGTTCCATGAGGTACTCAATGCATGAGATCTTCTACCAAAACTTAGAATTACCTCTTTGAGTCAAACATGTCTATTGGTATACAAATTATCTCATAAAGAACAAGATGCATATACGTATATCTTCCCATTTTCTTTTTTGTTCCTTTTTAATTTTTGGAAAATACTCTGTACATCAATACCCGAATAACTTTTGGAGTCAATCCAAATCAAGATGGCTGGCTACCACAATTAATCAACATCAACAAATGACTATACAAGGGGTATCCAATTCTGGTCCTCGAGAGCAACTATTCTGCATATTTTACTTGTTTCCCTGCTCCAACATAACTAATTCAATAGTTGAATTCCCTCTTCATGTTCTGCAGAATCCTGTTAATCATCCATTGATTTAGACATCTCCTGAATGCCCCCTAGCTAAAGGTGCTGCAGGTGTACATGGCTTGCCATCTGTCTATGTAGTCTGTTTTTTTCTACTTTTTTAATGAATGGATACTCCGTGCTAGTTTATGATCACCAGACTATCTGCTGAACCTGATATCCTGATACATGCTCAATAATCCAGGTAGAAAAATACAAAAAAAGTTCAATCTGGTCCTCTGGACATTCAAAAAACAAGAAAAACAAACAAACAAACAAAAAAAAAAGCAAAAGAAACGTTTCGTCTCTCATCCAAGAGACTTCCTCAGTCTGAGGTGCTGTATTCAGCTCAGTCTCTTAAATAGCACCTTCTCAGAGTGGATCAACCAGTTTGCTGCTGACAACCAAAACCAGCTGCTGAACCTGATCTTAACCATTTTCCTTGAATCAAGTAAATGTACCTTCGGAGGCCAGAAGACTTGTATCCCTTTGCTCCTGTCAGGTGTTTCTGCCTACCTCTGTCATAAACAGGCTCTGATTCTGCTGGGGAGGTGAGGAAAAATCAACAGACTTTTAATTAAATTCATAAGATTTTTTTTTTTTTTTACATCTGTTGGAGCAAATCTACTAATCCTTACTGGGGCTGACAGACTTTATCTGCATTTTATTCACTGACATTCTATGGGCCCATGCTACACAGACCTGGTACCCAATTCTGGACCACAGACATTAATCCCACGCCAGTCCTCAACTCATCTCTGTTTGGGTGGAGTGAAACCTGGATGTTTGTGGCAGTAGGGCTGTGCACCCATGTCGGTGTTGGACCCAGTTCTGACAAGGATTGATCTCGTCAATGATAGCTCACTAACAAACCATACGTAAGCTGAGTCAGGGGACTTAGGGGTTAGTCTGCCCATAACTGTGGCTGAGGTCGCCGAGGTAGTTAAAAAGCTCCGCGGCGGCAGGGCTCTGGGGGTAGATGAGATTTGCCCTGATTTCCTTAAGGCCCTGGATATTGTGGGGCTGTCTTGGTTGACATGCCTTTGCAACATCGTGTGGATATTGGGGCAGTGCCACTGGATTGGCAGACTGGGGTGGTGGTTCCCCTCTTCAAAAAGGGGGACCGTAGGGTGTGCTCCAAATATAAGGGCATCACTCTCCTTAGCCTCCCTGGTAAGGGCTATTCTGGAGTACTGGAGATACAAGTCAATGCTCTTATTTTAAATGCCTTATTTACCTTCTGTGACTTGGATTTTATGTCGGTGACTGCCACCTGGCAGAGCGTCATGAATCCAGCTACTTCTCTGATTTTTATTTTTTACTCTCTATGTTTGTAGTTTAATGCACCAATGATTTCTGTATGTGGTGGAGGAGAAGCAGCTGTTTGTAGGAAGAAATTCACCTGTAACCACCTTCAACTGACTTTTATTCAAGTTTTTAAACCAATTTTTAACTCTGAAATGATGTTTGAGTTGGGTCGCTCCCACCCATTCTATGCGCGGTTGTCTACAGACCTCTGAAATATAAGGATTTTATTAAAGACTTATTGGATATTTGGCAGGAATTATTCCGATATATAATAATGTTTTAATTGTCGGTAATTTTAATATTCATGAGTGCTGGCATAACCAGGCCTTGAATGGACATATTTCTGTAGACCTGTCTGACACCGTGCTGCCCTACATAAACCCTCTAGATCCCTCAGATCTAATGATCATTTGCTTTTGTTTGTCCGGCAGTTTAAACTGGTCCACAGAGGTGATTGGGCCTTTTCAACTGTAGCTCCTAAACCATGGAACCAGCTGTCTGGCTCTTTATATCAGACAGGCTTCAACAGGATGTTTTTAAACATGCTTCATAAATAAATTTGATTTAATTTAATTTAAATCAGGTGTGCTGGAGCAGAGAAACCTCTAAAACATAGATGATTCATTCAACCTTTATTTAGACAGGTTAATCCCACCGAGCCTCGAGGACTTAATTACAAGAGAGATAATGGCCCTCGAGGACAAGGACTTGACAACCCTGGACTATACCTTAGTCAGTTTTACAGTTATTGTCCTAAAAGTTGATGTGCTAGAAGCTGACACATACTCTGAGTGTGACATCTCGCAATATGGTACGATATTGTGCATAATATTTTCAAATTTCACCAAAAACATCTGCAACAAAAGACAAAATACATTCCCTCAAGGAATGGTTGCTATTTCATTCTTGTTGGTTTTATTTATGTATTCTCTAAAAAGTTTACTGTACCAGTTTATTACTTGTATTTGTCCCAATATATAATTGATCGCCATGAAAAGAAAAAAATGGCATCCCAAAAAAAGCAGTGGTACAAGGAGAAAATCATATCCAGATGGATAAACACCCTTCCTTTGAAATTATGATGAGTGAATTTCTTTTCCCAGAGGAGACAGAAGAGCAGCGTAACCGGATGGAGTACATCGTGTACACCAAAGAATGTTCCCGCGCACTAATGAATAGAGGAATGGCTTGAATACTTTACAAGGACAGTCTATAGATGACAGACTCAAACTCTGAAGTTTGTTCTAGTTGCATAAGTTACCATGGACTGGGTTTCTTTTGAACTTTTTATTTATTCATTGTATAATGAAAGCTGGAACTAAACATGAGCAGATTTAGACGGACGGAAGGTTTCCCCTTTTCGCTCCACGATGGAGGACAATAGATAAGGGCAGAAACATTATCACGCACAGCCAATTATGAAGGAGGAACAACATTTCTGATCACGTTCTGTTCAGATGTTGTTCTCTATTTGTGTGGGTTTTTTTTTTTGCATAAACAGCCTCTCTCCTACTGAGCTTCTCATTTCCTGCTCTGAAGATTTTCTGTCTTAATCAATAATAATCACGTTTATACTGGAGTCTCTGGATGTTGTTAATGGGATAGAATAAATAAAATTTAAATTCAAGATTCTTAAACTTATTTAATATACATGTGTTTGAAGTATTCTGAAATCTATGAATCTATAAAGTACACTATCTTTTTCAAATGAGTTATTTGAAAATTGAGAATACTAAAGTTTTAAACTAAGAAATTAAATTTAAAACATTTAGTAATTGGAATTAATAATTAGGTGAGTGGTGGCGCAGAGGTTAGAGAAGGTGGGTTAGGGTTAGGGCCTGTGACTGGAAGTCACCGGTTCTATGCCTTGAGCCGACAACATAAAATAATTGGTTGAAAAGGTGAAACACCCACACTTGGCATCAACCATGTCTGAAAGAGGAAAAGGCGGCGAAGGTCTCAGTACAGGAGGCACCAAGTGCCACCGTAAAGTCCTCTGTGATAACATCCAGGGAATCACCAAACCCGCCATCTGCAGTCTGACCTACCGCGGCGGAGTGAAGCATATCTCCGGTCTGATTGACGAGGAGACCCGCGGTGTGCTAAAGGTGTTCCTGGAGAACGTGATCTGTGATGCCATCACCTAGATCGAGCACACCTAGAAGAAGACCGTGACCACCACGAACGTGGTGTACGCCCTGAAGAGACAGGGCTGAACCCTGTACAGCTTCGGAGGTCAAACCGACAACTGGATCAACAAGCATGGGCCGAGATGGTGTAGAGGTACTGAGGCTGACCCGAAAGTTGCGATTCAGTTCCCCATCATGCCCACATGTTGTGGTGTCCCTGAGCAAGA
The DNA here is from genome assembly GCF_014905685.2 of Nematolebias whitei. NCBI lineage: Eukaryota > Metazoa > Chordata > Actinopteri > Cyprinodontiformes > Rivulidae > Nematolebias > Nematolebias whitei. The sequence continues at coordinate 6,204,696 of NC_056520.1, read as the reverse complement.
TACCTAATCCCTAATTACTCCCCACACTTACAAAGCTGCCCACTGCTCCACCTGGATATCTCATGTGTAATGGGTGAAATGCAAAGAACTAATTTTGCCATTGTATGGGAACATGCAATGATGACAACACATAGCACTTATAAACTTACTTATATCCACCCTCATATGCCCCACTCTGGGCCCTTGAGCAAGGCCCTTAACCCCCGCCATATGCTCCCCTTGGCACCCTAGATGGCAGCTCTCTGCTTTACACAGAGGGCTGTGGTAGCTCGGAGGTTTGTAGTTGCGTCAGGAAGGGCATCTGGCGTAAAACCAAATGCCAAGTCTTCGTAAAAGTTAGTTCGCTGTGATGACCCCTGAGGAAGGGGGCATCCGAAAGAAAAACCAAGTAATTGGAAAGTTTATTCTTGAAGAAAAAGCCTTCAGTAACTTGTCCTTAAAGAAAGGTTAACAAAAGGTAACCTATATACTAATGTGGAAGAAAAAGATGCTTGAAAAATGACCAAATAATAACAAACAGTAGCTGTGATGTTTTAAATTGATCATCATGGCATTGTATTATCTGGCAATGAATTGTAAATTATAATGTTTTGCATTTGGACTCAATTTTTATAAGCCCACCATGCTGCATGCCGCAGAACAGAACCAACAACACCCTGTGCAGAACACAAATTGGCATTTCTTCAAACACAGCAAGAGCTTTTTTATTACAAAATGTTTACACATGTATTTTTCGCAGCACATGTAAAGCAATAAAGCCAGGGTTGATTCGATTTGCTCAGATATAAATCAAGTTAAACTTTTATAGGGCAGCTGATCAAAAGGTTATTGTTTAGAAATACAAACGTAAACTCGAATCAGAGGATGCAGAGATGAGACAGAACTGGGTAAAAGGATTTCTAGGTCTTGAATACCAGGTACAAAAGTGTGTTTGTGTGCAGAGTGAAAGCTGGCACAGCACAAACCCACTCAACAGTTACAACATATACCTCCCTGTGCAATAAAAGCCACAGCAGTCACCTCTTTAATGATGCATTTAATTAGCTTTTATTAGTATTTATACTTTTGTACATTTATGGAGGAGTAAACGTTGATCATCTTAATCCTTTCAGTTATTTGAACTTCATATATAGTTTTAGCTTAAAGCAATGCTTTTGACCTTTATAAGAGGAGTACTTTGGAAATACTTTAATATCTTACCTTTTGTAGATGACCTCAGGTTGAAGTTAATAGATGAGCTCTGAACAGATTGGCATCAGAAGCATTTGTAATGGGCTGTGTGTGTGTGTGTGTGGGGGGGGGGGGGGGGGGGCACTGGTGGTGTGTGTGTCTCGGGGTTCTGGGGGTCCTCCCTCAGAAAAAATTGAATAAAGTAGATGCTATTTCCCACATTCTGGTGCATTTCAAAGAGTTGTTAAACATCTGCGTTTACATACATAAGTAAACACTTGATTCAATAACTATTTTAGAGAGCACGGCACAACAAGACGTAGCCTGAACAACAGCTCTCCTTGTATGAATAAAGCAAGCTCTGCTTCTCTCAAGCATACTAGCAACCCCACCCCCCCACGTCAAAAACTGCCGGAACTAATGTAGTGCTAAGCTAGCTTTGTGCAATACAGACGCGTTAGCCGAGATGCTACAGATGTAGCGTTCTGCTTCTCTTACACATCCTAACTCCCCCCAACCCCGTCAGAAATTATTAGCACTAACGTGGCACTAAGCTAGCATGCAAAACAGAGGTGACTCCCCCTGTGGTCTCCTCCTCCTCCTCCCCCCGTGAACGCTCTGCCAAGGCAAATGGCATATTCAGTTTATTCATTTTCAGTTTATTTATGTAGCGCCGAGTCACAACAGAAGTCATCTCAGGGCACTGAACAGAAACATTCATATGTAAAAATAAGTTAAATGACCGAGGGGAAACACTGCATGCGGTGTGGAGTTGGTGTAGATAACCAAGAAAACCTGGAGTGGAATTTTAGTGGGTTGAGTATTCTCCTATTAATCAAGTGGAATGGATTTGTTCACGAAGAAAAAGAAAGCGCTGGGTATGTCTTGGCAAATGTGAGGGGGTCCGAATTAATGTTTTTTAAATGTGTGTGTGTGTGTGTGGGGGGGGGGGGGAGACGTCCCCTTCACATATAATTGCTGCGATGCTTACGTCTGAACAGATTGATAGGCTGACAGTCAGAGTCTGAAGTGAATTGCAGCTGTCCTAAAATAACTTAAATTTTACAGATCACCATTACTACACTTTTTACATCACACAATTTTGTGGCAGAAATTAGATTATTGCAGAAAGTGGTTTGAGTGGCACCAGCAGTGCTACAGCTACTGTAGGTGCATCTCTTGCTAAATGTCCTTATATGAAAACCATATAATTATGTCAGTGTAAAGTCTAGACTTACTTGAAGGAATGCATATTGTGACCTTTTATGCTAGAGTTTTACACAAAGTTCATTTTGTATTGAGGAATAAGAGTTGTAGCCATTTTGGTCAAATCTTGAAAATAAGGTCATGTGGAATTTCGGAAGCCAACAGAAGTTGTCAAGCTCAGAGCATGTGTCGCGAATGACTTTCAAATACTGCCACACCAAATATTTGTTCAATGATAACTGGCAATAACTGACTGAGATAAAGCCATTTTTAGACAAACTGAACAAATAGTTCACAAGCCCATGCCAAAAGATCTGAGCCAAATCTCTAGCGAATGATATAGTGAATCTTATAAGAATCAGCAACAAGCGGTAACAAGTTTCTGAGACGAGTGCTTTCTGGACTGGAAATGAACAAGTCATGCAAGTAAACCTTAATGTTTTTAGTGCAAGATTTTCAAGGGAGGAGTTACACTGTGTGTAAAGTAGAGGAAGACTTGATGGAGGCAGCGCAGAGTGACAGAATCTGGCAAGTGGAGGGAGCAATTTTATCCACCACCAGATGTGATGACGGAACCAGGCCAATGGTGGTCTTGGCTAGTATAAATACATTTTTGGCAACTCAATCATTTGAGGAAACTATTATAAAATCTAGACAGCATAGTTTCTTCAAATGATTGAGGTAAGCAGTTTACATTTAAATACTTGGCAGTCACCATCTTGGATTTTGATATGGCAACCTAATTTCCAGTAGTGACCTTTCTTACAGCCACCAAAATGGAAGTTGATACCTCACTTGATTTTCAATTGATTATGCTCACTAAACAGATGGATGGATGGACTAAGGGTATTTCCAATTCCAATTTTCACTTTGCGTCAAGGGACAAATAATCAGCCCATCCTTTAAAACACACAATTTATAAACCAGCCCACCTCTAAGATGCATTTTCCAGAGCTCCATTGAGCTACACTTGCCTGAACTGTAGGTGCCAGACCAGCATGCATTTTTAATTTGCTTTGTTTCCAGGATGTACAACACAGGCAATGTGTCTAAATGAGATAAATATGCTGCTCTAAAGGTAATTACAAATTCCCTACTGAGGTCAGGGTCACTTCTATAAACCCTTTCAGAACATAACCAACACTGCACTGCCAAAAAAATAACAACAACAACAAAAAAAAAACCTGATCATTGTTTTCTTCTTTTCTTTATTTTTTTCTTTGTCCTTTTTGAGAGTGGCTGTTAACTCCCCAAAGTCACTTTTCCTGTCCGTCTTAAGAACGGGGTAAGCAATATTGTTTTCGCCTCATTTCCGAGGCAACCTCTGAAACTGACTCCCGTGTCAGGCCAACATGTGCTGACAAGCCCCTGCTGAAGCGCCCCACCACACACACACATACACACACACACACAAAGTATTAAATCCTGCAAGGCTTGGATCACCTCCCTCATTTCTCAAATCTTGATTGACTAGCTCTGCTCACAGGCTGCCAACCCTCCAGGGTCATTTACACTGCAGCAAGAAGAAAGGGGATGGCAAAAAGAGACAGATCAGAAAGAAGAAAAAAGCCCAATAAGGCGAACGAATATCGGGGGTTAAGAAAAGAGGAAGCCAGTCTCGTGTCTCACTGTCAGAAAAGCTTCCAGATTTGCGAAGCTGTAACTTTCATCTCCTTTCCCCCCACTTTCTTTCTGATTTTCTTCTCGTACATCAGGAGGCTGTCCCCTGGAACTTGGTTGTTAATTAATTTTTTTAGAACAAAATCAGCTAGAAAACCAAAAGTTTGCCAAGTGTGGACTCAAGCAAAAGAGTGAGATGGTTGAAATGAACTAATGAAGATTAAGCACACTTGCGTTCAACAGCATATTTTAAAATATTTGATCAGTTTGGAGCTTTTTTGTTACCTTGAGAAAAAAAAAAGCAGTGTTATATCCATTTATGACCATCTTTAGGATTTTCTACCGTGGTTCAACTGAACCTTGCCAGCAAATGATGCCCAAACTCTAAATACTGTTCAAGAAGCTTTTACAAGGAGAGCAAAATATTTAGGGTGTGCAAGTTTATTTACCTTGGGACAATGGGGCCACAATGGGGTAGCGGTAGGGCAGCCAACTCGGGACCCGAAAGTCTCAGGTTAGATCCCCAGTCATTGCATTGCGTGGCGTCTCTGAACAGCACACCCTATACCCAATTGCTCCCCGGGCACTTTCAACAGCTGCTCACTTCTCCACCTGGTGGTGGATGGGTTAAATGCAGAGAGCAAATTTCGCAATTGTATGAAAACACACATTGATGACAACACATAAGACATTATTATTATTATTATTACTATTATTATTATCATAAACAGCAGAAAACAAGATGAGTGAAGAAGAAAGCAGGTGGAGTGGATGGAGACTAGCTTAGGGAGGCAAGGCTAAGATGCATTGGTGCCAGAAGCATTTGTAATGTGGATGGGTGACACACTGGTCAGGGTGGAGTGTCTGGGGGTCCTCCCCCAGAAATTTTTGAATAAAGTAGAAGCTGTTTCCTGCATTCTGGTGTGTTTTAATGGGTTGTTAAACATCTACGTTTACCTAAAAAAGTAAAAACTTGATTCAATAACTATTTTAGAGAGCAACAAGAAGTAGCCTGACCAACAGCTCTCCTTGTGTGTATAGAGCACACTCTGCTTCGCTCATGCATCGTAGCTAAGCTAGTGGTGCACAATACGTATGTGCTAGCTAAGATGCTACAGACATAGCTCTCCACTTTTCTCACGCAACCTAATCCTGCCACACTGGTCAACAACAGCTGTCACTAACATAGCGCTAAGCTAGCGCAATACAGGGATGTCTCCCCCTCCCCCACCTGCCCCGTCAAGTGACCAGAGTAACACTGCATGCAGTGTGTTGAGTTGTTATAGGTAACCAAGAAAACCTGGCGTGGATTTTTAGTGGTTTGAGTATTCTCCTATTAATAAAGTGTAATGGATTTGTTCACGAAGAAATAGAAACAGCGCTGCGGGAACTAATATTTCATGGTAAATGTGTGTGTGTGTGTGTGGGGGGGTCCAAACAGATATTTTTTAAATGTGAGGGGGGCATGTCCCCTTCATATATAATTGTTGCGACTCCAATGCTAAGATTGTTTGAACATATGCAGAAGAGGGAAAGTGTATATATTGGACAAAGGATGTTTCATACAGAGCTGCCACAAAGGAAGGAGGAAGACCGCAGGAAAGATACAAGGATGTAATGAAGAAGAACATGCAGGCATATGATGGAAAAAGGTGTTAGGGACAGAGGGAGACAGAGGCAGGTGAGCCTAAAGGCAGTGTCCAAAAAGAGTATACAGTAATTTGTAATGTTCTTCAGCAGTAGCAGTACCATTATGTTAACTCTTACTTTAACAGACCACAGCTAATTGTCAACTACCTACTACTAACCTAACATTTTGCACGGCTCAAACACAAAAGACAGAAATCATCTTTATCTATGTGCATTCATCTGCATTCATTAATCAGTGCATCTCAGCAGCTTTGCAGTCCTTGACAGGCTATAATACTGCATGTCAACATCACAGGACCTGAGCAGGCTGTACAACCTACTTAGTGGTTTTGCAAATCAAAAAAAGGGAAATTCAAAAGGCGAAGCTCTCAATTTACCGATCGATCTATGTTCCTACCCTCATCTATGGTCATGAGCTTTGGGTTGTGACCGAAAGAACGAGATCTCGGATACAAGCGGCAGAAATGAGTTTTCTCCGCAGGGTGTCTGGGCTCTCCCTTAGTGATAGGGTGAGAAGCTCGATCATCCGGGAGGGACTCAGAGTAGAGCCGCTGCTTCTCCACGTCGAGAGGAGCCAGTTGAGGTGGCTCGGGCATCTGATTAGGATACCTACTGGACGCCTCCCTGATGAGGTGTTCCAGACACGTCCCACTGGGAGGAGACCCAGAGGAAGACCCAGGACACGCTGGAGGGACTATGTTTCTTGGCTGGCCTGGGAATGCCTCGGGATTCCCCCGGAGGAGCTGGACCAAGTGGCTGGGGAGAGGGAAGTCTGGGCCTCCGTACTTAGGCTGCTACCACCGTGACCCGACCCCGGATAAGCGGAAGAAAATGGATGGATGGAAAAAAAGGGATGTAAACTTTGAATATTCTAGTTTTTCAGATATACTGTGAACAAAAATAATTTATTAGTTCTACGGTCAAATAAACATTTGTAAATGTATGTTAAAATAGTGGCGTGAAACCAAGTCCTCGAATTTAATTTAGCCACTGCTGATATATTTTATGGATATAGGGTGACTGGAATTGAATAATGGATTTTCCAGAGTTATAAGAGACAAGTCTTGCAACATTTGATTTGGCTAACTTGCAGAATCTAAACAAGAGTTAGCATTTAAGTCCACACGTTCTCATAATTTCATATCAAAACATTATTTTTTTGCCATTTACCCCTCTGTCTTTTTAACTTACCCAAATGTGAGAGTTTCTTTGCACCAATAAAACACACCTAAAGAAGCTGGAGTGGTTGTACATCCTGTGTAATGGGGTAAAACTACCTGAAGTCGATGAACAAACGTTTAAGGACCGTAGCCTAAAAGCCTTTCAGCTGAAATTGCAGAAGACTTTACGGAGTCCTGAACTTTTTCTATATACAAAAATATTCTTGCATTGTTAAAGATTTAGGTATATAATCTTGATCAAATAATGCAAAGTCAAAATGTATTTACGTGTGTAAGGGAACTAAGAGAAACATGCCAAGCACAAATACATGTTTGAATTTTCGAAAGGATTTGGTGACTAACAATGTAAAGCAACACTGCTCAGCTTTATGTTGGGAAAATCACACACAGACAGTACAGTAGTATAACAACAAGGCTTCTGTGGTATTCACCCAACCTAAAAAAAACCCCCCAAAAAACTTTACATATCAACTTTGCAGAATCTGATGGCATTTAGGGAAGTCCAACACAAAAGACCCAGATGATCTATTGCTAATCCCCAAGTAACACACCTCAAAAATACCACCAGATGTTTGTTGTCCCAGTCCTTTTGTGTTGAAGCTACCTTGCTGACAAAATGGACCTTCTTTCCTATTGTTAGGATGTATGTGCAAAGAGGATCCAAATACAGACTTTAAAGCTGAGAAAAAAGGAAAATAAGTTAAGAAAAATTTATTTCTGCAGCCTGAAAGCTACTCGTTAGACTAATCGTCTAGCTATTTAACAGTCACTAATGGTGTGCCACAAGGCTCAGTTTTAGGACCCACTCTTTACAATTTATATAAATAACATAGGGCAAAAGATTCCTAATGCCTCCTTGTAACTCTATGCTGACAATACAATTGTTTATTGCTGAGCTACCACAGTTGCCAAGGTTTTTCAGTTTCTACAGTCTGCATTTGACATCATTTAGTCAGGCTTGTTCCATCTCAAACTGGTGCTAAATGCTGATAAAACCAAAGGGAAGTTGTTTAAAAACAGAAAGTTGGTGCCAGCAACTCTGCTCCCTGTCTCATCCATGCTTGCTGTTTCTATTGAGTTTGTGGATTCTTACAAATACTCTGGAATTTTAATTGATGCACATCTCTCTCTCTCTTACGCCACATGTTGAAAGCTTGATAAAGAAACTGAAATTAAAACTGGGTTTCCAAAAAATGTTCAATCTGGTCCTCTGAACATAAAAAAAAAAAAAAAAAAAGCAAAAAAATATAGAAACGTTTCGTCTCTCATCCAAGAGACTTCCTCAGTCTGAGGTGCTGTTTTCAGCTCAGTCTCTTAAATAGCACCTTCTCAGAGTGGATCAACCAGTTTGCTGCTGACAACCAAAACCAGCTGCTCACATGGTCAAGAAGGACCATCAGCCTAACAATGGATCATTAGCACACTGATGGCTGTTTACTATTCACAGGGGGCTGAGTGATACTAGCAATAACAGCATTGTAAGAGGGGGACAGTTGAACCCAGTGGCCTCCACCCCTGTTTAATGATGGACGATTTCTTTTCACAAAGATGGCCTCCTTTACTCCTCTCTCAAACCATCGTTCCTCTCTGTCCAGGATGTGAACATCTTCATCCCTGAAAGAGTGACCGCTGGCCTGGAGATGAGTGTAGATCGCAGAATCCTGGCCTGATGATGTTGCTGTTGATGAGCATGCATCAAGATAAAACTGGGTTTCTTTTTCAGAAATAGAGCTTTCTGAACTCTGAATGCTAGGAAACGCCTTGTAGCTGCATACCAGCCATTGATTATGGTGACATTATTTAAGGAATGTCCCTGCCAGCTGCTTGCAGATGGTGGACGCCGTCTACCATGCGCGCTAAGATTCATAACTGGTTTTAACTACCGTACCCATCACTGCACTCTGTACTCCTTGATCAGTTGATCTTCGTTATCTACACGTAGGCTCTCACAATATTTCATTTTAATCTATGAATCACTTGTTGGTCTGCTACTTGGTGTAGGAGCAGGGCAGCCGACTCGGGACCCAAAGGTCCTGGGTTCGATCCCCGGTCATTGCACATCTCATGGTGTCTCTGAGCAGGACACCTTACCCCCAGTTGCTCCCCAGGCGCTTTCCATAGCTGCCCACTGCTCCACCTGGTGGTGGATGGGTTAAAAGCAGAGAGCCAATTTTGCCATTGTATGGGAACATACACTGATGACAATATGTAACACATTATTATTATTATTACTTGTATCTCCTCCATTATGTCACGTCATTATTGCAGTTACGGCATGCACTCTCAGGCCATCATTACCTGCAGCGTCCCTTCATTGAGGACTCAACTCAACAAAAAAGCCTTTTCTTACTCTGCTCCTGTAACCTGGAACACCTTGCAACAAGATCTGAAGTTGTCCACTTTGATTTTTTTAAGGGATTTTGATGTAATGTTTTTCAGCAGTAAAGGCACCATTATGTTTACTCGTACTTTTACAGACCATAGATACTTCCTGTCATCTTCCTACTATCAATTCAGTTCAGCTTATTTATATAGCACCAAATCACAACAGAAGTTGTCTCACGACACCGACTACTACTAACCTAACATTTTCCACTGGTTCAAACACAGAAGACAGTAACCAACTAATTCTAAGTGCATCATCTACCTGTCTGTGGATTTTCCACCTAGTCTCTACATGTCCCTGTAATGGACTGAAGACATGTCCAGGGTGTCCACAGTGACTGCTGGACATAGGCACCAGTGACCCGAAAAGGAAGGAGCGGGTAAAGATAATGGATGGATGAAATAAACCATGAAAAGACCATTAGTACACATATAACAGAAGTTAAACAGCGTTCCTCTTAAAAATGGTTATTACACATATTTAACAGATTTGCATTTTGATACACTAGAGGGGAGGACAATATACTTGTGAAAAACTTGGACACATCGGTGCAGCAAATCACACGCTGGCACAGCCAGTGCAAGTGGAACAGCCCTTTACTCGACACTATGGAGATAAAGTGGTTGGTTTTTATGTGCTGAGGTGTAATGAGGGTGAATGAGGGAATTAGTCACAGGTGTGCAGGGATGAGAGTGATGAGCTGGCACCAGAGCAGAAGAACAGTAAGGGGTGAAGACCCTTTAAATGTAAATGGAACATTTTAAAGGGTATTTTCCGAAACTTGTTGTTGAACTTTGGAATTTTTCTTCCAATGCCAAAGAAAGATGAAAGATTATATTGACTGAAAAAGTCCTGAGTTGAAACAATTGTCCTAAAATTACAAACATTGCAGTAATTGGTACTTTACCTATTCTTACTATATTTCTTATGAAGGATTAAGAATTTTAGACATTTTAAGTCTAACATAACTTTTTACAAGTGGCAAACCATGACTCCAAAGCCTTCAGTTGAACATATTATAGCAATCTGATAAAGGCTACTGTTGAAAAAGTCTTGGAATCGCAGAGAAAGGGAGGCGTCAGTGAAGAGCACCGGAGTTGAGCCTTTTGTCATCCAGTGCCTTCGGTAGAAAGAGAGAGACATGAAGAAACGGTAAAGCCGATAAATGAGAATGAGGTTGATAATTTTCATTTATCATGCGATTAATTGATTTATTGTTTATCGCGACAGGCCTACTTACTTAAGGTAGTAACTTAGTCTGAAATGTTTAATATAACAACTCTGGATAAAATGTATTGGTTAACAGATTTGGCTCACTATTCGGCAAGAAACTGGTTAGTTTTGTCTCTCTGTCACCCTTAATTAATGCATAAACAGCAGTTATTAATGATTCATAAAGTGTTTATAGAGGAATTAATAACATATCTATAAACTATTTATTAGCCATCTGTAAGAGGAGCCTTATTGTAAAGTGGTACCATTTCATGATATAGACATCAAATCTAAATGGAATATTTAAACTTAATGTTCTAGAGCCAATATAATGTCTGTGTGGAATTTTTATTTTATTTTATTTATAGGTTGCAAGTGAATGCATCCCAAATCTTCACATGGTCAAAACACCCGAAACAAAAAAAACAAATAAAAGAAAACACCTTGAAAGGCCTGAAGGCTCAGAGTCACTTGTGTTGGTCCCACCCACTCTACAACAGCATTGTGATTCATTAATTTTCCCGTAAGTTTTTAAACGAACTCCTACAGTCTCTGACTGAGCTGAGCCTTCTCTCATGACAGTGAAGTCCTAACCAGTGTGAAAGCTTCGTCAAACATGTTTCTGTCTGAATATGCTAATGTCAAAGAATATGATTCAATAGCCATACTTTAATGGATTGAAATCATTTCTTACTCAGCTGTCCATCATCTTCAGCTTGTTCTGAAATCGGGTCGCGGGGGCAGCAGCCTGAGCAGGGAGGTCCAGACATCTCTTTCCATAGCCATCTCTTCCAGCTCTTCTGGGAGGACTTCAAGATGTTCCCAGGCCAACCGAGAGACGTAGTCTCTCCAGCTTGTCCTGGGTCTTCCCCGGGGTCTCCTCCCAGTCGGACATGTCTGAAGCACCTCCCAATTAGGCACACAGGGAGCATCCTTACCAGATGCCTGAACATCAACTGGTTCCTCTTGATGTGGAGGAGCAGTGGTTTTACTCCGAGTCTCTCTCAGATAACTGAGCTTCTCACCCCATCTCTAAGGGAGAGTCCAGCTACCCTGTGGTTGAAACTAATTTAAACTGCCTGTATCCGTGATCTCGATCCCCAGTCATTGCACATATTGTGGTGTTTCTGAGCAGGACACCCTATCCCCAGTTGCTCCCCGGGTGCTTTGAATAGCTGCCCACTGCTTCACCTGGTGGTGGATGGGTTAAATGCAGAGAACCAATTTTGCCATTGTATGGGAACATACAATGATGACAATACATAATATATTATTATTATTCTTTCGGTCACTACCCAGAGCTCGTGGCCATAATTGACAGCAGAAACGTAGACTGACCAGTAAATAGAGAGCTTTGCCTTACATCTCAGCTCTCTCTTCACCACAATGGACCAGTACAGAGTCCGCAATACTGCAGATGCTGCACAAATCTGTCTGTCAATCTCAAGCTTCATTCTTCCCTCAACTGTGAACAAAACCCAGAGATACTTGAACTCCTCCACTTCAGGCAGAACCTCATCCTCGGCCTGAAGAGAGCAATCCACCCTTTTCAGACTGAGGACCATGGCCTCAGATATGGAGGTGCTGATTCTCACCCCAGCGCTTCACACTAGACTGCAAACCACTCCAGTGAGAGCTGAAGATCACGGCACGATGATGCCATAAAGATCACATCACATCACACAGGATGGAATCCTGAGGCCACCGAACCAGATTGTTTGAACTTTGTTAGTGAAATTGTGGAAAAAACCCTATAATGTTTTATCTAAGTCAAAAAGTTTCATTTTTTTTAAATAAATAACTGAGGCACGCAAAATAAAATCTACTTTTCTGTGCTTCTTGCTTACCAGTTCAAGTGTGCAAATGTTTTTTTACAAAGTAATTCTAAAATATGGCAGTGACTTAGAGCTCCTCTTTAATGGACTTATGGTGTTCTCAAATCACCGGCTGAAGCAGCTTTGTCCAAAAATAATGTGTGTTTATACTATAAAGCTAACTAGACAGAACCAACGAGAGACAGCAGTGATGACTGCTGTACTTACCGTACTATTTGCCATATAAGTCGCACCTTTTTGCTTAAATTTGCACGTCCTGCGACTTATACACCGAAGCGACTAATACTCCCTCCCCCCATGTTTATAACCCAATTTTTGACTGAGATCTGACGATTTCATTCATTCTGACATGGGAAATATTAAACACTACCATTTTCAACCACTAGAGGGCCCTCGAGCAATATGGCAAGCCATATGCCTCATTAATAGGTAAAAGTGGATATTAATGAGACACTTGGTTTGCCATACCAAACTACCTTTGTCTCGCTCTGGAACTACTGGAGCAAATGTCAAATCAGCTGCATTTTGCCGTGCCACCCAGGTGAAATGCAGCTGATTTGACCGTCAAAGTGCATTTATTAAGGAGAAGTTCAACTGAGACACACCTTTACTATAATGTCAGGCAAACAAATAACTATTTTTAATTGTTAATTTTGTTAAATTCTTATTAAAGTCCTCCTGTGTACGCTCCCGCGGCCGCCATTTGGCAGCCAATAGATTTTTGGCACAATACCGGCCCACGTTTGCGGGTGGTCAGGGGTAACGCATAATAGATGCGACTTATATGGCAAAGCGACGTATTTATGTTTTTTCCACTTTATTAGACAGTTTTGAACTGATGCATGCAACTTATATGGCGGCATGACGTGTAAGGTGGCAAGTATGGTACTCGGCAACTCAGCTCTGTGACTACCATCCCATTGTGGCTCCAAGACATTAACAGTGGTCGTTTAGCTTCAACACCTAAATAAATTAGCTCTAAAGAAACCGTACGAACTGTAATAATATCACAAAATTATTTTGCAGATTGGGCCCCTATAAAAAATTCTGCCGATTAGTAAAACAGTTATGAGACAAATAAGTGATCTTAAGGATACCTCATTGTTTTTTTATGATAAAATGAGGTGGGAGGAAAAAAAAAATCATAGCACCTTTCTTTCTTGAAGCACCGGTGCTTGACATTGCTGCCACTTTGATGCTTCTGTGTCATTTCACCCAGTTATAAAACTTCCTGAGCATAAAAAGCTCTTCGGCTGCAGCCATCAACTAGGAAGTTTCAAGATGAAAAGGAAGGAAGGAGAAAAAAATATATCAAGACCTTCAGAGAACAGATGTGTTGAGCAACTATTTCAGGCCATGGTAAAATAAAATATTAAAAATAATTACATATAACTAGGAATATGTTCAATATTTCAGAACGTAAATTACATGCCCTATTTTACCTGTCTATGTATGCTAGACATAAAATACTAGACATATCCAGCACAAGCAAATAAAAAAGTTGTTCATGTAGGAAACTAATTAACTAACAATTTTAATGGATAAGAGCAATTTCAAAAGGAAGACGGAATGTTTACTGTGACATCATCTTTCATTTCCTCTCCTCTCTTTTATCCCAGCACATCGGTGTCCTGCTGACCGTTCAGGCTTCGAGAAACAAAAGGAAAGAACAATCGCCAAATAAACATCACGAGGGAGGAACGTCGCACGGAGAAGATCGGGCTCCATGTGTCTTTGTTTTTCCAGAGGGGTTCAGCTGACACATACCTTTGTTGACAAAGACTCACGGAAACGCATCCTACAGCCTCACTAATACACAAAAATGTCAACAGTATTTGTTAGTACTTTTGTAAATGTCTGCCATGCTGACAATTTAACATTTTAGAAAACAAAATTAACGTTTCAGTTGTGATGCGAGCTGAAAATTTCCTCTTGCTTCACGTTGATTTGCCATATATAAACCTAGAAATGATCTAAACTAGAGAAATCCAATTTCCTGCAAAATTGCAGTGTGAATGCTTATTGGTGAAGAACCTGCTGAAAACAGCTGAAGTTAGCCAAAAACATGCTGAAATGTAGCTGAACTGGAAGAACAACCCAAAGTTAGTTAGCAGCAGAAAGCAGAAAGAACACATGCTGAATTAGGTTTAAATAAGCAGAAATGAGCACAAAAATGTTAAGGAAATTAGCTAAAAAGCTGAAATTAGAAAAAAAAAAAAAAAAAAAGCCGAAAAGTAGCTGAAAAGGCAGAAGGAAGCTTGAATTACCAGGAGGAAGTGGAGCGAGCACAACTGTGCCCAACTTGGCTGAAAGAAGCGAGAATGACCACAAAAAGTAGAAATAATCTGAAAAAAGCAGTGATGTGCAAAAAACAGCTGAACAGTAGCTAAATAAGCAGAAATAAGCTTAAATTACCAGAAGAAAGGGGAGAAAGACAAAATCTGCCCAATTAGGCTGAAGGAAGCAGAAATGAGCAGAACAAAGTCGAAATTATCTGAAAAACAAAAATTTGAAAAAAACAAAAAACAAAACAGCTGAATCCAAAAAAGTTCAATCTGGTCAAAACAGCTGAATATTAGCTGGAATAGCAGAAAGAAGCTTAAATTTTCAGAATCAAGGGGAGAGTGCACTTTTTTTCGGAATTAGGCTGAAAAAGTTTAAAAGAGATCCAAAAATGTGGACTTAGCTGAAAAAGCTCTATCCATCCACCCATCCATCCATTATCTTTTTACCCGCTTCTTCCATTTTTGGGTGACGGGTGTCACCGGTGTCCATGTCCAGCAATCACTGTGTGAGGGGCGGGGCACACCATGGATGGGTCGCATGTCCATCACAGGGCCACATAGAGACAAACAACCATTCACTCTCTCACTCACACCTAGGGACAATTTTAGTTACCAATCAGCCTAACATGCATGTTTTTGGTCTGTGGGAGGAAACCGGAGTAGCAAAAATGAGCATAAAATCTAGAAAATATTTGCCAAAAGCTGAAATTGGCAACAAACTGAAAAGTAGCTAAAAGAAGCAGAAAAAAGCTGAAATTACAAGGAGGAAATGGAGAGAGCACATTTCTGTGGAATTAGGCTGAAAAAAGTTGAAATGAGTCCAAAAAATGTGGAATTAGCTGAAAAAGCTTAAATTAGCATAAAACCGCTATTCAGTAGCTGAAATAGTAGATAATGCTGAAACTTGCAGAAATCAGTTGTAGTTAGCAGAAATAATCTGAAAGGAGCACAGAACAGCTGAAAAAAAAACAACTGAAATAAGCTGAAAGTAACCAGAAAAAAGTTTAAATTAGCAGAAGGAAGCTGAAAGAAGCCGAAGTTGAACAAAAGTTGAAAGGAGCAGTAAAAGGTTATAAACAGATCTAAAGATTTGAAGGATGTAAAATGAGTAGTTAATTTTCTATGAGAAAATGGCAGAAAAATCTAAATGTTTCAAAAAGCTAAAGCTGCACCAATACCAAAAGTCATAGCAGGACTGTCCTTAAAGAGCTGAACATTTTGATTTACGATTTGTCGAAATGGGCAGCACGATGGCACAACTGGTAAAGCTGCTGCCTCTAAGCGAGCAGGTCCCTGGTTCAAATCCTGGTCCGGGGGCCTTTCTGGGTGGAGTTTGCATGTTCTCTCCGTGCATGCGTGGGTTTTCTCCGGGCACTCCGGTTTCCTCCCAAAGACCAAAAACATGCATGTTAGACTGACCGGTAACTCTAAATTGTCCCTAGGTGAGTGAGAGAGTGAATGATGTTTTGTCTCGTTTGTCTCTATGTGTCCCTGTGATGGACTTGCGACCCGTCCAGGGTGTACCCCGCCCCTCGCGCAGTGATTGCTGGACATGGGCGCCGGCGACCCCCGTGACCCAAAATGGAAGAAGCGGGTAAAAGATAATGGATGGATGGATTTGTCGAAATAGCTTGAAAACTGTGGGATAAGAATTGCGACAAAAAATGTACGGAAGAAAAGTGGAACACAACAGAGTGAATGCTTCACAGTTGCTCCATTACACTGCAGAACTAACACTGTGCTGATATTTACTGGATTAGGTGCATTATCTTGCTTCAGAGGTATTTCACCACATGCCTTCCACTGCCTGACATGATTCTGTACTTGTCACCTCAGAATCAAATAAAAAATGTGAGTCTAGGAGGAATGGAAAAAAATGATAGCGAGGCAGCTGGCATCTCCTTGGCTGTTTAAAACATAACATGAATTCTCATTAGGCTTGGAAAAAGAAGCTGCAGATGGCAAAATCCATTGCAGAGCACTAATATTTCCAAAAACATTAATATGTCAAGCCACATTTTGGTATGTGTAATAACGTGTACTTCTGTGTGGGTCTAACTGGTGGATTCCAAGTAGGACGCCCACAAATGGAAGGCAATGCACAAATGACACCTTCAGTGTGACAGAGACAAATATATGCACACTTGAAGCTGGACCGTCTGAAAAGTGTCACTGCCATCAATTGGAAGTCGACTCCGCATTGGGTAAATTTATAGCCTGTATGTATTGCAAAGCCTGGTATGGCACCGGCCACAGTTGATCCAGCCCCTAGTGCTGGTTTTGTTTGCTTTCAGCAGAGCGCCACTTCAATGTGGTTGGGTTTCGTCATAGCAAGACCACACAAATTTCAGCTCAGCAACAACTGCATATCATCTTTTGTCCAGGACATGGTGCTATCTTTTGTGTTGCCATTTTTCCTAAAGAAAAATAGGAGTTCTCTATCAAACAACCATCCAGAAGCTAGTAGCTGAAGGGAACAGTGGTAAGGAGCAGTCGTAGGAAGTATGTCTCATCTGTGATGTGACCCTCCCAGGCCAGCAAACCAATAAATGGTCAGCAGTCTGCTGACGTCAAATCTGAAGCACCTGTCCTGCCCGAATGGAACCTCTGGTCTTTGGGTTGTAAAAGTCTAGCTGGAACTGAGCCAGATTGCCCAATACCAACATTGAAAACCTGGGGCCGAACTAGGGTCTAGCAACAGACAGGGCCTTACAATGCAGAAGGGCCATTAGACCCAGTAGCAAAGGGCTGGTATAGAAACTTCTAGAAAGACACTTTATTTAAGAAAACATTGTGAGTACTTTGGTTGCACAAAGTCTCTATCCCATGCAAAACAGGCTTAGACTACATTGAAACAAGTGGCACACCACTGGCCTCCATCACTTAGGGATTAGAATAGTGAATGATTGTAGTTTTTGAGATGAGTTTTTCAAGATTTTGAGAGGGATCAGAGCAGGGTCAGAGTGCTCAGGGTGCCCCAGTAACTCACATCCAGGCAAGGGACATTGAGCTCCTTGTTTTCTTTTGTTCATAAAACTATTGGGAATCACTCTTTGTCTGATCTGTCACCTAGGACCAACCTGCATTGGGAGACCCTACCAGGGGCAATTACAATTGTCCCCAACAGCATAGCTCCTAGGATCATTCAGGCGCACAAACTCCTCCACCACAATAAGGTGGTGATTCAAGGAGGAGCAAATAAACTAGAAAGCATAATTTTCTCAAATGACTGGGATGGCTGGTTTGCTTATATGGTGATGGTGGTGGTAATGGTAAATGGACAGTACTTATACAGTGCCTGTCTATCTTATTTCAAGATACTCAAAGCGTTTTACACTACAATCTGTGCCTCATTTACCCATTCATACAGCACTCTACTAGAGCTATGCAAAGCTAATTGAACAAATCATTCTAAAGAGACTAATCAGTGCTTTAGATCACATTCATACACTGATGGGACACACATCAGAGGCTATGAGGGGTTCAGTGTCTTGCCCAGGGACACTTCGACATGTGACTGCTGGTGGATTAGAACCCCCAACTCTCACATTGGAGGATGACTGCTCTAACCACTCAGCCACAGCCACCCCTTGGCTTGGCTTTTGACATGGCAACCCAATTTTTGATAATGACCTTTGTGCCTAGATGTAGCCACTTATTAAATTGGAAGTTGGTATGTAGCTTATTTTTAACCAGTGTTTTTATTTTATTGAGGGAACTATACTTTTAAGCATTATAAAACCTAAAAAGCATAGATACCTTACATTTTTGGGGTGGCATCTTTAAGTATATATATGACAGCAGCCATTTTGAAATTTGACGTGGCAACCCATAAGACCCTTTCTTACTCCTAGATGTAGCCACACACCAAAATGGAAGTAGATATCTTACATTTTTCTCAAGTTATCATGCTCACAACATGCATGGATGGACAGTATTTCAAATCCCCATACCCACTGCCCCGCTCCACAATGGGGGAAAAAATAGCCTCAAGGTACAAAGTAATTAAACGTTGGCATTGCAATGACAAAACAGTCCTCTATCATACCAAGTTTTAGAGAAATAATTCCTTTTTAGAGGTTCGTCAGCACTTATTTCTGTCCTCACTTTAACCCAACCAATCTTAGCTTCAACTACTGTGGCCCCAGCCTTACAAATATTACACATTTAATATGATCCCCAAAACTGATAGTGCTTAGTGCTGCTCTTTGGTCTACATCCCTTGGTAACTTTCAGTCAGGATTGAGGATGTGAACGTGACAATGCAGAAAGGAAAAAGGTGATACTGGTTCTGTCGGTAGTCTGCATTTTATGTTATTTTTTTACCTCAACCAGAATATATTTCACATTCCCTATAAATAAGAATTTGTAAAATGCTTGCAGAACTTTATAAAGGTAAAAAAAGCACTGTGAAGTGTTCTGTTTCTGCTGAAATGGCTTGTATATGAGAAGACATATAGCTGAACAAAGAATGTCTATTCACTTTCACCAACTCAAAGAAGAAAAAGGACATCAAAGTCCTTTCAACTGTTTTGAGTGACAGAAGATGCATAAGAAATGTACGACAGAAAAAAAAGTGTTGAACATCAAGGGTTTGTGTCTTCACTGTACAAGACAACAGCACAGCTTTAACTTCTCTTGCAATATAAATAAAACTGGCCTGGATTTACATGATATTTCTTTAAGCTGTAAGCTTTTTTCTATTGAACTGACAGAACCAAATACCTATAGCTTTGAAGAAACCACTGTATTGGTTGATAACTCTACCCTTGAAGTTGACGTCAAACACTTTTTGTAAATCAATGATAAATAATAGTTATTCAAAACATTGTCCAAATCCGCCTTCTTTATCTCAAATATTACTCCAGTGGATAAAACCATAAACGTAGCGGAAGCTGCAAGTGGAGCACACAAAAATAGGTCATGATTTATAAAAATTTGTTGCGCAAAATGCAGTTGTACAACTTGCTGGATACTTAGCGGCAAAGACTTGGAATTTAGAAATACTGCGACTGAAAATTTGGTATTTTTCTCTTTCAAATATTGATATAGCTGTTAGTCTACAACAGTAACAGCCCGGTTAAACACTTCTCTAACCCTCAGACATCCCACAACAACAATTTATCTACTGCATCTGAACCTAATGTGTGCTTAGATTGAGTTCGCTAATCCAGAGAGTTTCAATAGTGGTCAAGACGTCTTATCTCAATTCCAAGGATTTCACATGTTTTCTTGTTTAATACTGCAACATGAACATATGTAAAGTTATTAAACTTGCATGAAATACACTTACAGACAACAGCCCATTTCCACGATATGTACGGATGCATATACTGGCAATGTCTCAGATACATCTCCAATGCTAATGCGCATTAGCTTTGTCATCGTTTTAATGTGTTAGCCCAAACCCTTGTAACTTTATTCAAAGTCAGTGATAATGACAAAATGAAACACCTCCTTTTTAAATAAATTGTCGGCAATACGTCTTCATGTCTCTTACAAATCAATGAGACTAACCTCTACAAATAAAATTTGAATGAATGTATGTGAGGATTTCTAGTGTGTCTCTTGTGGTCTGTCCTGCTCTCCTCAGTGTTTCTCCCTCTTTAATCAGCTCCTGCCTCTGCCACCTGTTCTCCTTCCCCAGATGTTTGTCATCGTCTATTCATTGTCTATTCATATGTCTGTGTCTCTGAGTTCCTCGTTGTCTGGGCATTGTCTTGTGTGATGTTATGGTTCTGTCTTCCTCTGAGTTATCCCCGAAACCATGTAAGTTTGTTGCAAGTCAGCTTTTGTTTTTCTTAATTAAACATATTTATTTTTACTTTAAATCCTGAGTTATCCGAGTTCTGCCTGCACATGGGTTCTACCACACAACAGACTTGTGACAATGTAAACAGGTGCAATGCCAATGTGTATATGTAGCTAGTTAGCTATCTAGCTAGGAATGCAAACAGGACATCATGATTGTTACAAAATATTTTCAACTGGAATTTTTTTCTAATTTTTGTACTTGTTAATGAAAGTGAATGCTGTTCGTCTCCATGAGTCCCTGTGATGGACTTGCGACCTGTTCAGGGTATACCCCACCTCTCGCACTGCCATAGCTGTACATTGGCACCAGTGACCCCTGTGACCCAAAAAGGAAGAAGTGGTAGAAGATAATGGATGGACGGAAAATTGTTGTAATGGTAATTTGAATCTGTAAGGTCATGGGCCAATTCCTCAATAATGTTAAACTTAAAAATTAAATCCATGTCATATCACTTCATCGTCACCCTTTATTTTAGTATCCTCCACTACTCATGGCTTACCCTCTTATCTGCTTTAGCTATTGTTCTCAACTTATAAATTTCCTTCCACCCAAGCCCCTCCACAACCTTGCTCTGAGCTGAGCTTGTCTATAGAATGTTAAAAGCCTCTAACACTGATGTCCCTGCAGAGCACACTGTCCTGAGAAGGGTGGCTGAGTTGAATGCTAAACGGACCTCAGCGGAGTCGCTGATGCTCGCCTCTGACGAGACCTGTCTGGTGCATAACCTGCGTCAGTGCTAGACGAGTGGAAAAGTGATAAAAACCGATGTGAAAGGGAATGTTCATGTCAAACAAAGACTGACAGAGAGACAGTGATCGAAGGAGGGCATGTGTGGTGGTGGGTGTAAAAATAAACATGGGTAAAACGGGGACGGCAAATTAGGTTTCGTACATTTCTATTCCTGTAAACTGTGCTCTGTCTAAAGCAAAATATTAATTCCTATACGTGTGTGGGTGGTCTTTTGTTTTAAACGTTGATGCACTGCATGGATGCTACAGAGCAAAATGACTCAGGTTTTAAATAGAGCTAGTATACTCATAAACACAGCAGACAAGCATTTACTTTATGGCTGCCAAAAGGTTACTACCGCAATCAAAATATTAGCAGAGTGCCCACCACTTCCCTCCTAGCATGCTGACACGTAGCCACATTTCCAAGCAAATGACAGGTGTTTGGTATGAAAGATCAAGCACTTTTAATAAAATCCAAATTTAATTTATGGAGCATCTGTTGCACAATGACAGATTGCCACCCTGACACTTCAGTAACCGTGGTGTGATTTCCACTGGTGGTGGCTTAAAATAAACAGCATGGATGTTTTTTTCCAGTCTTGAGAGGGGGCAATATCGTTGAGCGCCTGCAGCAAAAATGTATTTGTGTGTAGTAATGTTTCCGTGTGTTCGTTTGTCTTTTAATAAAAAAAAACCATTAGTTTCTACAACTTCTAAACTTTTGGAATCCAAATTCTAGATGGTAGCTAAAGCTAATCACCATACAACACAAAAACAGCTATAAATCAGTCCATTCTAAAGATGTTGATGCCAAATTTGGTGTGGTGTTAGCTGAAAGTTATCTCCATCACATAAAATGAGTGCTAACAGATCATGCAAGATCTTTGCCAAAAACTTTGGCAATATCTGTTGGAATCTTCCATGTCCATGCATTACCAGAATGGCTTATGAACCACTGGGAATATTTTATTGGGGACTGCCATTGCAATGCATGGAAGGCACCTATTATTCTACACCTATTAAGCATTTCTTTCTTTCTTTTTCTTCCGTTACTGTTAATGCGGCCCAAACCGCAACGTGTACCACCACAATGGTGGTACCATGGTGATGTATTTTACTAACAAAGCCGCCATATTTCCCCATAGGAAATGAATGAGAGGGCACTCCTCACACTAACTGCTGCTGTCAAGACACATGAATTTAGAGTGTAGATGTCCCTGACGAAAACGGAAACTCACTGTTGGATTTGTTTGAAACTCAAAGAAAGTACTCATCAGATATATTGATTAACATTTGGAGCCATTTTGATTCTAGATGGCTGCCACAGCTACCTCAGCAAACACAAAATTGACTATAACTCGGTCATTCTTTGAGATATTGAGCTGGAATTAAGTATGGTTGTAGCTGGTGGCAAGTTGTTATACATTCCTAATGCAAATTAAATATCCAAGATGCCCACCTTCGCTAAAAAGGAAAAAAATACCATAACTCAGCCATTTCTAGAGCTATTCAGATGAAATTTGGCGTATTGGTAGCTGAGAATGATCCCTAACAGACTAACTGAAAGTAAAAAATCCAATATAGCTACCTTAGCTAAAAAGGAAAAAATACCATAACTCAGCCATTTTTAGAGCTATTCAGCTCAAATTTGGTACAGTGGTAGCTGAGAGCGAACCCAAACACAAAGTACTGTAAAATCAACTATTTTAATCGGTAGCAGCCCCCATCAAAGTTTCTCCAGGAACTTTCTAGTCAACTATTAAACCTGTAAGTATTAAGTGGACTTATGTAACACTGGGTTGGGCAACATGTTTTTCCCAGAGGGCCATATCAAGAAATTTAAAGCAACTGAGAGGCCAAATATTGAATTGGAATTGGATAATTTTCTCTTTAGGACATATAATCTGAAGAATGTATTCAAGCCTTTTCTTGCATGCTTGACATAAAATGTGTCCACAGTACCTTTTAGGAATATAAAACATACAAAATAAATAAATAAATAATAATAAATAAATAAAACAGCTTTATTGTGAATAAATTAGCGTAAATATGACAAAAGATGAAAATTGTAATTTTTTTTGCAATTTTTAAGGTTCAGTCTAGTTTTTAGAATACAACATTTAAAAAAATGCTTTAGCCTATTATCTGGGTTTCAGTGTATTTGTCTAGGATGTTTAAACTTCCTTAAGTTTCATTGATAAAATGCAGGTTTTCATTAACTTATTTTAAAATTTGTTTTTTCGATTGAGAATTTTTGGCACCAGATGGATTGTCCAAGGGCCACTTTTGGCCCTCGGACCATATGTTGCCCATGTCTGATCGAACATCTACAAGTGAATAACTTTTGAAGTCAACCTTAGTGAAAAATGACCTCCACAGCTAATTATAAGAAATGGCTCAGTCATTTTTACAGATGATCTAAAAGAGGGTGTGGTAGTACCTTGAAGTCATTTCTAATAATCTCTGAGCGCCACAGATTGACATCATCAGCATAGACTAAAATAAGCATTACAGTTTGTTAGCAAAACGAATCAATAGAATGATTCAACAATACTGTACTCCCAAGTAATATTTGGATTTACAGTTTAGCAAGCTTGAAGTCAAGCAAATTTAAGATGGCTACCACAGATAATCAGATCTACTTTTAAAAATGACCAATACAGTTCAATATTGAGCAAATTTAAGAGATGGGAGATTGCACAGAACATTTGCAATATTTGACAAAAAAGCTTTGGTTTTAGCTCAAAAGTTTGGTTTGAAAGGCAGTGGGAAGTATGCATTCCCTTAAGAAATGCTAGGTTTTAAATAACAAATGCCAAAGTACTTCCTATACTCGCCTTTTTGTTCCAGGGGATCATGCTGAACCTTATCAAAGCTTTCTTTGACTGTGAGGCAGCCCATCACAGAGCAGAAATTTCTTAAACATGTAAGTAAAAGTACAATTAAATGTCACCACAGTGAACAACATCCTCCTCTTAGATCTATCACCTTCATATAAACAGATGTGGGTGTTTAAAAAGCAAAAGAATAGCTCAGCAGCCAACACAGTAGGTGGCAGCCTTGGAGAAATTACAGACTGTAAAAAAAACACAAACAAACCCAACTGAATTTATATCGTGTGTCAGCCAGTTCATCAGTATTCTTTCAGAAACACAACAGGGCCATGTATGGCTTGCAAAAAACCTTGAGACAACCAAAACACCCCTGCACTAATTTATTTTGTCAAGTAGACAATTTACAGTGTTACAAAGCCAAAAACAAGAAACAGTTAAAAAAGATCCTACTTATATTATGCTTGTTTGACATAGAAGACCAACTACTTTAAGCTCTTCATGAAAATGTTATACAACTAGGTTTTTATGTTGGTTGTATTGGGTTTAAACACACCCCAGGGATGTTTTGTTTTAATACACTGTAGGTATCTCAATCTAATGTCCAAACAAATGAGGAAATGTCCCTTGTCGTTTAGGAATTGGAATAGTGAATGTTTGTAGTTTTCAAGATCAGTGTTTCTAGACTGGAATTGAACAGGGAATGCAAGTAAACCTTAATGTTTTTGATGCAAGATATTCATGTACCATGCCATACCATGCCATGCCATACCATGCCATACCATGCCATGCCATACCACACCATACCATGCCACACCATACCATGCCACACCATACCATACCATGCCATACCATGCCATGTCATACCATGCGATGCCATACCATGCCATGTCATACCATACCATACCATACCATGCCACGGCATACCACTTTATTTATAACATACTTAAAAACAGCAACAAGGCCAACCAAAGTGCTGTACAGCAAAACAAAACAAAAGGACACAGGATAAAATACATGGATCCACAGAAGTAAAGATGAGAACTAAATGACTACCATTATAGAATACAGACAAAGGTACCTGCAGGTAGGAGTACCACAATGTATGAGTTGGTCTTTTGTTTGTTTTCTTGTCCAGACAGCACATAATGATGGATCCTGGTGAGTGGAGGACCACTTGGGCTCACACACAATGACAGAGTCAGAGGGTGGCCAATGGTGTCCTTGGCCCCCACAGATTAATCTTTTGCAAGCCTGAAGGCCACCCTCATTTGAGGAAACTATATTTTAAAGCAATATAAACACTAGAAAGCATAGTTTTCTCAAATAAAAGTTGTGGTTGTGGTCCATTTACCATCATCTTCATTGTTATGTCCAAAGTGTTTACAAGCATTATGTTTTTATAAAAGAGAGGGAATGCCATGATTCACGTCTGTCGGCGATCAGCAAAATTCTTCGTAGCTGGTGGCCATAGCATTTAAGTGCTCCCCTGTTCTCTATCTGGCACCAGATTATTGAAAGTCTTGCACAAGTAAATGTCCAGCAATTATGTAATTGTTCTGACTGATCCCCTCATCCTGACCCAAGTTTCTGTGCCCTTGATTTTTCCGTTTCGTCTTGCAAAACTTCCCAGTGAGTTTCCACAGATGTGATGACTTCCACCAGTCTTTTCAAAATAAAGCTTATTGAACACGCTCTGTGTCTGGTTGAATTTTTGGGTCCTTCACTAAATTCATTACGGGGAAATGTTAATGAGAAAGTGAAAAAGGTTCGTAGGAGTGTGGGAAGTGTTTATAAAGCCTTAAAAATCTATAAATATTAAAATTAAAATAAAGCCGCTACTTCGCGGATTTTCACCTATCACGAGTCTCTCTGGAACATAACCCCTGCGATAGGTGATATCTATATATATCTATATATATATATATATATATATATATATATATATATATATATATATGTATATATATATAGTGGTGGCCATCTTGGATTTTGACTTGGCAACCCAATTTTTAAAAGTGACCTTTTATTATGCCTAAATGTATCCACATACCAAAACAGAAGTGAGTACCACACATATTTTCAAGTTATCATGCTTACAACATGGATGGATATTTCTGGAGGCAGCCATCTTGAATTTTGACATGGCAACCCAAAATTGTAACTGTGTGTCGGTACCTCACTTACCGTATTTTCCGCCGTACATGTCGCACTGCCCTATACGTTGCATCAGTCCAAATACGTCTAAAAAAGTGGAAAAATCCATAAATATGTCACTTCGCCGTAAAGTAACATCTATTATGCGTCACCGCTGACGCATTGTATTTGTTACGCATCACCGCTGACAACCCGGAAATGTGGGCCAGTGTTGTGGCAAAAATCGATGGGCTGCCAAATGGCGGTCGCGGGATCGTGGATGGGATGACTTTAACAAGAATTTTACAAGATTAACACTTAAAAACAATTATTTATTTGCTTGAAATTATAGAAAAGGTGTGTCTCAGTTGAACTATTCCTTAAAAAATGCACTTTAATGGTCAAATCAGCTGAATTTCAAAAATAGCTTGGCTGCCTCACAGAGGGAGGAAAAAAAGGAGGAGGAACGCTGCTCATTTCTTCGAAATTTAATAAGAAAAGCACCTAAAACAATTATTTGTTTTGCTCGAAATTATAGCAAATGTGTGTCTCAGTCTAACGTTTGCTTAATAAATGCACTTTAATGGTCAAACTAGCTGCATTTCGCTGGGGCGGTGCAGCTGGTACTTGCTCCAAGCAGTGAGCAGAACGAAGGTGGGGTACTAAGGCAAGCCGATTGTGTCATTAAAAGCTGATTAAGATTCTCAGTCATCCAGGACATGGTAAATTCAAAAAAGTTCAAGAAAAAAACAATAAAGTATAAAATAAAGTCCAATGTTTTTTGTCTTGAACTTTTTTAAATTTGTTATTAGCCACGTTTACCCATTACATGCAACAATGGCACACCTTACTGCTACTACTCTGCTGCCATCTAGTGGCTGAAACTGGTACTGCTCTTTTTTTCTAGTCAGAATTAATGAAAACGGTCATGTTTCAGACAGAAATTGGTTTATAAATAAGGGAAAAAAAATCCATAAATACGTCGCTTTGACCTATAAGTCGCAGGGCATGTAAATTATGTAAAAAAAACATGACTTATAGGCTGAAAAATACGGTAGTTTTCAAGTTATCATGCTCACAACATGCATGGACGAATGGATAGGGAGGTATTTCCAGTTCCCTTTCTTTGCTCTGTCACGAGAGACAAAAAGTAGGAGGGAGGCATTTAGTGTCAGACTTGCCGCTTATATACAAACAAATACAAATAACGAGCTCTCCCTTCGAGCATTTCTGCACATATTTTTCTAGCACTCATTTAAATGAACAGCTGCTGTGTTGAGCATTATCTAAATACAATCAGGATGCACACACCAAGAGCACAATTTGAATTTTTCTCACTCTGTCTTGGCATTTCACCATGGCTCGTCAGCACTTTAGCAAAAGGGCTTTTCACGCACAAACACAATAAAGCCCCCAACAGGCGTCTCAGGTGGGCAGGAGAGCTGTAATCCTCTTTCCATCTAAGCACCTTTTTACCGGAGGGAGAGGCAGAGCTAAGAGCCAGAATTTGTCACCCTGTTCCCTCCTTCAGCTGCAGGAGTAGTTGCACGGGGTATACACAAGGTGTGAAGATTTATTTAATTGGCTGTCTTGCCTGTATTCAACAAGATGCTGTAGTGGGGGGAAAAAAAAAAAAAGAAGAAAGTTTTAAGGCGTGCTGCAGAATTAAGTAACCATTTAAAACCTTTTTTCATAAATAAGTCTTGTGTTTGACATAACTGAATGAGAGTAGAGGGCGGTGTGTATGAAAGTGTATTCACACGTATGGGGAACTCTTGCAAGTCCCTGACAGGAGCTAAAAAGGCTTTTCAGGGTGAGGCGGCGAGGTCGAGACAGAAACACACACTCTTTACCCGAGAACACAGGCCTCATTTAGGTTGCCACAGGATTAGGCATGCAGTCGCACAAGCGTAGGAATTAAAATGCAAATGGGGACAAGGATTGCACATAAAGATTGCAACAAGATGAGGATGAAGTAGCGTGGTTAAGGTAGGACGCAAAGTGTGTTGTATTAGTATTATTGAAATTGTTTCACCATAATTATTCAAATTCAATTCAATTCAAATTCAAAAATACTTTATTAATCCCAGAGGGAAATTATTTTGTTGTTGTAACTCGTTATCCTAATTTCATTAAGAGATGTTATTGATACTGATGGCTGTAGACAGGAAGGATCTCTTGTTGTAAAGGTCCATCCCACAGTGGATCCTAAGAAACTGGCTGCAGATGCCGTCCAATCCGTCCACCCAGACTCGGCTGGCCTCTCGGTTGCCCCGGGTTGTAGTACCGCCTGAATGCCGGGCAGAACTCCTCCCAGAGCGATGGCCACTCCTCCCAGCAGTCTGCCAAGCTCCTCGTCGCTGTGGACAGCCAACTGTAGGTGCCAAGGGACGATCCTGTCCTTCCGCTGTCCTGAGCCGTGTTTCCTATTAGTTCCAGGATTTCAGTGGTCAGGCGCTCGAGCACAGCTGGCAGGTAGATGAGAATGCGTTCACATAACATCCTTTTCAACTCATTTGGGATGTGGGGCTGTAGTTGAGATATTATTTGAGCTTTTGAGATGTTAATCAGCTGCTGTTGGTTGTCGAAAACTGCCTTGTTGCCATGGTTATGCATCATAACAAATGTCCAACACTTAATAATTAATTAATTAACACTCAATTATTGATGTTTTGGAAAAATCATGAAGACTTACGACTGGCAAAATGGACTATGTACTGCAAAAAGAACCTTCCCTTCATGCAGATACAAAGCACTAACACGCATACATAAAAAACATAAACACCTAAGTTGCAACTGCACCATGTTATTTTTTTCAACTGTATCAGTTTTCCAATTAAGTCCCAAGTATATTAGACATCAGTGAATAGGAGTTTGACATTGAGAAGGGTATGCACCACTGAGGCAATTATAAGTTTTCTCTGCTTGCATCTGCCCTCCGGCTAAAAACACAGAAGCAGATTAATCACTTAAAATGGCCTAAACTAAAGGTTAACCATAATCCCGCACATCATTGTCCATATACAAACACACACAGGGACACACTCGCACAGGTTTCTCTCCTCCTTGTCACCTCACATGTCCTCTGACTGGACATAATGAAAGTTAATGAATAAATCCATAACTTAGATTTTAAAAATGAGACACCCTGCACAGACAGGAAAGGACAATTCTCTGGACATGTTCGGAGATTTGAGCAAGGTGAGAGAATCGCCTTGGGAAGGTTATAGGGGGCAGCTAAATTTGAGGCCATGAGAAAACTGCTGGGAACAGCTGGAACAGGTAGGAGAATATGATCAGTGAAAAAAAAAAACAACCTTTGCCGTTTATAGCTGTATAGACGCATTTGTTAAAAGGGGTGGTGTGTAGAATTTAGTGACACCTTGTGGCGAGAAATTAAATTGCAGCTCAACACCAAACTTAGGACCTTTGTTCCGATAGTCAATAATGTAGAGGAGGTAGAAAACAGAGCCTTGGCGTCTTTTCAGGGACTCCACCAAGTCATTGGTTAAGGTATGTTGATGACACCTGGGTTAAAATTAAATCTCAGGAAGTCCAACATTTCACTGATCACATCAGGACTCTGTACCACAGAGCAGACAGCGTCCCCACTAACTCAGGAGCCAGGCAGAAGGAGAAATCCCACACAAGACAGGCTCTAGAAGAGCAATGTGGATATCCTAACTGGGCCTTCCTGAAAGCAGAGAAGAAACCCAAACAGGACTCCAGTCAGCCATCAGGTGAAAAGGAGGAACCCAGACCAGTGGTCATTCCATATGTTAAGGGAGTATCAGAGAAACAAAGACTTTTATTTTCTAAACACAACGTCCCAGTGGCTTTTACACCCCAAAATACATTAAAGCCTGGTTCATCCCAAAGATCCAGTCCCCCGGCACAAACAGAGTAATGTTGTGTATGCTGTTCAGTGTCAGGAGGGCTGTGATCAGTCTTACATCAGGGAAACTAAACAGCCACTGGCCAAAAGGATGGACCAGAACAGAAGATCAACACCATCAGGCCAGGACTCTGCGATCTACACTCATCTCCAGCCAGAGGTCACTCTTTCAGGGATGAAGATGTTCACATCCTGGATAGAGAGGAACGATGATTTGAGAGAGGAGTAAAGGAGGCCATCTTTGCGAAAAGAAATCGTCCATCATTAAACAGGGGCGGAAACCTCCATGTCCAACTGTCCCCCTCTTACAATGCTGTTATTGCTAGTTCGACTCTGCTGGGAAAACCTTGGATGTTCTGTGTTTGCCGAACCTGGTTCTGGAGGGCAGCTGCTGCGGTCGTTATTATCATCAAGCTGCTAACAGAACCTGCTAACAATACCTGCTGATGCCGTTAACAGAACCATGCTACTGAAAGAACCTCACTGCCTTTTTGGATAAAAGACGAAACATTCCAAAAAGAAGAATCTGTAGAAAGGACCCGACTTAACGTTTTTAGATAGTCAATAACGTTTCATTTTTTTCATTCACTTTTTAGGAATGAAAAAAATATATTTTCCTTTAAACTACCTCTTATCATATCATAACTGAAACTTATAGGTCATTTCACTGTTATTTTTTAAAGAGACTACATCACCGGACTCCTTCACAAACAAGTGTTTGGTTTGTCCTTTCAAGGATATCGCAGAAATTTGACAATACCTCATTAAATTATTGTGAGCTGTATTAAGAATATAAAAACATAGGGTTTGATGTTTTTCTTGCCTTTTTTCAGTTTATTTTTATTTCAAGAGCTGATCCAAGTGTTCTTGCTGTGGGCTGTTTGGAGTGACTAGTTAAGTGTGTGGGACTCATGCAGTGTGAGTGCTGCGATGGTCAGAAACAACATACTGCTGAAGGAGGATCTGTTTGTGCAACAGATGTAGCACCTTTACAGTCGATTAGCCTTCTGTGTGTGAAACGACGTCTGCCATATGCTTGTCAGAACACTGACTTCCATCATAATGACTGAAGTACCACAAGTTGTTTCTATGCCAGGAGAAACTAAACAGGCTATGACTGAAAGTGGAAAAAACGGTACCGGAATTAAACCATGCAAAAAATGAGTTCACAAACACTTGGTTGCCAATAAGACCTACTTGATTGGTTCATGCGTGCAAAGAGAAAGAGGACTACTAGGAGTAGAATACAAATTAGAGAGGAGGTGGTTCCTAGGGAAGCACCACAGTCATATGATGCACAATAAAAGGGTTTCTCACAAAAAGTAAACATTTGTTTGAATCAAGCAGAGTAGCTTAGCGTAACATGCATTCTTTAAATTTAAGGCCAGTCTGGTGGTTAATTTATGTTGTTTTTAATCATTGTTTTACCAATTTGCTGAGTGTTAACAGAAACCACTTGTGAAATAAGCTGAATTTAACCATTGACTTGCAGTTTTACTTCAACGTGAATTTGCATTTATAAGCTTGTGTCCTGATTTTGCAAAAAAAGAGGCATTTACTGAGCTGAAGAATACATTTTGGTTTGGTAGTTATCAGCTGTGAACAATAGATACTTTAAAAATTATTGTTGGAAAAAATCTCTCTTACTGATGTTTGCTCAAAAGAACTACACTCAATGGCAGGAGAAGATTTTTAACTGATATTTTTACTTAAAGGTCAGATTTTCAGGAGACGTTACGTAAATATACAAATATACACAGACGTATACGCACGAGAACCAGTCAAAGAAAAATGGCCACAAGCAGTGATATTCGCTCGTTTTTATACCCTTATCAGTCGATCAGGGTTTATTGTAGTTCAGGGGGTTTTCTCCAAGCTAGCTGTAGTCTCACATGGCACTCTTGGCCTTCACAGCACAGGCATCTTTCCAGTTCAGGACAAGAAAGTATTTCGGGAGACAATTCGGTTGTTTGTTCTCAGAGGAAGAATGTTAATAGTAAAGCGTCCATAACCTTTGACCAAAAAACATCTGACAATATTTATATAACCCTAACACCATAACCCTCAGCACTGGCTCTCCTCAGGGATGTGTGTTGAGCCCCCTTCTGTTTACTCTGCTCACATATGATTGTGCAGCTACCCATCCAGGCTGTCACATTGTAAAGTTTGCAGATGATACAGCGGTGGTGGGATGCATCACAAACAATGATGAGTCCAGCTACAGGCAAGAGGTGGAACACCTGGAGAGCTGGTGCAGAGAGAATAACCTTCACATCAATGTGAAGAAGACAAAGGAGATGATTGTGGACTTCAGAAGGAACAAAAACACCTACACCCCCCTGAACATAAGAGGATCTGCGGTGGAAGTGGTCTCCAGCTACAAGTACTTGGGTGTACACATGAATGACAACCTCAGCTGGAGCAACAACACCACCAGCCTGATCAAGAAAGCTCATCAGAGACTCTACTTCCTCAGACGGCTGAGGCGAGCTGGTCTGGGAAGCTCAGTCCTCACCTCCTTCTACAGGTGTGCAGTGGAGAGCATCCTGTGCTCGAGCATCAATGTGTGGCATGGAGGCTGCACAGCTGCAGAAAGAAAAGCTTTGCAGAGAGTGGTGAAGGCTGCACAGAAATCTGTTGGAATCAGTCTCCCCACCATCACAGACATCTACACCTCCAGATGCAGGAAGAGGGCCACCTGCATCATGAAGGACCCCACCCACCCAGCACACACACTTTTTGCCCCACTCCCCTCAGGAAGGAGGTTAAGGAGCATTAAGTGTAGAACCACTAGACTGAGGAACAGCTTCTACCCTGAGGCTGTTAGACTCATGAATCTCTAACTAGAATAATCACTGTGAAAAACCATTTCATGTTGCTGCTGATCTGTTTCATGTTGCTGCTGATCTGTTTCAATGTTGATGTGTTCATGCGTGCACATCTGCTCACAGACTCATGTTCATGTTTGTGCTGATGTTCAATGTTTTATGTTATGAGTGCTTAGTGTATATTTAGTTGATGTTTTTCTTAGTTCATATCTTAGATGTTATTACTGTTTTTCTTATACATTTTATTGTTGGATGTAACTGGGACCCCGTGTACATAATTTCGCTCCACCACATGTACCACATGAGGTGCGAATGACAATAAAGAAACTCTGACTCTGATATATTTACCTATATTGGGATGAGCTATGCTCTGCATCTGTTCCCATTGCAATACAAAATATATTGTATAGACTTGTAGAGACTTTTGGTTCAAACTTTTTTGGTAATAAAAAAAAAAGTTTTTGAACCATTTTATTCTGCAGCAGAACTGGTTTGTTCCCCCCAACAAGATAGAAACAGAAAACAGACAAATGGCAAAATACATTAGTTAGCACAGGTTCTGATAATGAACTGGGGAAAAATACTTATGGTATAAAATCAACTTTTCAAAGCCACCACATGGAGTTTTTCACATTTCCATTTTTCAATTTGTTTTGTATAACAACGATCCACCAGAAAGCTGTGTGGATGATGAATACCAATGTACGCAGATGATTTCATCATGTACATACAGTAAATGACAGGACTCCAAAAAGTCTGAAAGTTACAAAATGGCAAAAAAGTGGGAAAATCTGAATAGTATTTCCCTTTTATCCATCTCTGAATCCAAAACACTTCAGTTTTGTTTTTGTTTTCAAAGTTTCACATGACTTCACTGGTAATCAGAGGGAAATTTAAAACTATGAATGCTCATAGATTCTAGTTCAGTGGGTGTCCTCGAAGCTAGCTGTAGTCGAGGACTGTCAAGAACTAATGCAACTACTTTTAACTGCTTTTGTCTTATAAGATCATGTTCATCATACAGGCTCAAATGTGTGCCATGTAAATGTTCTCAAAATATAATAGATCAAACCGTAGAATGGATAAAAAAGGATAAATAAAAAGGTAGGAGTGGCAAGATACGCGAGTTTAAAAGCTTCACTGTAGAAACATAACCTAGTTTTACTTGTTTGTAGATATAAAGGCAAAACATGGATACATAAACAGTATGTATTTTTCAACAAAGGCAAAGAATTTTCTAATAAAGTTGTGACACTTCCCAGCTTTTCATTTGTATTCAGTGCTGCATTAAAATCCAAGCATTTGCTGTCCTGGTGTAAGCAACAGAGATTTACGACGGTGTATTTGTTGGCTCGGCTTAATCCATGGGCTTTCCCTGGAATGGGAGCTTGTCAAATAGACCGACAGTCACCCAGACTTTTCTCAACGAGCCTTCCTTGTCAGATTGCCTAGACACAATCAGGCATTTGCACACACTCACATTCTTTCCCCAGCGAGGGGTCACATACCCAATCAGGTACACACAGGCGCATACACCCACATGTAGTAGTGTGCTCAGCGTCTGATGACAGTATCGGGTCCTCATGTGATTGAGGTGACTGATGGTGGAGACAGGATGGGGGTTGTCATCATCCATGAGTGACAGGATGTTGGGGTGTGGGAGGAGGGAGGTGGAGTGACAGCCGAGTTCAGGGCATGAAGTCTTTTCCTTCTGACTGTCTTTGTGTTTTCCTCGTATTCTTCCTCATTCTCTACAACCCCTCTATGTCTTTCTTGTGTCTGCCAGACTTTCTCAACCTTTCTGTCTTCATCGTCCTGTCTGCTCATCTCGGTCTCTCTCTTAGTTTCAAATTCACATTTTCCCCCCTCCATCCCTGGATGATGAGTGGATGGATTTTGCCCTTTGTTCATCACGTCAAACAATACATCAAGAAAAAACAATGGGAGACTCGTAAATAGGGTTTTAGAGAACATGCATCCAATTTACGGTGACAATGGGGGAGGTGTGTTTTTGTATGTGCGCGTGGGTGTAAGTCACTTTGACAGGTACTGCAAATGAGGCAATATTGTGCAGGTATTGACTGACATGGCAGGCCTCGGGCCTTCGGCTCACAATGAAAGTGGTCACCATAAATCACAATAGCATTAGCAGCTGATGCTCCAGCGGGGAATGCTGGATTTTAAATTTCCCTTCTAAAGCTTCAGGAAAGACAAACAAGTCTGAACTGATAATTTAATAAAGAACTGTTAAATTGTTTAAACACAAAACTGCCCTTGTGCTTTTACATATTCTCATGTGAAAAAAAACAAGACGTGATGCACATTTAGCATTCTTCTTTCAGCTTTTCCCTCTTCAGGGGTCGCCACAGGGAGTCCTCCTCCTCCATCTCTGTCCTCTGCATCCTCTGTCCTCACTCCAACTATTTCCATGTCCTCTCTAACTACATCCACTCTTTGTCTTTTTTCCTGGCAGCTGCATTTCTAACATCCTTCTACCAATATACCCACTGTCCCTCTTCTGGACGTGTCCAAACCTTCTCAGTCTGGCCTCTCTAACTTTATCTCCCAGTTGTTCAACCTGTGCTGTACCTCCGATGATCTCATTCCTAACTGTATCCATTCTTGTCACTCCTAAGGAGAACCTCAACATCTGGATTTTTGCCACTTCCAGTTCTGTCTCCTGTCTTTTTGTCCATGTCTCTGTCTCCAGACTATACAACATAGCTGGTCTCACCACTGTCTTGTAAACTTTTCCTTTGCTGACACCCTTTTGTTGCAAATCACTCCTGAAACTTTTCTCCATCCACTCCATCCTGCCTTGACTCTCTTTTTCACCTCTTTACCACACTCCCCATTTTTTTGGACAGTGGACACCAAGTACTTTAAGTCCTGCACCTTTGTGACCGCTGCTCCTTGTTCATTCAACCTTTATTTATACAGACTAGCCTCACTGCGCCACGGGGACTCATTTGCATAAGGGACCTGTTCCAGACAGAACATAAAGTACAGTGAGGCTTGTAGCCTCACTGTTCCACCGGCCTCCCTCTCATTAACACACAGGTACTCTGTCTTACTACTTTTTGGGGGTTGAGATGGTGTACAGGTAGGCCAGCCAACTTGGGACCAGAAAGTCACAGTTCGACTCCCTGTCCACCTGTCCATACATTAAGCCCACCCCTCATACACATACACACATATATCACCTCATTCCACAGGACTTGAGTTGCAAAAAGTACTTAATTACCTCATTGCTCATTTGCATCTTGCTAATGCATATTGCACTTTCTTCCATTTATCTTTTTTTATCTTGTATTTATTTTTATGTATGTTCTACATGCCTCTTTTATTTGCTCCCTTGGGGATAAATCACGTTTTTGTAATTAAACTGAATTGAATTGCCATCCCCACATGTTGTGGTGCCTTTGAGCAAGATATTTAATCCCAAGTTGCTCCTCGGGCACTATAGCTGCCACCTGGGTGTATCCCAGGTGTGATGGGTTAAATGCAGAGAACTAATTTCATCATTTTATGTTCCCATGCAATGCAACAACATACATTCACACGTATATACGGCTGACTTTCATTCCTCTTCTTTCAAGTGCATACCTCCACCTCTCTAAGGTCTCTTCCACCTGTTCAATGAGACTAACCTGTATAAATAAAGGTTGAATGAATGTTTCCACCATAGACCACAATGCCATCTGCAAACATCATAGTCCATGGGGAGCAGCCAAATGAAAAACATCAATTAAAAAAAGAAAAGTAATAAACAAAAGTTTGAAAACAAAAGACAACAAAATAATAATGAAAGAAAAACTAATTAAAAATGTTCTTGGCAAACTGATGAAAAATGCATAATTAAACATGTCTAATGTTGCCATGGTAACATCTCAAAACACTTATTAATAAAAACTGGCAAAAACACAAACAGAAATAATTCTAACACAGAATCCAAACAAACACAAAAATGATGCAAAAATTTGTATTTTCATTTAAAAAAAACTATATTGAAAATGTCATGAGGATCCACATTTCACAGAGCTCCCATACCAGGTTATTATTGTGACATAATGTTTGAACCAATTATGACAAAAAAAAGCATTTTATTTAGTTCAGCATCATGTTTAAATATCATCTAAATATAAAAAATCAGTCTTAATTCAGAGTCTGATAAGTATTAAAAACCTTGGCAAAATCTTGCTAACCATGGCACCTAAAGCTATATAAAACACATCCCTGAAAAAATGTTTAGCTTTTAAAACCTTAGTACAGCTCAAAGTATAACAGGACAACTACATTTGTATTGCAAACATTTATTTAGTTTTGTTTAAAAAAAATTTTTTTTTAAAAAGGGTCTCATCTTAATTACAATTACCATCAAGATTTTCCAAAATGTACACAGTAATCAAGGCTTTACCTTGTGGCTCTTATTTCTAGACCACATAAAACCTTTCATTTTGTTGCTTTTTGTTTATCACCTGTTAAAAGGCAGGCAGTAATAATTTTTCTTGAACTACTGTGCACTTTGAGCACTAAGGACCAGAGCTGTTTACTCCATCCAAAAGTCAGAGCCAGCTACAAACATTCGGCTAATCTAAGGGACATTTTGGGCATGCTAACAAAGCAAGCTGCCAACGTCAGAGGACTGAAGGCCGACCTAATCTCTTCTGCAAAGCTGTGATAACCATAGAGGTCTGAGTCAAGCTACCGTCAAGGTTCCTAACCCATCCTCAGAAGTTCTTCCCAGGTCTTGCCAAGGACAACATTCAACGCTCAACTAACTCGGACTAAGGACCACAGACTGCATTGGACTGTGACAGAAAGCTCTGATGACCAGACCCCTCCTTTTATGTGCTACGTTGGGGTCGCGTTCTTGGTACGATAATTCGATGATCATTTTAGGGTTAAAATCAATTAGCTTAAGGAGAGTAGCAATACGTCTTTATTTTTATCTCATTCAAATTTAAAGACATAAGCAAAACAATAGCCTCACATTTTATGTATGTGGACATAAATTCCCTGATACATTAATCTAATTACCCTTTGATTGGGGACTGCCTGGTAAGGCAGCACATATTATCCACATAAAGGGTTTCTTAACTTTATATCTTACTCTTCGGACAACTTCAATGCAGCCCAAGCCGCAATGTGTACCCCCACAAATGTTATATCAAAACGACCGGCTTGGCGCCGTGATGTGTGCTATTACATTTATTGACTTTTCGAGTTACCATGGCGATGCAATTTGCAAACAAAGAAGCAACTTTTCCCATTCAAAGACCTTGACGGAACTCTTTACAGCCTCTAACTGCCACAGTGAGGTCACATGACCTGGAGTGGAGAGCTCTCTGAAGAAAACTCAAAGTCATCAAACAAACTTCTCACCACCACATTTTTAAAGATATGCTTATATGTTAAATATCAAAATGTAGGCATTTTTGTTGTCTAAATTTAAACATGGCCACCAAGTGTCAAAGTTTCTCCAGGAACTTTCTAGCCTTTACTATTCTTCCGTGACTCATTTAATTATTTATATGTATTTAACTTAATATAAAAACATCTACTTTAATTTATCTGAAGTTAAGCATCTTTAACTAGTTTCAGAATTAAAAAAACAACAACTGCTAAACACATAGGCTTTTGCTTATGTTTATGTTAATTTTTGTTTCGGTTATTATATTTGAGTGTACAGCTACTGCTGATTTTATACGGGCTGTTAGGTCCATGTATGACCGGTGTTGGAGCCTGGTCCACATTGCCGGCAGTAAGTCGGACTTGTTCCCAGTGAGAGTTGGACTCCGCCAAGTTTGCCCTTTGTCACCGATTCTGTTCATAACTTTTATGGACAGAATTTCTAGGCGCAGCCAAGACGTTGAGGGGATCCGTTTTGGTGGCCTTAGGATTGCTTCTCTGCTTTTGCAGATGATGTGGTCCTATTGGTTTCATCAGATCGTGATCTACAGCTTTCGATGGAGTGGTTCGCAGCCGAGTGCAACGTGGCCGGGATGAGGATCAGTTCCTCCAAATTCGAGGCCATGGTCTTGAGCCGGAAAAGGGTAGAGTGCCCTCTCCGGGTCAGGGAGGAGGTCCTACCCCAAGTGGAGGAGTGAAAGTATCTTGGGGTCTTGTTTACGAATGAGGGAAAAATGGAACGTTTGATCGATAGGCGGATAGGTGCAGCGTCTGCAGTGAAGCGGGCACTGTACAAGTCTGTCATGGTGAAGAGAGAGCTGAGTCAAAAGGTGAAGCTCTCAATTTACCGATTGATCTACGTTCTCACCCTCATCTATGGTCATGAGCTTTGGGTTGTGACCGAAAGAACGAGATCTCGGATACAAGCGGCAGAAATGAGTTTTCTCCGCAGGGTGTCTGGGCTCTCCCTTAGAGATAGGGTGAGAAGCTCGATCATCCGGGAGGGACTCAGAGTAGAGCCGCTGCTTCTCCACGTCGAGAGGAGCCAGTTGAGGTGGCTCGGGCATCTGTTTAGGAAGCCTCCTGGACGCCTCCCTGATGAGGTGTTCCGGACACGTCCCACCAGGAGGAGACCCAGAGGAAGACCCAGGACACGTTGGAGGGACTATGTTTCTCGGCTGGCCTGGGAACGCCTCGGGATTCCCCCAGAGGAGCTGGACCAAGTGGCCGGGGAGAGGGAAGTCTGGGCCTCCCTACTTAGGCTGCTATCACAGCGACCCGACCCTGGATAAGCGGAAGAAAATGGATGAATGGATGGATGGATGGATGACTACTGCTGATTACTTCTATTTGTCAAGCAAATTCAAGATGGCCACCACAGATAATCAATTTATCCAACACAAAAATAACCAGTGTTGTAATGTGATAAAGTAGAAATACTTTGTTACTGTACTTAAGTAGAATTTTGACATATCTTTATTTTGTTATTGACATTTCTAGTGACATCCACTTTTACTCCACTACATTTCCTCAATAAAATGTGTACTTTAACTTCGATACATTCCTTTAACCATCTTAGGCACTCATTCCTACAATATAAAATTAGAAGGAATCTGATTGGGCGATGCCTGTTTATTCTCCCAGACTGCGACTTCACTCAGCCCCTTCTCTCTCCCTCACTGACACTCTCAATGACAAACCCAGCCCCTCCCCAACCGCTTGTGTGAAAACCGTGGTTCCTGCTGTGAACAAGCTAGATGCATATGCAGATATCAATCATTACAACTGGTTGACTCACAGTGGAGCCACTGTAAATTCCCGATAGGTGTGAAAATGATGATAGCTGCTAAAAAGGAGAGGTTTTGGTGTTCTCCTGGACATTAACTGGTTAGAGCAGCAAGGTGAAGTTTTCGGGCCACTAGTCTTCCCATTAAAGAACATAGCGACAGATAGTTTAGGGTGATTTGTTTGCTGTGTTTCTTCTGGCATCTAAACACAACAGTAAACCAGTAAAGCACAAACAAGCTTGAACAACAAGGCTCCATCCGTATCAGGAGAGAGAAAAAAAAAAAAACTCCACCTGAAATCTGCACTTTACACCGAGTGGTGCATTCACTAGCGTTGGAACAGCCACAGTGCATTCAAGAGCATAGGAACTATTGCATTCAGAAAGAAACAAGCCATAACCAAACAAAACCGAGCTCAGTAAACAACTACACAACAATGTGGGCTTTGTTAATAAAGGTTGAATGAATATACTTCAATAGAAGACGTTTTAAAGAACAATCTTTCATTGTTCAGTTCAAACTTTCCAAGTTTTTGTCGTTGGATACTGCACCCAATAAAGTTTTGGAAATTCTAACCATTCACTTTTACTTAATACTCTTACTTTAAGTACATTTTATATGAGAAATTTACTTTCGATACTTAAGTACATTAAATGTAAGATGCTTTAAGACTTTTACTCAAGTAATAATTTTAAAGGAGACTCACTTTTATCAAAGTAATTTTATGGTAAGATACTTGTACTTTCACTGAAGTACCACTTTGAGGTACTTTATACAACACTGAAAATAACAAGAATACAGTCAAACTTAAGTACTGAGATAAAGTCTGATTTGGGAGTAGCTGTGAGTCATCTGCAGCAAATAATCTGAGCCTTAAATTTATTTTATTTTCCTTTTTACTTTATTATGAAATTAAAAGTCTACATTTCTAAATATTATTATCCAAATTGAAGTGACACATTAATTGAACTAGAACCTAAACTGCAAATTCCCATAAGCTCAGATCTAGAAGCAACTATTAATCTGAACTTGCACTGCCATCCTGATAAAAAAAAAAAAAAAAATCTACTTCCGTAGTTGGCACATAACATCTGCTCCTCCCAG
Organism: Nematolebias whitei; assembly: GCF_014905685.2. Classification (NCBI taxonomy): domain Eukaryota; kingdom Metazoa; phylum Chordata; class Actinopteri; order Cyprinodontiformes; family Rivulidae; genus Nematolebias; species Nematolebias whitei. Next base: position 6,163,612 of record NC_056520.1, on the reverse strand, counting down.
ATATTCTGGCAGCCCATACTGTTCTTAGGTTCCACTGTCATTTTTGTTCGCTTTGCTTCCTCTCTTGTTCGGAACAAAGACTGTAAGATGAGGGTCATCTTTTCTGACAGCAAGGGCAGCCAGCCCTTCTGAGGTTGTCATACTCCACTGCCTTGGACGGTGCGCTGCTTTGTCCAGCTCCTTTCCAGAGGTGTGTTCCAGCAGGGTGCTGTAAATCAGAGCGGAGGTTGATAAAAACCCTAAAGGCTAAGCGCCGCCCAGCTTTAACTTCTGCTTTGATTGCGAGCATGTGCTGGGGAGGCAGCGTTGTCACAGCCCTGCCCTTTTAACACCACGCTGACCGCAGTTTAAACGTTCCACATTAGCAGATCTGAAATCCTTTGACAGGGTGGGTGATGACCTTCGGATATAAATAATACTCTGTTTGACTCGTAAAAGAGAACAAACGCATCATTCTCCGAGCGACTGTTGGTGGCTGCGCTAATTGCTTTAGTGTGCTTGTCTCATACGCTGCCAAGTCGCGCTCTGCTGAGCCACGGACTTGGCCGGTGCATAAGAGAGAGTTGGACAACAGGGCTTTAAAATATGCCAACATCCATTTGACTGCTTGGCAGTAATACAAAGAGGGTGGAAAGAGGAGGGGGGATGACAGAAAAAGAGAATGAGGAAAGAACAACATCGGTGAATGACAGTGGTTAGGGATAGCATGGCAATGAACAACAGATAACGCTGATAACTAAGGGCGTAGCATACCATCTTGTATATACCTAAAAATTACCGTTATGCACCGCATCGTGCGTTATTGTGAGATATCACGGTCACAGTTTGCATGGAGAATGACTCACAGCTATAAAAAAAAAACCCTTAAAATTAAAGCTTAAAAATCTATAGAATCTACCGAGTTTAGGCTAATTTTATATTGACAAGTTAATTACCTGTGGTGGTCATCTTGAATTACACTGACCCCAAAAGTTCAGTTATAGACTTCAACGATATTCTGCGACGGTATTGACCATTTGTCTACTGATTCAATTCAATTCAATTTATTTTGTATAGCACCAGGTCACAACAAAAGGCATCTCAGGGCACTGAACAGAAACATTCACATACATAGAAAAAGCCAATTAGTAAAAGTTATTTGTCTAATGGAGCCAGCAGATTACTTTGAATTGTCACTTTGTCGCAGTCTGCTAAGATAGAAATAATTACAAACAGGTTGAGCAGAGCAAGTAAAGACAGCAGCAGAGTGAGAAAATGTGGTCAATTTGTCCTCCAGCAGTCTAAGCCTATAGCAGCATAACTAAGGGATAGCTCAAGAAACCCAAGCCGACCCTAACTATAGGATTTATCAAAAAGGAAGTTGGTTCCACAAGAGAGGAGCCTGATAACTGAAAGCTCTTCCTCCCATTCTGCTTTTGGAAACCCTAGGAACCACAAGTAAACCTGCAGTCTGAGAGCGAAGTGCACTGTTAGGAAAATATGGAACAATAAGATCTGTAATATAAGATGGAGCCAGGTTGTTGAGAGCTTTGTAGGTTAGAAGTAAGATTTCAAATTCTATTCTGTTTTTGATTCATAGCATATTTTGCTAACGGACAAACATGATTGACTTAAAAGTTAATAAATATGCATGCAAAGATCTTGTGCAAAAAGTAGAATTTTGGGGTATTGGATATAAATGACTCGGCTACAACCACATCAACTTTTAGCAAAATACCTGTAAATTGGCATTTTTGTGTTTGGGTCATTTGGCTGTGGCAGCCATCTCGAATCAGGTTGATTCCAAAAGTTTTTAAGGTAATGTACATGTAATGACTATTTCCTGGAAGTTTCAATAAAATCTGTTCAGTCGTTTATGAGCTATATTGCTAACAACAACGTTGATTGCAGTAGTTATTGGCGAAATTTTAAACAATTGGTTAGTGCTCAAAATATGTCTTAGGGGTCAGCGTGACCTACTACCACCCCAAATTTTAGATTAACATCTGTATTTTTTTGTTACAAACATGTGTACTTTGTATAGATATACAACCAATGATTAGTGGCCGTCTCCAACCAAAATATCTCAAACACACAAATGCATAAAGATATGGCCTTTAAGCAGCGGGTGAGAAACATTAGGCGCATTAAGCAGCAGACAATATCACTGATGTACTTATCTAGTGTGCAGATTTTACATAAAAATCCATAACTATTGACATACCATTAAATTTATTCCCCCTTCCCCCAAACTATTTTCCCTCTTCCGCTTTCCTTTTCTAAGTCCTAATGATTGCCTTTCTGCTCAGCAGGGGGTGTCTTCTAACACCCTTAAATTTCCTCCCAGTTTGATTTGCATCAACTGCACAGCAGCTCCCGAACCCGCCCGTCATCCAAATCATGCGTGGGATGAGTGACAGCATATCAAATCCCAATCTTTTAGGCTGTTTTTGTTCAGAGGAAAAAGGACTAATGAAAAGGGGAATCTCCCTGAAAGTCCTCTTTGGTGTCAAGAATCCTGGCACGCCTGCAGAGCTTGATTTGTGTGTGCATGTTAGTGTGTTTTCAGAGGCTTGTATAATGGCTTTGACACTGAGCTCTCTGATTGTGACCATCAGTAAGACCTTGTGTTAGGTCATCTACAGTATTCTCCCTCTGGTTATGGAATTAGAACGGTCCAGGAGCAGCTGAGGTAGTGCAGCTTCTAAAAAAAAAAGATTGTTTGGATCATCTGAAGCTGAGTTCAGTTGAAAGGTTGTATATAAATCAGTAATTTATCTTTTGTAGACAGCTATTGGTAAAACTCCACTTTGAATAAGTAGTTTGACTGTTCTGACAAGCTAATGCCTAAAGACCAAAATATTTACTGTTCGTAGAACATTAATAACATTTTTAACATTAACCACACATTTGACGATTAAAAAAATGTGTCATACTAGACTGTGATTGACACCATGACAGCCTGTTATTGAGTTTGGGGTGAGCGCAAAGGTACAGCCCAAACATTAGGGCAGCTGTGGCTGAGTGGTTAGAGCAGTCACGGTCAAGGTTCTTTATTGTCATTTGCATCACATGTGGTACATGAGGTGGAACGAAATTGTGTACACAGGGTCCCAGTTAGATCCAACAATAGCAAAAGTATAAATTGTAAAAGAAAACAGTAATAAAGATCTAAGATATGAACTAAGAAATACACTAAACTAAGAATACACTAGGGCAGCACGGTGGCGCAACTGGTAGAGCTGCTGCCTCTCAGCGAACAGGTCCCTGGTTCAAACCCCGGTCCAGGGGCCTTCTGGGTGGAGTTTGCATGTTCTCTCCGTGCATGCGTGGGTTTTCTCCGGGTATTCCGGTTTCCTCCCACAGCCCAAAAACATGCATGTTAGGCTGATTGGTAACTCTAAATTGTCCCTAGGTGTGAGTGAGAGTGCATGGTTGTTTGTCTCTATGTGGCCCTGTGATGGACTTGCGACCCGTCCAGGGTGTACCCCGCCCCTCGCACAGTGATTGCTGGACATGGGCACCAGCGACCCCTGTGACCCAAAATGGAATAAACGGGTAAAGATAATGGATGGATGGATGGATGAAGAATACACTAAACACTAAATAGAGCAAACACAATATGCCGGACTATAGCAGCACAAACATGAGTCTGTGTGAGCAGTCCTCCTCCAATGCAAGAGTTGGTGGTTCGATTCCACCAGCAGTCACATGCCGAAGTGTCCCTGGGCAAGACACTGAACCACCAATTGCCTCTGATGTGTGTCCCATCTGTGTATGAATGTGATAAAGCACTGATTAGTCTTTGTATAGACATAGTAGAGTGCTGTATGAATGGGTTAATGAGGGCATAGATTGTAGTGTAAAGCGATTTGAGTATCTTGATGAGTGACAGGATATCAAATCCCAATCTTTTAGACTGTTTTTGTTGGGAGGAAAAAGGACTGATGAAAAGGGGAATCTCCCTGAAAGTCCCCTTTAGTGTCAAGAAACCTGACATGCCTTCAGAGCGTGGGGCAAGTACAGTCTTCTGGTTTTAGGCTCTTCTTGTCCAGAGCATTTCATTGCATTGTTGACCTTGTGTTGATCTGCATATGACTAATAAACCTAACCAAAAAGTCCATTTACCATTTACATTCTTGGGACCACCCATCTATGCTGATGATAACAGACCCACATCTTTGGTGCATACACTTCATTAAAAAAAAAGTTTTTACCCAGGAACAAGACATTTTAGCTTAGATTTAGAACAGTGAAAGTTAATGTAGATGTGTCTGCCAGCTTTATTGGCTATGTCAATGGTTTGCAAGAATCCATGCGATTCAGTTATTTTAAAAGTAGATTTTTTTTTTTTCATTCATTCAACCTTTTTTTATACAGGTTAATCCTATTGAGCCTCTGGGACTCATTTATGAAAGAGACCTGATATTCTGGCCACTTTTGAAGTTACGTTCTCTCAAACAATTATGGCTCAGTATTTGTCCAAGTTGAAGGTTCAGGTTGTCCAAGTTGTAATGGATAGCTAAACAACCTATTTCTTTAAGTTTTTCAAGCTTATGAAACAAATGTTTTTCACAATACTACATGACAGTTTGTTACAATTTAACCAAATAAATGTCTGTGTTGTTATGCAAATACACCATTAGCAAGACAAAATTTTGCTCTTACATACATATAAATGAAGCAAATGGTACATTTAAGATGGCAGCTTTCTAGTTTGGTCTTATTCTGACTAGCTGTTAACTTGTCAATCAATCAGGTCAGACACAAAACTTCTAATTTAAACTAAAGAGATTTCAACAACATGTATGGCACTGATTTAAATAATTCCACAGAAGACCACTTCAAATAATCTGAGCGGTTGGTGTAACATTTGGTCTTCACAATACAGCAACCAAGCCACATGTTGCACTGTTTCTATATTTCAGACCGTACAAGAGTAGAAACAAAAAGTCTACAGAAGCAGAATTGATTATTTTTATCTTCCTCTCATGGGACGGTTCGATATGGTGTCTGTTGTGAAAACACACTGAACGGCTTGAAGCCACAAACATAAAAGCAGAATTATAAATCATACGACTGTATTGTAATCTCTAATGGCAGCCTGCAGTTATTCCATGATAAGTGATTGACTCGGCTGCAATATTTGCTTCGCTTCCACAGAATCATTCTGGTGTTGATGCAGAGAAAATTGGTTTCATCCACCGCAACTGGTATTCTATGGAGCGGTGCACTTGATAAAATCAGAAAAGCAGAAAACTGATTGTGAGTGCATAATATAGCATCTACGGTACTCGTCCCTCAGAAAGATAATTATAACCAACGACTTGTGTGCTTTCAGAGTGTTTGTCGTATGAAACTCTGAAAGTTGATCAAGTGTAACTGAACAGAAACGTACGTCATTTGTTGATTGTAACTTTGAAGCACTCGCTTGGGATTAAGTATTGGTATATCACCTCCAAAAATAAGGACTTTGCGATGACTTTTGTCACAAATTCTGTTCATACCTTTTATAGACAGAATTTCTCTGTGCAGCCAGGGGGTAAAGGGAGTCCTAGTCAGAGGCCTCGGGATTCTATCTGTACTATTTGTGGATGATGTAGTACTGTTAGAGTTATCAAGTTGGTTCTCCAGCTCTCACTTGAGTAGTTCGTAGCTGAGTGTATAGCGGCTGGGATGAGGATCAGTACCTTCATATATGAGACCATGGTCCTCAAGTTGGAAAAGTGGGGATTGACCTCTCTGGGCTGGGACCGAGTTTCTGCCTTAAGCAGAGACGTTTAAGTGTCTAGAGGTTTTGTTTATGAGTGAAGGAAGAATGGAGTGTGATATCTACAGACTGATCTGTAGCTTCCACAAGATTGTGGACTCGGTGCCAGTCATTGTGCTGAAGAGGGAACTGAGCTGCAAGGAGAAGCTCTGTTAACTGGTCATGCTATGTTCCTACCCTTACCTATGGTCATAAACTTTAGGTAGTGACAGAAAAAGCTAAATTGTGGATACATTCATTCCAAATAAGTTTCCTCTGCAGAGTAGATGGGCTTTACCTTAGAGATTGGGTAAGAGGTTCATTTATCCAGAAGAGACTGGGAGTAGAGACACTGCTCCTCTAGAACCAGAGGAGCCAGTTGAGGTGGTTGGGCATCTGATAAGGATACTTCCCGAATGCCTCCCTTGGGAGGTTTTCTGGGCATGTCCAAGTAGGAGGAGACCCTGTGTAGTGAACCAGATAACCTCAAATCTACCAGATGGACAGAGACTGTTATTTTCATTGATCTGAATAAGTCTGAACCATCTGATGAACTTTCTTTCTTGAATTAATCAAGCAGAAAAGACAATTCTTTATAATCATTACTGTCTTACAAATGTTTTGATAATCAAATTGTGTTAGTTCACTCAATGCTTTACAGGTTGAAAAGAACTACTAATTTTTATTTTTACATAAACAGTAAGTAATGATTTTTGTTCCTCATTCAGAGAAGAAATCACCTGAATATGCCTTTCTTGATTTTCTGTCTGAAATGAGCAAGCTGTCGTAAGTATGTTAAAGGTTGGTTTTCGGTCAACTAAAATGTTTACCGAGAAAAATGTCATGTTTTACTATTTGAAAAGATTACAAAGTGTGAGACTCCACGAAGTCTGCTGTTGCTGCAATAATCTTTTCTGTATGTTGTAAACAATCCTTGACTTATGATAACATCTTACGTCACAAATCCACTCCTCTTTCTGGTCCTTCCACGAATCAGAAAGCTCTAAATTGAACAGGAAGTCGACCCAAATAAAATGTGGCAACTTCTCAGTTCATAGAGAAGAGAAGGAATAGAGAATTAAGAATTCCAGAATTCCAAGAGAATGAGAGTTCTGAGAGATGTTGGAATGAGAGCTGACAACAGGTCCGATAGTCCAACAGAATGAGAGCTGATAGAGAGTGCAGAAGATTCCATGGAGAATGGAAAAGTTCTGAAGGAGTTATGAAGAGTTTGGAGTTATGAAGAACCAGGGACGTTTGGGATTATAAGTCTGTTTTGAGCTAACCACGCACGACTCTCCGAGGATTTTTAGCTGTGCTTAACGGAGGCGCTGGAAACAGTCTGAAGGATGCTTACTGAGCTGATCTATCGTCAAACCAGGTAAAGGCTTCTTCTTCGACTAAAGTGTACCGTGGACGGGCTGAGGATCTGACGGAGCGTGCAATTTCTGGTTAAACAGATTAAACTTCCCTCACACAGTTCTCTGTAAGATAATCTCCTTTCACTCTAAAACCCACCTCTCTCTCATAAATCAGTACAGATATTTTAGAAATATCTTAAGCAAAGTCCTCAAATCACCGCCGAGTGATTTGAAGTTCATTTTCTGTGAAACTGTCTGTTATTATTTTCATATTTTGCCAAATTAATGTAAATGTTTGATGTTAAACTTTGATTTTGAAAATAAATGATTCCATTCATTTGATGGGTCAAAGATAAATAACGTCTCTCGTTCACATTTCTGTTAAATTCAATGCACGACATTTACAGTCAGAAAAATGAAGAACTCGTGAAAAGTATGCATAAATATATATCCATATATTTGTCATACAACAAGTGACACGTACCTCACGTGTCTCACTACAAACTGGTGGCCCGTACGAATTTCATGAATGACTGTTAAATCCGTGTGTAAATTGATTTTACGTGTTGGCATGGTGAAAGAGTAACAGCTGATGAGCTGTAAAGTTTACGCAGCGGCTGAGCTGCGCGCTTGGAGCTGCACTCTGCAACTAAACGCTGCATGTTTAAGCGTTGGGCTGGCAATGTTTTAAAAGCTGAAATTGTGTCATAAGTCTTGTGTAAGCTGAAATGGTACGTCTGTTATGTGTAACTAAGAGCTAATGAGCTGTGGAAGACGTTATTCTGTCTAAAAAGTACGAGGTTCTGCTTTAAGACCCGGCTGTGACCAGTTCGGTTCTGTTCAGTTTGAACGAGTATTTTGAATAGATGGATAAACGTTTTAAAAGCTGAGTGCCATCTCAGAACACAGTTAGAAGTTGTTTCGTTACAATTTTTAACAGAAAAAGTGCATTTTGATGGTTTAAAAGACGAAAAGTTGACGAACTATTTCAAGCTAAACCTAACTTGCTAGGTAGAGAAAACGCTTCCTGATTGGTTGAATTCGCTGTTGTGGAGCGCTTTCATTGGTTGAGAAGTTTGACTGACGTGCTACGTCATCTCCCCTCAAGCCTGCGCTGCGTTGCAATTGGTGATTTCAGTCACGTGACCCGGATATGAAATTCATTTTCATAGGGAAATAAAATCTGCTTTTTTAAAGCTAAAAAACGCTTTTAAAGTGGTTTTGACACACTGGTTAGATGCTTCGAAGCCTGTTTGCTGAAATCCTGCCACGTTACAGTTTAAAATTCGTCAAAAAACGATGTTTTTAAACAAAGCTAGCGATGCTAATTTTAAGCTAACAAGCTAACGACCGGAGCTTAAAACTACGCTTAAAATCACTAAATGAAGCTACTATCAGTCCCAAACACTCATGTTCAAGCTATAAAGTCTGATTGCAAAAACTTTTGCCACGTTTGTGTAAAAAATCCGTTCAGAAATGTT
>NC_056520.1:6131378-6140042 GCF_014905685.2 Nematolebias whitei | reverse complement strand
ATGGGGATCAAGATGGTGAGGAATTCCAACAGCAAAGTTGAAGTAACCATCTATTTGTCCATCTGTACATCCACCCATCCATCCATCCGTCCGTCTATCCATCCATCCATCCATCCATCTTCCGCTTGTTCCGAAGTCAGGTGTTGGGAGCAGGAGCTTGAGCAGGGAGGTCCAGACATCTCTTTCCACAGCCACCTCTTCCAGCTCTTCTGGGAGGACCCCAAGGCGTTCACAGGCCAACAGAAGAACATAGTCTCTCCAGTCTGTCCTGGGTCTTCCCTGGGGTCTCCTCCCTGTAGAAATTGCCTGAAGCACCTCTCTAGGGAGGCGCCCAGAGAGCATCCTTACCAGAGGACCAAACCCCCTCAACTGGCTCCTCTCGATGTAGAGGAGCCGCGGTTCTACTCCAAGTCTCTCCTGGATAATTGAACTTCTCACCCCATCTCTAAGGGAGAGTCCAGTTATCCTGCGGAGAAAACTCATTTCAACCAGCGGTATCTGCAATATCATTCTTTCAGTCACTACCCAGAGTTCGTGTCCATAGGTGAGGGTAGGAACGTAGACTGACTGGTAAAAAAAAAAAAACCCTAATTGTTCAGACAAGGAAAAGCCAGAGGTTTTTTGGGGATAACAAAGAAATAGAACCACTGCTATCCTAATCTTAAATGATTTTTACGTATTAGTATGATTTAACAAACCTGTCAAAAATCCGGTATACCATGGGATATTCTTTAATTCATCATTTATTTATACAGGTTAGTCTCAATGAGCCTCGAGGACTCATTTACAAGAGAGACCAAACAAATCCTATTCAACAGACATGATGCGTATGACTATTGCAAACTCAGCCAGGCGCAGTGTTCCGAGTGACTCAGCGAAGGTTTACCCTTTAACTCAGATGCTGCAGCTTTAATAAATGCCACCTGACCCAATCCATCTTGGTTACATGACATTTCAGTACTTCACAATGGTTAACAAGACCTACCATACATCATGTGACTGTCTGAAAAAAATGACAGCTCTATACGACTTGATAGGAATCGCCAAAATGGGAGGATTTTGTTAAGGCTTCTTGCTTAGTTTGTGGAAGTCTATAGAATATTGGACCATCAGAGTTTGTCCATTAATTGAGCGTGCTTTAAAAGTCCTGCTTGTGCACTCTGCCTCTACCAATCCCCCCCCAACACACACACACAAGCTTCTCTTTTCCCTGCAGAATCTGCTTCGACAAGATAAGTGTGGGACTTGTAATTGTGCGAGGGCCCTCATCTCTCCGCACTGGCTGATAATGGTGCTGTGAAAGCCTTGTGCTCATTACGCTCGCCTTTGTTGTTTTTATTGCACGGCTCGGCTGATTATTTTTTCAAGAGAATTCAGAGGGTTTAATGCTCTCCCTTGTTGAGCTGCCACTGCGGTGCACAAATAAACCAATAAATAAATGGATGATTTAAAAAAAAGAGAAATTGGAAGGGGAATAATAATAATAATAATTAAAAAAAAACTCCTTTAAACAACTTTGATATTTGCAAATGGTGTGACGTGCCGGCGATGGCATGGCTGATACAGGCAGCTTGCAGACTTCTTTCTGACTTGAGCTGAATGTTCACAGCGACGCTCGCAGTATTATTGTCAAGGACCATTTCAACCGCAGAAGTGCGTGGAAGCATAAAAAACACAGATAAACTCTTTTCATTCACTCTCACCGCATGGCAACAAACTCCGTCAATAGCTGGTGCTCAAGCTGTGTGTGCTTTGGTTTCCCATTATCTTTGTGAAAAATGTGAGATTAAATGCGACCTTGGGTTTACTAGACTATTATAACGGAGAAGCAGATACAGACACAGTCCACAGTTATTATTTACAAGTCAACCTCCCTATAGATGTATTAGACCGCTGAAGCGGTGAGCTGAAAAACATTTTAAATTTATTCTTGAACAGAAAAAAAGGAAGAAGTGCCCTATATTTTCCTGCTCACTTCTCCTCATTTACATGATAAGAGCACAGTGTATATCTGCAAATTACAGAATCAAAACTCAAGAAAAGATCACAGCCCCATTTATTTATTTCCACCCACTTAACTCAAACAGTTAAAGTGCATCTTTGGCTCGACTATTTGGCATTTTTCCCCCTTGAGTTATCAAAGTTTACTCAACCCTCCTTTGTACGTCGTAAAACGTTCTTAAAGCAGTTGTGGCGTGAAGGCTTGCATGAGATATTCAAAAATAAATCCCAGAATTACAGTGATAAAAGTGGCGATGTTTTAGAAGAGCTACAATTTAAACACAAGTAAAGAACACACATCTATATACATGCAATCTTAGATGTATATATACACTGTATATATCTGTTACGTTATTAGGATTGGTATGATAAAAATGAAAAAATACTCTTTTTTTTTTACAAAAGTACTGCATACTAGGAATGCACGATATTATCGGCATGGTATTGGTATCGGACGATATTAGCAATAAAGTTAAATATCGGACATTGGCCATTCCATCAAAAATAACTCACTGATAAACACTAAAAGGCGCTGTTTATAGATGTCAACCCAGTGACAAAGATGGCTGCAGCACCAGCACAATGTTATGACATCACGCGTGCCATTGAGTTTAAATTTGTGAACATTTACACGTTTGCACTGTTCAAGTGTTGTCGTCGTGTTAGAGAGAGTAAATGTCATGAATAAATTTGACATTAAACATAATCCAAGATTAAGTGTTACATAATTTTCAGCCACATTTTGGCATCTGCATTTGGTAGCAGGTCAAACTGACAAAGACCATGCAGATTTACTTTTTTGTACTGGTAGTATTTTAGTTCCACAACAGCGAAAGTTATGTAGTCTCTGTAAGTAGGTCTAGGGGAAAAAATATTGATATTGGTATCGGTTATCAGACAAATAAGTTTTAACATATTGACATACGGATATTGGCCGGAAATCCAATATCATGCATCCATACCACATATAGCACATTATGTTGTCATCTACATACATACAGCAATCTATAGCAATGACCCATCCAAGCAAATACCTTGTAAAAAAAAAAGACCTTGATTGGTATAGTGAAGTGTATGCAACACATATGTCTAGCAATGAGACATGTATCAAGTTTTGTGTAATTATCTTGAGCTGATCAGAAGGTATGAGGGGGACAAGAGAAAGTTTAAGTACATACAGAGAGACTGAGACTATACCATAATACGTCTGCCTTTTGACAAGCTTATAAAAAGTAATTAGTAGGTTTTTATACACATCTTCACATATTTTGTATTTCTATCTTTCATTGTATGCAAAATAAACCAGCCACTAAGGAGCACAAGTTAGTGTATCTCTTGTGCCGGTCCCAATCCCGGGTAGATTTTGAGGGTTGCGTCAAGAAGGACATCTGACATAAAACACTTTTGTCAAAACTATAATGTGAGTTCATCTAAGCGAGGAGGATGACTCAATGTGATGACCCCTGAAGAGGGAAAATACAAAATAATAATACAATGATAAAGAAGATGATGATAAAGAGGCTCAAGAACAAGAAGAACTAAAAGAACAAAAAGAACAGGAAGAACAAGATGAAGAACAATTTTTTTTTTAACAAAACTTTATTTACACAATAAGTTAACACAACAGTGTTAAAAATGTGATCAGGACAAGCTTAAAATAAAAATATTTACATGAGAATATTATTGTATTGTAGTTCTCCCTGATAGAAGAAGAACAACAACAAAAAGTAGAACAAGAACAAGCAGAACAGGAAGTATAAAAAGATTGAGTTGTGATTTTTAACAAAACGTTATTTACACAATAAGTTAACAGAACAGTGTTAAAAATGTGATAAGGACAAGCTTAAAATAAAATATTTACATGAGAAGCTTGTTGTATTGTAGTTCTCCCTGATAGAAGAAGAAGAACAACAAAAAGTAAATCAAGAACAAGCAGAACAGGAAGTATAAAAAGATTGAGTTGTGATTTTTAACAAAACGTTATTTACACAATAAGTTAACAGAACAGTGTTAAAAATGTGATCAGGAAAAGCTTTTAAAATAAAATACATGTATTTACATGAGGAGCTTGTTGTATTGTAGTTCTCCCTGATCAGAAGTGGTGCGTAAAACCTTCTTAAATCCCAGGTTTCACAAAATTACACAAGTGTCCAGACGAAAAAGAACAGGAAGAAGAAGAAGCACAAGGACAAGAACAAGAACAAGAAGAAGCACAGGAAGAAGAAGAAGTACAAGAAGGAAGTACAAGAAATACAAGAACATTAAGAAAGAGAACAAGAAGATTTGATTTCTAACAAAACTTTATTCAGACAAGAAGAAGAAGAAGCAGCATCGGCATTGTATGCGACTTCCAATCACGGCTTCTATAAGAATTCATCTCACAAACATGACAGTAGTTAATTGCATCTCATCATGCTTAAACCAACTAAATTAACCCACATTATTGAGATAGATTGTTGCTGGCTCTGGGGCTGCTGGCCTTCATTAGCAGATGAGATAGTTCAAAGTGAATGGCTGTAAAGGTGATTTTTATGCCCAATTATCAGTTGATGTTCCAACTCTTGAGTGTTTGAGTTGCCTCTTCTTGCACAAGATCTGAAATAGCTACAAACTACTTAAGCATTTTACAACATTATATATTTAAGTGACATAAAAGAGGAGCCTCTGGCACTAACGGGGGGTGTGGCTAAGGCTTCGAAACATGATGCCGTTCTGGTAAACCAACAGAATTAATCTGCATTATTTAGTGTGGTGAAGTAGATGCATATTTTTCAAGAAAAAAATGTTCTGTAAAAATACAAAAAATGCATGTATGCCATGTATATCACTTTGCTTTTTACAGAACGGATGAAAAAGAAGTATATATATATAAAAAAAGTAACATCTCTAACCAACCTTGGTGTCATGGTGTACTCTCAGTATCATTACAAAAATAAGAAGGCTGTCTGGGACGCATTCAGACAGAGCTTGCAAAAGTACAGTATTTTTTTCTTCATTTACATCAAAAGAAAGTTCCTGGAAAAGAATTTGAACCGCGGCATTATGTGAGGTTGGTATTTTACATAATGGGTCTGGCATTAGTAAGTAGGACAGAATGAAAAGGAAGAAATGAAGGCAGTTTGATCAGGCCCTGCAATTCAGATGGAAGTTTTTGCACAGCCATAGTTAATGAACTCTATTTAGTATAACATAAGTAATCTGAAATGTATTTAGAATCAGGTGCATTCTCAAAATCAGACTGCTATTGTAGTTACTTATGAATAACAGAAACTAAAAAAAAACAAAAAAAAAAACAGGTAGGGGGATGAAGAAGACCCAAATGTAGAACAAGAGGAACATGATGAAAGCAGAACTCGGGACTTTATAAAAACACGAAACATGGACAAGACTGTAGTGAGCTCAATAAAACAGGGATATGAACAGGATGTGAGAAACACAAAGGATTACTAATTAACAAAATTAAATAAAAAGTGAATTGTGGCACCCATGTCAAATGGCTCATTTAATGAAATGCAAAAACAAAACAAAACAAAAAATAAAAGTAAAAACTTTATTGCTAAATTGTCTTGGCCTGCTTTGCACGATCATGCAACTTGATAGATTTTGTGGCAAAGAAGTCAAGTATTTTTGGACCAAGATAAAATACATATTCATGGCATCAAAACACATCCGTGCCTTGGTTCGTATTGGCTTTTCCAGATGATTAATCTCCACATCCCTCCAAATTAACCGTCTCATACTCTTCATCACGCCCAACCTCTACTTTCCTGTAGAGTGAAACACAGTAAAAATATGCGCGAGAATACTTAACGATTGGATTATGTAAGAGAAGAGTGTGCCAAAGGTGAGGAAAAGAAGCACCAAGGCATTATTCCTACTCCATAAACACTGCAAGCAATCTCCTATTATGAGTTCCTGTTATGCACAGGAGAATAATAAGGCTGTCTCTTCCCTCCGCCTGGAACAATAATGACTTTGCAGCAAAACAGTTGTAGTGGTTCAATAGCTGTACCTCTGATTCTCATGACAGCCCTTTTTTTTTTTAAAAATAGGAAAACCTTTTTTTCTTCTTTGCTCCCCAATCTAGATTCCCTCCGTTCTTTCTATCGCCAAACTCTTCACTGGACATCAATCCCTTGAAAATACGATTAAGGCACTGACTCATCATTTGGCCCACAGGGTGTACCGACCGAAGCAGCAAGGCTACTTGTGTGTGGGTGTGAGTGTGCGTATCCATGTCCGTTTGTCTATTTCTAACATGGGAGAAGGCGGCTAAGCTGCTCACCCAAGGAGGACTGAATTCTTCTGTCCAGGAACAGCAAATGGTCAATCCTCTTTGGCTCATCTCTCTGCTTCTTTGAGATTGAGATGGGAAAGTAAGGCATGACCATTCGCGCTCTGTTCCCCTCGCCCCTACAACTTTCTCTCTTTCAGCTCCCACAAACCTCTTCCCACAGGTCTCGAAAATGTAATTGTGGGTACTTTTTGTGGAGCCCTTCCATCGCAACATTGAGGATAATTTCCGATGGGTTCTTTTTCGGAACACAGAGCCACATTACAACAGGGGAAGTAGACGGGAGAAGAGAGACAAAGTAAAGGGTAGCAGATGGAAAGTGAGGGCCTAAAGGGTGCTTGATGTGTCTCAGAATGTCAAGTTGAATTTCCTGGGCTGCAAGGGGGGGAAATGAAAGGCTACAGCGTGGAAATGATGGCAATTATGGCTTACTTTTCCCTCAAAGAGTTGCTACTGTACTTTGGTGGTACTTAAAGGCAGAACTTCGAGAGTCTTTCAGCAGTACAGGAAGAAATGTCTCAACAAGTGACAGCTTGGGATTCCTCTCTCCTTGATTACTAAGATCAGAGTGCCGAGAAACAGAGCCCCACTGTTGCTTTCAACAGTCGGTGACAGACATGTCACTACAATGCTCCAATCAGTGCACAAAACCACATTACTGGTGGCATGTCATTTTGTCTCAGCTTGGACTGCGGGTAAACAGTAAACAATAGCGAGTTTACCATGACTGTCTGTCATTTGGAGAAAAAGATCATTTTCCGCCAGTTTGTTTTGACATGTATTTCAGAAGAAAAAAAAAGTGTTTTCGTCAAAACCTTACAATACGTACAATGTCAACATTTTTCAGGCAAGAAACCCCGGTGTCTCAACTCCTCTCATAGCAATGCTTTGTGAGAAGGTAAAACTTTAAAAAGGCTGTAACGTTTTATCGGAACATGACTTTCTAAATCTGGTCAAGTAGTTTGGTCCAAGAACACCTGCTCCCATTAATGACATTTGCCAGAATCAACTGATGTTTTTGAATTCTCTGTTTTTTTTTATCTATACTAAATGTTAAACAGTAGAAAGTACCCAATGCTGAGTATATGCTCAAATCATGCTCTGTTTATAACGGGCCGAGACCTTAACACCACCTCTTTAGTTCAAGTATCTTTATTATCATTCACATCACATGTGGTACATGAAGTGGAATGAAATTGTGTACTCAAAGCCCCAGTTACACCCAAAAATAGCAAAAATATAAAGCAAAGAAGCAGTATATAAGGATCTAAGATATATGCTAAACATGAATAATGTAAAAAAACATATGGAATATTACGGTATATTACATTTATTACAGATTAACCTTCCTGATATTTATTTTACTTCAAATATCGTAATAAACATAAGCTTTTGCTCAAGTTGTATAACATTGACATCTGTAGAATTCTATATTTTTCTTAGTCATTTGATGCATTTGCACTCGTGTCTACTTTTATTGTTCAATTTAGATATATGTTTTTGTTTCTTGTATACAGATTTTATTTTAGTGATTTAAAGTGTAATTCTTGTTTTGTGATTTGTACATCTGTTGGTTAGAATAAAGTTGAACCAAAGGCTCATTTTAAAACATGTTTGAGGGAAATATTCCTGAGAGATCAAATAATTTTGTCTTGTTACGATTTTTCAGCTGAGTTAACTTTAATTAACAGATTATCTAATAAAGTCAGAGTGAAAACAGGATTTCACGATAAAGCCGGCACCGTTTACTTTTATTCTTCACCGATTTAAAAAAAATTAAAAAACATAATGTTTAAAAAAAAAAAAAAAACGTTTCCACCCTCTGTCCTGGACTCCTGGTCTTCCCGCCTGCCAGGGCTTGGAATCCGTCCTTTGTGAGCAGGCGAGGCCGGGGCTCAGGGTCCGGCCTCGCCTGCTTCAATGGGTCAGCAGCTCGTATGATCCTCCGCGGTGACACCGCTCGCTCGAATTTTGTCGTCGGTCACCAAACACAAAAAACGCCTGGACTTCAGAATTAAACACGGCGTTATTTATTTATTTTTTTTAAATCTTAAAAATAGATCCAGCCACTGCTCCAAGTTCCAAGAAATTGTAAATGGCGGATCGGTGAAAAGTTCTTAAGGTCCAGTGACTCCTCCCCCTGACCAATCAGTGTCCTGCATTCATGTTTCGGTCCTGAGTCAGCTCCACTCAGCTCTAACGGTCCCACCAGAGAAGCAGGGACAAAAAAAAGGTCCAGAATCAGCCTCGAATCAGCTAAAAAGTACAGGTGGAATAGCAATTTTTCCGTGGAGGGCTGAGTAGGAGCAGTGCAAAAGGGGAGTATGTATGTATGTATGTATGTATGTATGTATGTATGTATGTATGTA
>NC_056520.1:6124007-6131368 GCF_014905685.2 Nematolebias whitei | reverse complement strand
TGTATGTATGTATGTATGTATGTATGTATGTATGTATGTATGTATGTGTCATGCCTCTAGTCTTGTCTCTAAATTACTTGTTTAGATTGAAAAGTTTATATTCGGTCAGATGTCTTTGCATTTATTATAGGTCTGTTAGTATTTATTGTACTGTTGTGTATCTGCACTGTGTTGTATTGTTTTTGCACGTTATGTTCTCCGTTTCACCGTGATCCTGGAGAAATACTGTTTTGTTTCACCATGTACTTGTACGTAGCTGAAATGACAATAAAACCTCTGACTCGGACTCTGATATGGGGCTGTGGTAGTTTGGTGGTCAGTGCCACGGACTTGTAATACTGCGGTTGCGTCAGGAAGGACATCCAGCATGAAACAATTGCCAAATCTTTCATGCAAGTTCGCTTGCTGTGGCGACCCCTGAAGAAGGGAGTAGCTGAAAGAAACTTACTATGAACGTATGTACGTATACATGCAAGCAAACAGACCACCCCGGACATTTATGGAAACTATGCTTTTACATTTTTATATTGCTTAAAAGTATAGTTTCCTCAAATAATTGGGGTGGCTGCAGCTCAATCTATGGTGGTCAAGAGCACTATTGGCCACCCCCTGGTTCTGCCATTGCACTTGGTTATGGATACAATGTCTCCCTTTGTAAAATGTAAAGTGCTATGTGTTGTCATCAGTGTATGTTTCTATACAATGATGAAATTAGTTCTCTGCATTTAACCCATCATGTGAGATACACCCAGGTGGAGCAGAGGGCAGCTATGCAAGCGCCCGGGGAGCAATTAGGGATTAGACTTCTTGCTCTAGAACACCACGGTACGCGAGCATGGCAGGGAGTTGGAAAGTCGGCCGCCATATCTCTACACCATCGATCCCTTGCTTGCCCGAATCCGTCATATTGTGCTACCTCTCTTCATAAGCGCCCTGCAATTCCTACCCACTTGAATCTTTTGCACAAAAACATCAAGGTTTACTTGCATTCCCTGTTCAATTCCAGTCCATAAAAACCACATATCTTGAACACTACAAGCATTCACTACTCAAATCCCTCAGAGACGGGGGACATCGGCATACTGCTCGTTCATATGAACATTTAAAGGCCTGCCTTGAATAAAGCTTTACGTTTCCTTTACAAACCATCTGCACATAGCGTATCTAGCTTGTACAACTGCTTTATCTTAACACTGGTTAAATATGACAAATGTTGACTGTGCTCTGATTGGCCACTCCCTCTAAGATGAAGGGATGGAAGCTGGCAAAGTTTGCATTTGTGCACTTTAATTATTCACCAGTCAGCTCAAAAGGAGCATTCTTTTTTCCTCCTCCTTTTGGAAGCAGGGTGATGGCAGATCAATTCAATCCTCATAGCTGCAAAGAAGTCAGGAAGATCTTGAGCTGCGGAGCTGCTGCCTGAACTCCTGTAGCTGAACTCATCTTTTTTGTCCGTTTTAATTATGAATGACATTTGCAGAGCAGTGGAGCTGTTCGATAACCGCCAAGAAGGTGGGGTGTGTGCTCATAGCAGGTGAAATCGATCAGACTTACAATCAAATCAATCATTCAGTCATCCATGGATCTTTTACTTCTTACCAGGGCGGTAAATTTATTTTGACTTAAAACGAGAAACTTTTCCAAAGAAACTTCTGAAACGAGCAGTGACCTGATTTCAAATACGCAAACAGTTTGTTCCTGATAATCCAAAACCTGCATGCAAAACGCACTTGGCAGTGCTCCTGGACCGTCCTCTCTGTCAGAAGCTCGAGGGCAAAAGAAAGTTGGTGACGATTAGATAAAGTGACACGTTATATAAATATATATTTACAAAAGCTGGGCAAAAGTAGATCTTATCAATAATGCAAATATAATTCATAAAGGCATTCAGTTCTTTCTATCCTTCACCAGGAGCCAAATCCTTGCAGATAACATCTCTGTTGGCTGATGGCTGTTTAATTGATGGGTGATGGGACCACTGAGATCCAGAGGAAGGAAGCAGGAGACAGAGATAAAGAGATGTGTGTGAGTGATAGTGTGCTGAGTCAAGCTCGGTTTTAGTGCGGCATTAAGATTTTATGGATATTACAGCAGTACTGTACAACAATCTTTACAACTAACATCACAACTGGTGCTGGAGCTGTAAAATTCGTCTTGCCTTGGGAATTTTAAAGGACAGTTATTGAGCATCAGTTTATAAAGGCAAGAAAAACTTTACTTAGAACTTTCACCTGATGACTTTGACTTATTGACGCCGTGGCTTAAATGAGGATTTTAGATTAAAATGAAGTGACAGCATTGATTTAATGTCACGTTTTCTTCTGCTTGTTTTTTTTTTTTTTTAAAGGTTTCCATTAAACACACACACAAACATGCAGTTTCAATGGATGGATTTGCTCTGAATCAATACATGACTCAACACGATTTTAACATGTATGGGCTAACCTGGCCCGTCTACAATATTTAGAGGTTAAAGTCCAGCTTGGCTGCTAATGTCCATAAAAAAAGCAGTAAATATTAGAGTCTTTGTGTATTTCTTGGTTAATAGGCCATGTAATTTATTGGTAAACAATTGCAAAGTTTTCAGTCATCAGCATATACAGTACATGGTGATCAGTCAATGTATTCAAATACCATGGAATGTAAGGTGCACTTAAAATCCTTTATTTTTCTCAAAATTGACAGTGAGCCTTATAATCTGGTGCGCTTTATGTATTAATTCTGGTTGTGCTTAATTCAATTCAAATTCTAAAATACTTTATTAATCCCAAAGGGAAATCGTTGTTGTAGCTCATCATCCTGGTTTCATTCAAGAGTTGGTATAGATGCTGATAGCTGTGGGGAGGTAGGTTCTCCTGCAGCGAATCTGAAGAATCTGGCCACAGATTCCGATCCGTCCATCCAAATCCAGCTTACTGTCAGATCCAGTGGGCCTCTCGGTCCTCCTGGGCAGCAGGACTGCCCTGATGCTGGGCAGAATTCCTCCCTGAGCGATGGTCACCCCTCCCAGCAGTCTGACGAACTCCTCGTCACCACAGACAGACAGCTGAAGGTGTCAGGGGATGATTCTGGTACTCCCATGGTCACAGGCTGAGTTTTCCACCAGCTCCAGGATCTCGGCGGTCAGGTACTCGAGCACAGCTGCCAGGTTGACGGGAATTCATCCACGGCACCTCCTTTTCAACTCATTTGGGAATTGGTAGACCTTGAACAGATTTACTGACCTCGAACCAATTTTATGTGGTACACGGCGCTCAAAAATCTGTCAAAATGAACGTGTTTCACTTAATGTGCCTTATTGCGCCTTATAGTCCAAAAAATATGGTACATGGACAGTGTTCTAGACTTTGATGCTAGAGTAGTCTTTGTTTCTCTGTGGCTTTCCTTTCACCTGTTCTTGCCAAGATGGTCTTAGCATTGTGACAGAAATGTATCTAGATGCTCATTAAAGGTTTCCTCTAGAATGCAGGGACTCAAGGTTCCACTGCCTGGTTATCGTTCACTAAGCAGCATTTATGTGGAAAGCCAGGAAGCCCTTTGTCCAAAACGTACAGGTATTTAAAAATTAAAAATTTTATAAGTGCACCTCTCCACCAAACAAAAGACACTGTCTTGTTTGTCAATAGTTTTGCTTGGCTTCAGTATGTTGACCAACTCTCATAAAAAAATGTTTACTTTGTGCACCAGGGGCGATTCTAGAATCTGACGTTTGGGGTGCTAAGCCCCCAGCGCTGACAATGGCTCTTGGCTTGAACAACAGGGTGGCCATTGGTGTCAAAAGCATTTAAAATGTGAGGGTGCACGCACTGGTCGGCGGGTCTGGAGGTCCTTCCCCAGAAAATTTTGAATAAAGTATATGCCATTTCCTGCATTGTGGTGTGTTTTAATGGGCTTTAAAACATCTACGTTTACCTACATACATAAACACTTGATTCAGTAACTATTTTAGAGAACATGGCACAACAGGAAGCGCTAAGCTAGCGGCGTGCAATACAGATGCACTAGCTAAGATGCTACAGACGTAGCGCTCTGCTTTACATTACACAACCTAATAAACGCTTTGTACAAAATCAGTTTATTGTTAACAGAGTATAACTTATATAATTATTGTTTTTTAAATTTAAAACACACAGAATAAAGCACATCTAGCTTAAAGCATTAACCTTTAACCATTAAGCATAATTGCAGTTACCTTCGTATAGATGAACATGCAGTACTTCCTGTTTATCACAGTTGTATAGCTGCTCATGAGCTCGGCTGCAGGGCTTTAAACATCCTTTACATTTTTCCAGACTCAGTTTAGATTTTGGAAATGGAATAAACTGTATTCCACCCTCTAAAGCAGGGCATTCAATGGGATTAACCTGTTTAAATAAAGGCTGGATGAATCAATTTAACTAAACTGCTCAGGGGGCCACAGTTACCGAAAGCCAACAGCCGGACATCCAGCAATTAAAGTCATTATGTAAATAAACCAATAATTATAATGATCTGTTACCTTTTAAATGTGTTTATTTTGTTGCATTGAATCATATAATAAATAGAACCCAAAACCTAAACCCAGAACCGCTAAAACAAAAAAACAAAACAAAAAAAACTTTATTTTTCAGGGGTATTGAGTTAAAATTTAAGGGTGCTTGAGCACCCGCTACTGTTGTACACACAACTAAAACCCACCAACAGCATTCAAATGGTGTGACGACCTTTACTACCCTGCTTGAGTAAAATAAAATAAAAAGAGATCAAATAATAACTGGGAAATAAGCAAGCATGTTAGGATGTGTTGCATTTCTTAAACCAGAAATATGAACACAGGCAGGCCAGTTGAACCTTATAGTGCAACAATCTACTTGCTTCAGTGTCTATTTATCTACAAAAATATGTATTACAAAACTGCACAGGATCATACTGACAGTTTAGCATGAACCTATATATAAAAAAACACATTTGATTTTGCTTTTTTATAGTTTTTTTTTTGGAGGTACAACCCAATCGTGACAGTAAATCTTCCACTTCAGGAAGTCAACGCTATCACCAGCTCCCATCAAACGTCTGGGCCACTAAACCTGTCCATTGCATACTTTTAATTTAAGCACGTTTTATATCGTAGGAGAATCAACGCTTGAAAATTAAAAAAAAAAAACCACCTTTGCTTTAAAGCCTTGCTTTGCTTTTATGTAGCAGGACAGGAGTTTATTGCTTGAAGATTGCAGCAGATCCCCCCAAGGGCCTAATTACAGCTATCAAAGCAAAACTAATGGGTAAGGTATCAAAGTAGAAAAAGTGCTTAATCAAGGACATATGAGGGTGTAAAGGTCAGACTGCACTGTCACATTGCATCTCATCGTTTCTGTTGCAACAGCAAAATGTGAATGACCCCAGAGCACTAACGAGTTTGTGTAAGCCAAAACCTCTCTCTCTCTCACACACACACACTTTTTTAATTTAAAATCTCTAAACTCAGCTGTTTATTCTGAGTGTACGATACACATCCAGACATACCAAATCCTGGTCCAACCCACCTGCAGCTGTCTCCACCCTGCTGTATCCAGATTAGGACAATTAGCAATCCATCACTGGTGTTTACAGTCTAGGTGGTGGGGATCTGGAGAAGGAGAGATGGAGGGGATGCACTAAAAGGGGTGTGATCAGATAGGAGACACACAAAGTGAGGGGAGTGAGAAATAGGACAGCGTGGACAAGCAAGTGTCTTTGACCTGGCTTGCAACTTATCTTTCTGTACGTCTCTGTTGGCTTTGAATCACTGGCATACAAAGAATGCAAGTCATTTCTGTACAAGCATGACGAATCAGCGCAAAGCCATGCCCCGCATGCATATTAATGGCTGGAGTGTCCGCTTAGGTATGTATAGACACACAGCAGCATGAGTTATAGAACGTGGCAGGATCTGTGGCAGAGAGAAGGAAGAAAGAATGGAAAAGGAAAGCAGAGATCTGAAGAAATAGATGAAAAATGGGAACCACTAGATGGCACTGTTGTGTGGTGATCAACATGCCGCATCTCCTTATTCCTCTCCATACTTTTCTAGGTCTGTGTTTCTATCTCGTGTTGTCGCTTCCTCCCCTTCCTCCGTTTCCCTCTATCCAACCCGCCCACCCCCCCTGCTTTTCTACTTTTCTCTCCCTCCCTCCTTTTTTTCTGCGCGCAGCATCTATGATGGAGCCAGATATACAGCTGGGAATTGAACACACAGAACTGTAGTGTTCCCTGAATCGAAGCTAGGAAAAAGCCAGGGAAAGCTTACCCAAGGACAGGGTCTGCTTATTTAAATGACTGGCATCAGCATGCATGCACACACACTCCTATTCAAGTTCATGAATTGTGCCCATGAACCCAAAGATAAGAACCCAAGCGTACTGGTTTCAAAACGAAAGTTGGCCTAGTTTCTTATAAAGGTGGATCAGAGTCACCGAGCGCATAAATGTTACGAATCAGAGACAAGACAAGTAATCGATCGAAAATTAAAGTAGGTGTGCAGGTGAGCTGAAAGCGTGTGGCAAAAGTCTAGTAACTGTGAAACTAAAAGGTGCGCTTAAGGTGTGGGGGCACGGTGGTGAAGTTGGTAGAGCTGCTGCCTCTCAGAAAGAAGGTTGCCAGTTCGAATCCCGGTTGTGGGGCATTTCTGGCATGTTCTTCGTGCATGCATGGGATTTCTCCGGGTATTCTGGTTTCCTCTCACAGACCATAAACATGCATGTTAGGTTGATTGGTAGCTCTAAATTGTCCCTAGGTGAGAGTGAGAGTGAATGGTTTGTCTCATTTGTCTCTGTGATGGACTGGAGACCTGTCCAGGGTGTCCCCCACTACTCACACAGTGATGGCTGGACATGGGCACCAGTGACACCCTGACTAGAAAAGAAAGAAGCGGGTAAAAATTAATGAATGAGCAAATGTATGTATGAATGTATGTATTAATGACTATTAATGACTGTGTGACTGTATGAATATATAAGTAAGTATGCATGTATGCATTTATGTATGTATGCATGAATTTATGTATGTATAAATTAATTTATGTATGTATGTATGTATGTATGAATGAATGTACTTCATATGCATGTATGTATGTATGAATGAATTTATGTACTTTGTATGCATGTATGCATGTATGAATGAATTTATGTACTTTGTATGCATGTATGTATGTATGAATGAATGAATTTATGTATGTATGTATGTATGTATGTATAAATTAATTTATATACTTTGTATGCATGTATGTATGTATGTATTAATTTATGTATGTATGTATGTATGTGTGAATTAATTTATGTATGTATGTATGTATTAATTTATGTATGTATGTATGTATGTATGTATGTATGTATGTATGTATGAAT
>NC_056520.1:6115611-6123997 GCF_014905685.2 Nematolebias whitei | reverse complement strand
TATGTATGTATGTATGAATTAATTTATGTATGCATGTGTGTATGTATGAATGAATGAATTTATGTACTTTGTATGCATGTATTTATGTATGTATGTATGTATGTATGTATGTATGTATGTATGAATTTATGTATGTATGTATGAATTTATGTATGTATGTATGTATGATAATGGATAATATGATAATGGACCCTTCCCTGAAACTTAATCACGTAAACATGATTGTTAAATCATGTTTCTTCCAACTGAGGCGGCTGTCTAAACTGAAGCCCATATTGTCCAAAAAGAACCTGGAGACAGTAATACATGCATTCATTACATCTAGGCTTGATTACTGCAATTCACTCCTGTTTGGTATCAGTCAGACCTCCATTGCACGACTACAACTGGTCCAGAATGCAGCAGCCCAATTTTTAACGAGTACAGGCAAAAGAGAGCACATTACACCAGTTTTGGTCTCACTGCACTGGTTACCAGTTCACCTTAGAATCCAGTTCAAAATACTCATGTATGTCTACAAATCGCTGAACAGTGATCAAGACACAGATCATCTGGTGTTGAAAGCTATTGAATAGTAGTGAGTGTTTAAGCGGGACTTGAAAACCGAGAGGGAGGGGGCCTGTCTGACAAGCAGAGGTAACTCGTTCCAAAGTCTTGGTCCTGCTACAGAGAAGGCCCTGTCACCTCTGCGCTTAAGACGAGTTCCTGGAACTGTGAGGAGCAACTGGTCCGCTGACCAGAAAAATCACTGTAATGACACTTTAATTGGTGATATGTCACTTTATGTGTGCTGCTGATTATCCATGCTGCTGATTTCTTGCCTTTAAGCTGCTGTATTCATACCCATCTGCTCACTACAGTCTCATGTTCAGGCTGCTGTTTTGTAGTGGACTAAGCCTCTGTGAGAAGGCTCTATTGACCACTGTGTGGGCAGTGAAACATTTCTCCTGCTATATTGGTGGACAGAGGATTATTGTTGAGACACAACACCAGCCAGTAACGTTTCTGAACAGCCAACGCATCAGAGATGGTGTGGTGACAAACTCACGCGTTGCAACATGGCTTATGGCACTTCAAAGTTTTAACCTAGACATCCGCTACGGTCAAAATAAGAAGTCGCACTTGGGCACTGATTTGGCAATCTGCCAAGAATGTACACAGGATGTACCAGCCACCCAACAGCCAGTTGTGAGCAAACCCTCAGCTGCTGAGGACCCAAATCACCACTCCTTTGATAGCAATATCTGCAAAGATATGGCAACAATGTACGTGGATGGATGCTCATTCCACCACGAGACAATCTGCAAAGCAGGTGTTGGAGGAGTTCTCCTCCAGGACCAAGAACAGGTCACATTTGGCTATAAATTAGGCTCTCAGTCTTCTCAGTACGCTGAGATAGCTGCGATCCTAATAGGCCTACAGATGGCAGTAGAACGCTCCATCCAGACGCTAGTCATCTGCACTGACTCTAACTATGCTCGACTTAGTTTCTTGTGTCATCTCGCTCTGTGGAAACAGAACGGTTTTCTCACAAGCAACAAAAAGGTGGTAAAACACAAAGAGCTTTTCATGACATGTGACCACTTAGTGACATCACATGATCTACAGATATTCTGGAAGAAAGTTCCAGGACACTCTAGAGTCCCAGGCGATGACAAGCACTACAATGACCTTGCAGACTCCCTAGCCAAAGAAGGAGCCGCTGACGGACCCACGTGGTCCTTCGACCCCTCCTGGCTACTCAACACTCAGTCGTCACAAGCTACAACTGAGGTAATGGCAGTCACACGTGCACAAGCTGCAGCTAAACCTGCTGATAACACAGTTTCTGTGCGCCCAATGCTGACTGACCCAGACATCATCCAACTTCAGAAGTTGGATCCTGCAATTAACTCGATGATGCTGTATCTGACTGACCCAGACAAATACACTCCATCGAAAGACGAGCTGGATTCCAATCCAGACCTCAAAGTCCTCTTTCAGCTGCGAAAACAGCTAAAACTACTTAAAGGCATCCTAACTTTCGCTCATGGACGGACGTCCTCACCTGTGTTCGTGGTCCCCCATGACCACAGGGGGGTGATGTTAGTCCATGCACATGACCTTCCGTCCGCAGGACATAAGGGTGACAATGCCACGCTGAAAGCATTAAAACAAATTGCTTATTGGCCTGGAATGAAAAAGGATGTCAAGGACTACATAAAAGGGTGCCTGATCTGTGGCCAGTTTCAACCATCCAGACCACTTCACAGAGCACCACTGCATAGTAGAGGCATTGCATTTCCATGGTCGGACCTCCAGATTGACTGGGTCGGACCACTCACTAAGACCTCTAGAGGAAATAAATATTTTCTCACGGTAACCTGCGCGTTTACCAAATGGGTAGAATGTCTACCAGCCCCTAATGACACAGCACAAACCACTGCTATGTTATTAATGAATCATGTATTTTCAAGGTTTGGACTTCCCCTTAGGGTGAACTCGGACCAAGGTACACACTTCACAGGTGAAGTAATGAA
This sequence comes from Nematolebias whitei, assembly GCF_014905685.2. Taxonomy (NCBI): domain Eukaryota; kingdom Metazoa; phylum Chordata; class Actinopteri; order Cyprinodontiformes; family Rivulidae; genus Nematolebias; species Nematolebias whitei. The sequence goes on along the minus strand of NC_056520.1, from coordinate 6,121,478 downwards.
GGAACTGTGGAAGACGCTAGGCGTCAAAGCCAACTTCCATATTGGCTACCACCCACAGGCTTCAGGCCAGGTTGAGATCCATGGGATTATAACATTTTCCACTGAGGTGAGCTGTGGCTGACAGAACCTCGCAGCTACTCCGGACGAGTAACAGCATCCTACGGAGACGCTGAAAGGGTGCGTTAAACGGAATCTCGCCTGAGACATCTCCAGGTAAAAGAGTCGTTTTCACCACCTAAGTGTACTGTGAGGAAAAGCTGAAGAAAGCCCGGAGAGTGCCGTTCTGTTCAACACTCTACCTCAAACACCATCTTTCTCCCCTTTAAACTTCATCTTTCATCTTAAACTTTTCTATCAAGTAGAAATTCTCCCAGATATTTAGAAATGTCTGTGTAAAGTGCTTACCCACATTCATGTGGGTAAAAGATCATAGTTGTACAGTTATAAATGTCTGTTGGTGCAGCAACGGAAAAATCATGGCCGTATGATTTTTCCTGATTGATTGCTTTGTTGTTATTTTCATAATTTGCCAAATTAATGTAAATGTTTGATGTTAAATTTGATTCTGTAAATAAATGACCGCATTCATTTTGATGGGTCAAATTTAAATGACGTCTCACTTTGCATTTCCTTAAATTCAGTGCACGTTTTATTCAGTCCAGAAAAATGAGGAACTCGCGTTAAACGATGAAAATATCCCAGCATCTGTTCATCTACAGTTTAATACATTGTATTATATTAATTTATTATTGTTCATTAGGTCCTTGTATACAGTTTCTTTTTTAAACGTTATATTTTTGCTATATTTGGGTGTAACCGGGACCTTGAGTACACAATTTCATTCCACCTCATGTACCACATGTGGTGAGAATGATAATTAAGAGCCTTTGAACCTCGACCTTTATTTTATTTATTTTTTAAAGCATTTTAACAGTCTACAATTAAAAAAATAACTAAAAAAACAAGGGTGGAGTTGCAAGATCATTCTGAAACTCATTCCAGGAATCAAAAAATGAAGTTTCAAACAATGAAATAAAATCTCTTGGTATTGATGAAAATTGGCATAATGTAGAAAATAGCTCCAATGTTTTCTTTGGATATGATGGTTACCAAAATGTTCAGCTCGTTCAGGACAGTCAAGCTATGACTTCTGGTTTTCAAGCGATTTTTTATTTTCGAAATACTTTTGTCGGCCATGTTTTTCTCATTGAAAATGAATGGACATCCTTCAAAACCCTTAGTTCAGCATTTGTTCTGGTTCAGCTCCTTTCAGTATATTTAATCTTTTTAAGCTCCTCTCAGCTTCTATTTGCATCATTAAGCTTGATACTTCTTTTTCAGCTACTTTTTAGGTATGCGTTTGCTAAAATTAGCTTTTTCCCCAGCATTTTTGTGCTAATTTCTACATTTTGTGCTTCTTTCTAATAATTTGAACTTTTTATGCTCTACTTTTACGCTTCTACTTCTTTCCCCGTTTATTTTCCTGCTTTTAGCAAATGTCAGCTGTACGTATTGAACCTGCATTAACACGCAAAAAATGTTCAGCAATAATTGTGTCTGTCTCAGAGGAGTTGATGGGGGAGAGGGTGGGCCCCAGAAGCCATCTTATCACCAACAAACAGTTTTTTCCCCACTATGGTAGTGTGCTGTTTGTGGGATTCAGTTTGGTTTGGTGGGCTCCTCAGACTGAAGAAGTCCTTTGGATGAAGAACGAAATGTCTCCGCAACAAAAGAAACCGTCCAGATGACCCGACTGAACATTGTTGGATTTTATACCTGGACTACTGAGCATGAACTTTGGCATTCAGCAATAAGCATTAACAATATATTTTCAAATGAAATGCTGTTTATTTAGTTTATGTTTACATTTTACATACAACATGCAAACCTTGTGGGCATGTTCCACACCTCGTTTCTTGATTTTGGTGGATTTTTCTCAACACGTCATGGCTCCACACACAGTCTTGGCATGGTTACGACAGAGTTTGATGTCAATTTTGCCATTTCCAAGCTGGTGGACATCTCCATGTTTCAAGACAACTTATCATCATTATCATCATCGTCGTCAACAACAACAATATAATTTTTTTTGGAAAAACTGCATTTCTGTCTGGACAAAACCGAAGTTGGCTACAAATCAAATGGTCTTTTAAAAAACATTTAAAACAATTTACAACTTAAATTCAAGAAAACAGTACTTGTTTCCAATTTAAAAAAATCAAAGTCAATTTAGTGAATTTAAGCATACTGTAGTTCATTTTAGTTTATTTGAAATATCAACAAAATCCAGTTACGGTTATGTAAGTTATCCAATTAAAGAAACTAATGCATTTGAAACTAATGCATTTTATTCTATCTTCTCTTTAAAAAATCCATATTTTTGCACGATGAGGTAAGAGACTACAATCTGGCATACATGTAATTAAAACGTCTAAAATTAAAATGTCCTCCTACACTATTACATAAAGACAATACATCTATGGCCTCATGTAACAACAATGCCACTGTAATTAGTGTTGTGGTATAATAAAGTTTAGGAGAGTACTAAAAGAATCCATGCCTAAACTAGGCTTTTTTAAAAAAAAACAAACTTTAAAAGAAGGATCACAGTTTATTGCGAACATGCTCTAATTAAACTACATACAAGTCCAATTCTTGTAAATAAATTTAGTTTGGTTTGATAAAAGTTTGCTTCTCAAAATCTAAGGCCATTGTTCTCAATTGGAAAAAAGGGTGATATGTCGTCAAAGAGCATTTCAGGTATACTGGTGTCTTTTTTAAAGGTGATGGCAGGATGGAGTTAACTATGGACAAATAAATGCAGGGTTGTCTGCAATAATCAGAATGTTTCTCAGGTCTTAAAAAAATGGAGCTGAGCCAAAAAGTGAAGCTCTAAAGTTTACTGGTCTGTCTATATATATTTTACCAATGGTTGTGGACAATGAAACAAGAAACCAGATGCAAGCAGCTGGAGTAAGACCACTCCATAGGTGGGCTCTGCTTTAGAGATGGGGTGAAGCGCTCAGTCGTCGAGGGGAAATATGGAAAAAAATAACACGGCTCCGTCACCTTGTAAGGGGTCAGCTGTTTAAGCTTTTGATTAGGATGCCTTCAGGATGCCTTCCTCTGGGGATTTTAAAGGTACATTTCACAGGGAGGAGTCTCAGGGTCAGACCCAAATTTTGCAGGAAGGTATGTTTGTGAACACCTTGGGATTCCTCTAGGAAGAGACTAAGGCTGGGGTTCTTTACACGAGAAGTGAAGAAATCTGCTCTGCGAAATGATTTTTTTCTTTCATATGAGTGATTCATACTCCAGGAGAAAGTTCAGTGCAAAACACAGTTAGCAGCACCCCTCTCCCCAACCAAGGAACATTTTTTTTATTTTTTCCCAGTCAGGGTTTCCCCTTTTTTGTCCCCGTACAAATTTTTGCCTCCCTTACAGCTACCAGAAACTTTATAACAGACTGAGACAGTACAAGTCATTTGGCAATTATAAGTTTGTCACAAAAAGACCACTATCCACCACCATGTCCTTGTGCTACCCAATGAAGGAGTACTCCCTCCTGGCCAGCGCAATCAACCACAATGTATTACTTCCTTCCACAAGTTCATACACATTTAAATATACAGTATTTAAAAGTTTTGCTGGAACAGTTATAAAGATGGCTGTATTTTCTAACAGCCTCGGCCAGTTGCTCCTCAGCAGAGCACTTAAAGCAAAATGGCACAATTGTAGTTCACCCCAAGTTCTACATAAATATCCCCACAACAAATTTTGGATCAATCACACAAAAGTGGATGCATACCCCTGGGAGAGAAAGTTCTTCCCAAAACTTGTCTCAAAAAGTTTTTTTTCGGTGTTTATGCAAAAACAAAATGACCTGAGTGTCACGCAACTACGTCAACGAGGGCAGATTTCTCCCTTCTTGAGGAGAATGTCTCTAGCTTTAGAGAATTACACAGGTACGGAATGTTTGTGCTGGTTTTTAACTCAATACGTCCACTACCTGACTTTGGACAATTGAAAGACTCGTGAGCTCAAGACATTGGTCCAACTTGTTTTTAGTAATTCTAAATCTAACCTTACTCCTCATGCCACCATGGAGGTTAAAACAACAGAAAAAAGTTCAAATTACTGTGGACTTCAGTTGATGTGTTAACATTTATACAGGTAGCTTCAGTTATGAATATACAATGGGAAGTTGTGGCACAAAGGTTAGAGAAGGTGGGCCTTTGATCGGAAGGTCGACGGTTCATATCCCTGAACCGACAACATCAAAAGGTGGGTGAGAAAGGTGAAACACCCACACCTAACTCTCCTCTCATTTGCCCCACTCTGGACCCTTGAGCAAGGCCCTTAAACCCCACCATCTGCTTCCCCAGGCACCCTAGATGGCAGCTCTCTGCTCCAGACAGAAGTATGTAGTAGCTCGGTGGTCTGTGGTTGTTCCAGGAAGAGCAATCGGCATATAAACAATTGCCAAGTCTTTGTGCAAGTTAGTTCGCTGTGATGACCCCTGAAGAAGTTCAAGTTCAAGTAGGTTTTATTATCAAGAAGAGAGCAGCTGAAAGAAGAAGTTAGAGAGCAGCATACAGATTAAGAATTTGGTCTAGATCCAGAAAATCTATACACCACCAGCATTAGATAGACTGTCAATTTGTTTAACTCCTTTATACATCATATATTTGCACAATGTTTATGTCAAATGCTTAATGTTACAATCAAAACCAAAGTTTTAGGACGCCAATGTAATAGTAAGGATCTGCTACTGGTGGTGTGAGACATTTAGTGCAATATTTTCCTCATTTAGGCATCATTAATGATGTTGAATTTAGATGTCATGACACATTTTGAGGTTATAGCTATATCTTCTCTTGGAGGATTCCAACCTCTGATGTTTTGATGGCCTCAAGACACTAATTGCCAATTAACTTAAAGCAAGTTACCACCATGTGTTCACAGTGGCGTGAGTACCGTATTTATGGATATCCCTTGACACAAGGTTCTTTTCCTGCACTGTATAAGCTCACATCATAACATCTCATTGTGTTTCACCCTATGGAATTTTCCTCCTTAAACAAAAGACTACTTGAGATCCTACTCACAGGAAACCCCTATATCCATTTTCTCCCCCATTTATTTGCAGCTTTGAATTCCTTCTGGAACTTTCATTTTGATAGAGGAAAAGAACTGTGCTGATACCCTCAACAACAAAGCAGCGCAGTCCTTTGGCAAACTGTATGTCTAGACATCTAATTCAAATATGACCGAGTGAGTGATGGCTTTGCCCATGTGGATGAGATTGAGTGCAAGGGAGTTTCTTTTTCTTCTTCTTGGATACCTGAGAGCAAAAATTGAGGAATAAGCTCTATGACAGATTCAGATGGCCAGAGGAGATATTGTCTGCAGCTCACCCCAGGCAGGACTCCATAGTTTAATACATCTTTTTACTGACAATTTCATTTCTTTTCCTGCTGAAACTATAATCAGGTTTGAATTAGTTGTAATAATGTTGCTTTTTCAGTATACTGATGTTACTGTTCCAACAGACCTGCTTCTATTTCTTGACATCAGCCAATATTACTGTACTGTAATATTGTTTTCAAACAGCAATAGAAACCTATTTTTAACTCTGAATTACAATGTTGTTATACAACGAGTATCGCATACAGCCCATTATATACCAGTTGACAAACTATGATGCAGCCATACAGCAATCCACACAGCTATCTATGCAGCAATACAGCCGTCTACGCAACGATACAGCCGTCTACGCAGCGATACAGCCGTCTACACAGCGATACAACCGTCTACGCCGCGATACAGCCATCTATGCAGCGATACAGCAATCTATGCAGCGATAC
>NC_056520.1:6068283-6115601 GCF_014905685.2 Nematolebias whitei | reverse complement strand
GCGATACAGCCATCTATGCAGCGATACAGCAATCTATGCAGCGATACAGCAGTCTACGCAGCGATACAGCCATCTATGCAGCGATACAGCAATCTATGCAGCGATACAGCAGTCTACGCAGCGATACAGCAGTCTATGCAGCGATACAGCAGTCTATGCAGAAATACAGCAATCTATTCAGAGATACCGCCATCTACGCAGCGATACAGCAATCTGCGCAGTGATACAGAAATCTGCACAGCAATACAGCAATCTATGCAACGATACAGCAATCTACACAGAGATACAGCAATCTAAGCAGTGATATAGCAATCTATGCAGCAATACAGCAATCTACATAGCGATACAGAAATCTACGCAGAGATACAGCAATCTATGCAGAGATACAGCAATCTACGCAGTGATACAGCAAAATGTGCAGCGATACAGCAATATATATCAATGGCCCAAAGAAGGACTTACATTTTTTAAACTCTGATTAATGACCTTGATCTTAAATGTTGGGGAGAATAAATAGATTATGCAACACACTGTTTAGTGAGGAAGCATAAGTGCAATATATTTGTTAAATTTTCTTGAGGGGATCAAAAGTTAAAGGTGGGATAAGCAAATACTTTTTAATTTTGACCTTGATTTATGACCCTGACCTTAGAATTGAGGAGAATAAAGAGAATATGCAACACTCCGTTTAGTGAGGAAGCATATGTGTTATATGTTTGTTAAATTTTCTTGAGCGGATCAGAAGTTAAAGATGGGATAAGCAAATACTTATATTTATGTTGACCTTGATTTGTGACCTTGACCTTGAAGCTGGGGTTTTGTAAAGGTCTGTGACATGGTCTGTTAATGATGCATGCATCAAGTTTCATTAATTTATCTTGGGCAAATCAGAAGTTATGGCACAGGCAAGAGAAAGTTAACGTACGTACATATGGAGACTATATTATAATACGTCCATCTTTCAACAAACATTTAATAAAAATGAAAATATATTAAAAATTAATCTAATTAAGCATCAGTGCTTGGGGTTTAAAATATTTAACTAAACAAAGTCATTTTCATAACCATCTCAAAAACAATTTTGTAATAAACTCAAATATTTGACGATGCAAAGTGTATTTTCTGTTTATGGCGAACGTTCCTCCACTACATACTGTAACTACATAAGCACAGTTGACAGGCAGAAAAAAAAGGCATTACCTGAAAAAGCCCACGTTGCATAGAACAATGGCACATTAATCATGAGGCAACACTGGAGTCATTTTCACAGCCAAATCAGATGAATGTCATTTTTGTCAAATGGTCAGCTTTTAATCTTCAAACTCAATCTTATCTAGCTGTCATAAGTAGCACCGAATGCGCAAATATTCTCAGCTCAATCTAGGTGCGTTTTATGCAACTAAAGACATGAGGCTTTCTAAAATTGCAAATGACAATCCAAACAGGTGAGAAAAGGCGGATACACCGCAATTCTTCGCTTTACTGGCACGTTTATTACTCATCTTTTATATACTGCTCGCATAAATCATCAGATCTATCTGAAATGATTGCTTCTTGAAACTCTTTTCAAAGCTGTCACCTTGACTATACTTCTTTCATTTTTTCATTTACCTCAGTTACTTTTTCCCCCCTGCACAACCAGCTTAATACTCTCTCCACAGAGTTGTAAGTAGTCTGCCTGGTCACCCCAGGTCAGTTTGGTTTGTTGATTTAATCCTTGTCTGATGTTGTCTCAGCTCGTGGCCAGACTCAAATGACTGCAGTTCTGGCTGACTGGACCCCTCCGCCCAGCTGTCTGATAACGCCTCTCTTTAGAGACCGCCACTCCGATTGGATCTGGAATCTGACGAGAACCAAACACAGCGAGGTTTCGTTGTTTACCCAAAAAAGATCTAGGAACAAGCTGGGAAGTAGAATGAGCCTAAGAGGACTCTGTTACGCTACAGTAAATTTTAATCATTTATTTTTTTTACATGTGCATTTTTGTCCCCAGTTATGGAACAAAGTGGTGAAATTAGAAAACACCCTATGTCTGTCTGTGTTGTGGGAATGATAACTTGTAATGAGGTCCCGAATACAATTTTGGTATGTGGCTACATTTAGATGTAAGAAAGGTTACGTTCAAAAATTGGGTTCTCACATCAAAATCCAAAATGGCTCCCACCATATATGCATAGATCTAGTCCTTATGAGCTAGATAACTTTTAAAAAAAAATCACCTTACCAAAGTCAATTTTAGTGTATCTAGGCACAAGAAAAGTCACTATCAAAAGTTGGGTTGCCTCATCAAAATACTAAATGGTAAAGAGTAAATGGATTGTACTTGTATAGCACCTTTCTATCTTATCAACAAACTCAGTGTTTTACACTACAATCTGTGCCCTCATTCACCCATTCATACAGCACTCTACTAGAGCTAGACAAAGAATAATCAGTGCTTTAGATCACATTCATACACCGATGGGAGACACATTGGAGACAATGAGGGGTTCACGGTCTCGCCCAACGGTCACTTCAGCATGTGACTGCTGGTGGAATTGAACCCCCAACTCTCCCATTGGAGGACGACTGCTCTAACCACTCAGCCACAGCTGCCCCTAGCCACCACAATACACACACATGCGCACATACATATACACAATACAATTAAATGTCCCATTAAATAAATAAATGTACCTTTTTAAATAATGACTTTAAATAGTCATTTTCAAGAAAATAAAAAATACATCCAATTATTTCACGGTGTACCGTATTTTCCGCCATACACGTCGCACCGCCCTATAAGTCACATCAGTCCAAATTTGTCTAATAAAGTGAAAAAATCCATAAATATGTCGTTTTACCGTATACGCCACATCTATTATGCATCACTGCTGACGTGTCGTGTTTGTTTCACGCCACCGCTGACAACCCCAAAGTGTGGCCCAAAACAGGAAATATGGGCCGGTGTTGTGCCAAAAATCAATTAGCTGCCAAACGACGGCTAACTTTTCCTTAATAAAAGCACTTTGACGGTCAAATCAGATGAATTTTCAAAAGCGGACACATGAATGTGCAGAGGGACGACTTGCTGTCCATTTCTTCTAAATTTAACAAAAGAACCACCTAAAAACAAATATTTGTTAGCTCGACTTTATAGTAAAGGTGTTTCGGTTGAACTTTTATTTAATAAATGCACTTCAATGGTCAAATCAGCTGCATTTCGCCAGGGCGGTGCAGAGAAACGAAGCTGATTTGATGGTTGCTCCAGGCAGATGACGGTGACATGCTATTGTGTCACTAATACACTTTTACCTATTAAATGATACAACGGCATGCCATACTACTCGAGTGCTATGTAGCGACTAAAATTGTAGTGTTCAATATTTTCAGTCAGAATGAATGAAAGTGGTCATATCTCAGCAAAAATTGGCTTATGAATGAATGAATATGAGGAAAAAACATAAGCAAGTTGCTTCGGTGTATAAATGTAGGGCATGCAAATTATGCAAAATACCACAACATACAGTAAAAAATACAGTATATATTAGTGCTGGGCACGTTACTACACATTATTATTGCGTCAACTTAACGCTGTTAGTTTTTTCTCAATTTTTAAGTCGGTCACTCAGTGGCTGTGCACACACATACCGATATACACACAGACAGACACATTGGTCATGGGGGGGTGGGAAGTTGATCACTACTGGCCATGGATGAGCATCATCGCACGTCTCAACCAATGAGAGCCTTTGTCTTGTAGGGCTGCTGCCACACGGCGCTCACATGAACCCCATCAGAAACCGAGAAGCGAGGACAGAAACATGGAAAAAAAGTCCCAAACTTTTACATGGGGCATTATTATTTTAAAACTTTTCCAGACAGAAGGCTGGATAGAAGTAAGGCTATTTGTAAGCACTGCAGCGCTGAACTGTCTTACCAACGTAGTGTGAGCCTGAAATATTAAATTCAAAGCACACAGTTGATGTTAGTCAATAATCCATCATAACAAACAGTGGAGGAAGGCTTCTGCAGACAAGGCTGGATGCAGCATGTGGGAGAAAAATACGACAAACAAAAACAAGACAAGCTAACGAATGCTATACCAAAGTACAAATTGCAGGTCAATTAGCACCGAGGAAGATGCAGGTCTGCGTGACGTCTTTAGCACCGCCTCCCTCACTGCACACCATCACAAGAAGAACTCACGAGTTGCATGAAAAAGAGAGCGCTACAAAAGTACAAAGTACAACGATTCTTTGTTATTTGCGTCACATGTGGTGCACGCAGTGGAATGAAACTGTGCACACAGGGCCCCAGTTACATCAAACAATAGCAAAAATATAAAGTGTAAAAAGAAACCGTAAACAAGGATCTCGATAAAAGGTGCGCTAACACATCTAAGATATATGCCAGTCACTAATAGTGCAAAACTATACACCGAACAACAGCAGCACGATTCTCATAGGTCCTGTTTGGCTATAATTTACACGCTTAATGCGAGCACTAATATTAACTAAACTAACATAAACCAGGATTCATTCAAATTATGCAACTAAAATACTGAAACAAGGTGCCAAATGTGAAAAAGAAACAAATCTACAGCAGCGTGGTCCTATTGGCAGAGTGGTTCTGATGACGGGGAGGTTCTCTTAGCAAAATGGTCCAGTTAGCAGCATGATACTGATAGCAGTGAGGTTCGGTTAGCAATGAGGTTTCTCTTAGCAACATGGTCCCGTTGGCACCATGGTACTGTTAGTGGCGTGGTTCGGTTAGCAGCATGGTCTTGTTAGCAGGTCCCTTCAGCAGCATGATGATAATAAGGACCGCAGCAGCTGCTTACCCGGACAGACCTCCAGAACCGAGTCCAGCAGATGGAGAATATCCAGGTTTCCCTTCAGAACCAAATGGGTCCATGGAGTTCGGTCCGTGCAGGCAGATGGAGGATCATGGAGACAGCCGCCATGACAGGCCTGAGCTCAAGGCTGGAAGGCCTGAACCACGATGGTACTATGGCAAGACACCGACAAAGAAAACTCCACAAGTGTGTCGCGGTCATACCCGTACTGTGGATGTGCATTGTAGGTGCAAAAAAAATAAAAACAACAGGAACAAAAAAAGATCGAGTTCACCGGAAGCCTGTGAAGCTGCGACTCGGCTGAGCACAGCCATCTTGGATTTAATATAAAACAGTAACTTAAAAATGTTCTAAATGTCTTTGGGTTATAATTTCATTTTGTACATTATAATGAGATTAATTGTGATATATATATGTTATCTACTACCCCTATTATTAGTGGAAATTTTGCTACCTTTTTTTTTTTAATTCAACTTTTATTTATACAAGTTAGTTCCCATCGAGTCTCTATGATTAATTTACAAGAGACCTGATTCAAACAGACAAAAGTTTTATTTTTTTTTTCCATTCACCCTCTATTTAAATAGTTTAATAATAGTGCTTGTGTAATTATTGCTTAAAAGTACAGTTTCCTCAAATGACTGGGGTGATCAGTGGGGTGACCAAAAATTAATCAATGGTAGCCAAGGCCACCATTGGCCACCACTTAGCTTCACTACTGTGCCTAGTCATAGATAAAATTACTACCTCCACTCCGGAAACACAGTCATCTCCAAAGCTACAAACATTCACAACTGAAATCCCTCAGCAACGAGGGATATCAGCACACCACTGAGGTTGTTTTCACACCTGATAGTCCGGTAGACTCGGTTCGGTTGGGGACCAATATTCATGACATTCTGTTTACATTTGAGCTGGTGCATTTGCGTTCACACTGCTCTGTGCAGTCGAGCCAACCTGTTGAACCAACCTGTTACCCCACTCGCCTGTGGTGGCGCTACTGAAAGAAACGACACAAAAACCTCTTAAGAAGACACTTCTTCCTCTTCCTCTTCTGGAAATAAAAACAAAAACGGAGTGGCGTCAAGTTTTGTCGGTTTTAGGAGTTCTGTTTTGTCATTTTTCAACCGTGGACTCAGTATGAGCAGAAGATGAAGCAGAAGACCATGGGGAATGTGGTTTTTCCACACAAGGTGGCTGATGGCTCCATATGAGGTAAAGAGAAATGCATGTTTGTTTGCCCTGCGTTGTAGTCCTCTTCCTGTTTGCAGAGCAGTGCCCGTCCTGATTACATTCAAACTGTACTGGAACCGCGCTAAAGTTTTCTTCTACCGAATCGAGACCTAGGTTTTAGCCCGGGCCAGAGTTCATCTTTTTGTTCCGTGACAGAGTTCGATGGCGAGTTCACACTTTCCCAAACGAACCGGACTTCCTAGACAAACGGGCTAGAATTCGGGACAAGGCTGGTGTGAATGCACCCTTATCTTTCCCGGAACAAAATCTTTTCCATATATCCTTAGATAGAGAATTTTTACTAACTGATCCAAAAAAAAAGTTGTTTTTTGAATGTCCAGAGGCCCAGACTTAACCGTTTTAGATTGTTCTACCTGGATTATTGAGCATGCATAAGGATATTTTACTAACTGACTTTTCTATGTATGTGAAAGTTTTTGTACAGTGCCTTGAGACGACTTCTATTGTGACATGGCGCTATATAGAGTAAATAAGCTGAACTGAATGATCAAACATGAGGTCCTTTTACATTTCAAATGTTTTAAAACTGAAACTGCATTTGTTTTTAAAATATTTCATTTACATGTATAAAGTGGGTATTTTTATGCTGTAGGAGTGAATGATCTGCAAATGTCATAATGTGACTGAAATATGCATACAGCACTGCCATGAAAAAGTGAATGTTTGACTTCACGCTCGAATACAAAGCTTTAACTGGATGATGGTCAGTGCAAGTGGAGCTCACTCCCTCTGGACATCGAACAGATCCACTGGAGAACAGGATTAAATGTCATTCTATGTGGCATCTCCCTGAAAGCTACGAAGGGTGGGCAAACTATTATTCATTCATTCACCCTCCCCCATCCAGATTTTGACATTCTTTGGCAGTTCTGCACTGGCAACTGCTTGGTCACAGATGGACTCAAGTCTGTTAAAGTGAACCCAGTTATCCAAAGCTTTCCCCGGATCTTCACTGTTTAATGTAACCGGATGAGTAAAAATTCACTGTCCTGCCTAAACATGTGCACTCTTAGTTAGATATACAGTACGAGCAAGAGAGAGAGGGAGTGCAAGTGTCTATGTTCCTTCATTTTGATAATGGAAATTCTGGGAAGCCTTTAGTAGTTGCCACTGGTAATGGAATGAGAACATATGTATAATTTAAGGCTCTTGCTACAGGCTGAGTGTAGTCAAGGCATTTACACACACAGTCAAACCCAAGCAAGCACACACATCCAGCAGAAGCTTAATCACTGGCAGTGTATCCTCATCTGAGTGAGTGAAAGTAGCTTTAATGCCGTATTGTAGTTTCAGCTAGTTAAAGTCTTCCCAAATTTCCCTTCACTGCTTATTATTATGCCAGTTGGCCTAGATGAGTCAAGACTACTGAGTGATTATGTAAAATAAAAATAAAAAAGTAGAGCTCACGTAACCAGAGAGTACCGTTTCAGTAAAAGGTTCAGGATTTTGCAGACGCCTGTCGTATTGATCAGAAAGTGAGCCTTCCCGGTTTCAGATCAATGGTCTCAACGGGGATCCGGTTTATTGCTAATCTGGCACAGCTTTCATGTGAGCGTTTGTTTAGAGGAAACTATCGTGTACGCCATGTGTGTGAAACAGTAAGATTATGTTTTCCTTAAAAAAACATGTCCAATTAACAGAACAGCCATAACAATATGACCATCAGTTTATAATGCAGTTGACGGTGCCCTGATTGTTAGTAGCAAAGGCTACGTTATCTTGAGATTTTCTTAAGTTGCTGATTCTAAAATGCGAGTTATTTTTTAGAACCTACATGAGATGGTATCTTAACTTTTAATGAGATTTGGTAGGAGAGATAATACTTCTCCAGTTTTAGCTCCTCTCCATTGGCTCCCTTTCAAATTCAGAATAAAAGTCAAAATCTTACTTCTAATCTACAAAGCTCTCAACAACCTAGCTCCATCTTATATTTAGATCTTAGTATTCCAAACTTTTCCAGGTGGGAGTGGCGGTGCAGAGGTTAGAGAAGGTGGAGCTGTGATCGTAAGGTCGCAGGTTCAACTCCCTGAACCGACAACATCAAAATGTGGGCGGGATAGATGAAACAACCACATCTGCCTCCACCCACATTTTCCCCACTCTGAGCCCTTGAGCAAGGCACTTAATCCCCACCATCTGCTTCCCTGGGCACCCTAAAAGGCAGCTTTTTGCTCCACACATAGGACTGTGGTAGCTTGGTGGTCTGTGGTTGTGTCAGGAAGGGCATCCAGTGTAAAACAATTGCCAAGTCTTAGTGCGAGATAGTTCACTGCGACGACCCATGATGAACGGAGCAGCCGAAAGACAAAAAAACCCCCAAAACAATTCCATATTTTCCCAACAGAGCACTTCACTCTCAGACTGCAGGTTTACTTGCGGTTCCTAGAGTTCCCAAAAGCAGAATGAGAGAAATATCTTTCAGTTATCAGGCTCCTCTCTTGTGGAACCAAGATCCAATTTCTGTCCATGAGGCTGACACATTGTCAACTTTCAAAACTTGGCTTAAGTCTTTCCTTTTTGATAAATCATATAGTTAGGGTTAGCCTGGGTTTCCTGCGCTATCTCTTAGTTCTGCTGCTGTAGGCTTAGACTGCTGGTGGACAAACTGACCACATTATCTCACTTTGCTGCTGTCTTTAGTAGCTCTACTTTACCTGCTTGCATTTGTAATTATCTCCATCTTAACATGTTTTTTGTCTTTCCTCCTATAGAAAGTACACCTGGACCTGCCATTGTGTATCCGTTCCTCCTTCCTGTCCTCTCTAAACATAGCAGGTTGAAGGAGATTGTTACTTGTCCTGAGTCTGGTTCTTCTGGAGGTTTATTCTTGTTAAAAGGGAGTTTTTTCTTTCCACCGTTGCCTTTGTGCTTGCTCAGCATGGGAGACCGCGACAAAGTGAAGATTCAACGTGTCTGCTGCTTCCTTAAATATAACTTTTATTAATTGGCTTTTTTATGTATGTGAATATTTCTGTTCAGTGCCCTGAGACAACTTCTGTTGTGACATGTTGCTATATAAATAAACTGAATTGAACTGAATTATATTTTAGTCACTTTTCAATGACGTCATCATAGCCCATTTGATGGGTGTTTGAAACCTGTCCCATCATAAAACAACTCTTGTCTAAGGAACTGTTTTACTAGACAATGTTCTTCACATTTTCATTCCTAAAGCTAGCACTGGGACTCCACTGCAAAAAACCATCAAAGATAGTGTCTTATCATCTTCAGAAGTCTATTTAAGCTTTACTACCCTTGCTTGTTGGGCTTTTTTTTATTGTTATGAGTTAATAACAGAAAATAGAAACTGTAATAATTGTCGGTTGCTTATGGTGTCATTAAGTCTGTACTCATTTGGTTTATTATCAATGTTTGGCACATGCCAAAACTAACCGTTACTTTTCAAGTCACAAAGTAGTTTTTATTTCCACTATATAGAGGGCACAGGACCCAATTTTATTTTAAGAAAATTCAAATTCCTTAAGAACTGTAATTGTTGAAGTAAAAGGTAGAAATAAAGAAGCTAAATGTGACCAAATACTGTATCACTTTCATAACAAAGTTTTTGAGTTAGTTTTTAAAATTAACAGAAGTTACAACTATCCTATAAAATATATGTGGCTTTATAGGTGTCCATATTAGAGAGAAAGAAAGAAAAAAAAAGAGTATTTTATATACAGTATCTGTGATATAATACATAATTATCAGTCTTTTGCTATAAAATATTGTACAGTCCGGATCAATGGAATGGGGACAACGGTTATTTTTAATGGCCTTTCACAAATATTATTCTGACCAAAGATTTGGTAAGACTGAGATTAAAAAGCACCGTCAGTTGATGAAATACTAAATCTTACTGACCATGGTAGCCATTTTTAATTAAAAAATGAACTGTGTAGTGAATCACATTCAAATGGAATCACATTTATTCAGAAAAAATGTAATTTGCTCACTCCCTTGCAGGTTAAAGAGTTAAAAGAAATATATCCTCAACTTTTTTATCACCCAGAGTCTGTTAGGACTAACTCGGGACCTATTCAGACTTTTCGCCAAAGATCCATCTCAGAGGATTCACTGCAAGTGGTGTGCTCTGACTGAGAAATTTCTCTTTTTGCCATGAGATCAATTTAGTTGGAGGTCCTACATTAAGGTTCAGAAGGGAACTACTCTGGAGGTGGTCTGAGGGACAATGGTTTTAATGTGCATGGAAGACTTTCACATCTGTGCTTAATGAGAGCAGAATGCAATCCAAAAGCTAAAGACAGACTTCCATGCCAGGTCTGTATGGGGTCTTAGCTACTACCACACCAAATATTAGCTAAATACTTGCTAAAATACTTAATTTATAATTAGGGATGGGGCCGATCCGATCCAGTATTGGTATCGGCCTCCGATACCAGCATAATTTATGTATCAGATTTTTCCGATCCAACCTGCAGAGATTTCCGATCCATGATGCATGTCTGTGTCTCCAAGTAAAACTTCTCCTCATGTGACTCCCAGCCAGCTGCTCTGCGTGTCTCATGAACCCAGAGTAATAAGACCCACCTCACATTCAGGAAATCCATTTCATAGTTTGCAGCCAGCTACTCCGTGAGGACTGAGTTAGCAACACTGTGGCTAATGGCTAACCAACTTCTCATTTAAACATGTCCGCTGTGTGGAAGTATTTTACACTAGAAACACCACAAAGCAAGACAGGAACGTGCAATGTCTGCAGAGCCATAGCACCACACTAAACCGCGGTAAAGTTAGTTTTACGTTGGACATTCGAGCTCCGTGGCTTCAGCGTGGCGCTACTCTTGCTCAACCCGAAACAGGCAACTCCACCCCGGACAACCGCGTCCAATCTGTCCCGCTCAGTCTGTCCGTCTCTGAGGAGGGGCAGACTGAACATGGTTGACGGAAATCAGGCTGCCTGCTTCGGATTGAACAAGAAGAACACATCGCTGAAGCCCCAGAGCTCGAATGTTTACCAAGAAGTTGCTAAACTTCATCGTAATTAATGACCAACCACTATCACCGATATGTTGTTACACCATCAGACTTGTTCCCAATGGATCACTGATTAGTCTCTTTAGAATGATTTGTTCAATTAGCTTTGTAGAGATATAATAGTGCTGTAAGAATGGGTAAAAAAGGACACAGATTGTAGTGTAAAACGTTTTGAGTATCTCAATAAGATAGAAAGGTGTTATATAAGTACAGTCCATTTACAGCCCATTTTATCAGTTGTAGAAAACAAATGATTTCATAGCTTGATGCAGCCAAGATGGTCATATGTATTCAGACCCTTTGCTATGACACTCATATTTAACTCGCATGCTGTCCATTTCCTTCTGATCCTCCTTGAGATGTTTCTACGCCTTCATTCGAGTTCAGCTGTGTTCAATTGAACTGAATAGACTTTATAAGAAAAGGCACACACCTGTCTATGTAAGACTTCACAGCTCTCAGTGCATGTCAGAGCAAATGAGAATCATGAGGTCAAAGGAACTGCCCAAGGAGCTCTGGTGAGGCACAGATCTGGTCAAGGTTACAAAATAATTTCTGCAGCACTCAAGGTTCCTAAGAGCACAGTGGCCTCCATAATCCTTAAATGGAAGAAGCTTGGGACGACCAGAACTCTTCCTAGACCTGGCCGTCCAGCCGTACTGAGCAATCATGGGAGAAGAGCCTTGGTGATAGAGGTAAAGAAGAACCCAAAGATCACCGTAGCTGAGCTCCTGAGATGCAGTAGGGAGATGGGGGAAAGTTCCACAAAGTTAAGTATCACTGCAACCCTCCACCAGTCAGGGCTTTATGGCAGAGTGGCCCGACAGAAGCCTCTCCTCAGTACAAGACATATGAAAGCCTGCATAGAGTTTGCCAAAAAACACATGAATGACTCCCAGACTCCCAGACTGTGAAAAATAAGATGCTCTGGTCTGATGAGACAAAGATGTAACTTTTTGGCGTTAATTCTAAGCGGTACGAGTGGAGAAAACTAGGCTCTGCTCATCACCTGCCCAATATAATCCCAACAGTGAAACATGGTGGTGGCAGCATCATGCCATGGGGGTGTTTTTCAGCTGCAGGGACAGGATGACTGGTTGCAATTGAAGGAAAGATGGATGCGGCCAGGTACAGAGATATCCTGGAAGAAAACCTCTTCTAGAGTGCTCTGGACCTCAGACTGGGCTGAAGGTTCACCTTCCAAAAAGACAATGACCCTAAGCACACAGCTACAATTACAAAGGAATGGCATCGGAACAACTATGTGCCCATTCTTGACTGGCCCAGCCAGAGCCCTGACCTAAACCCAATTGAGCATCTCTGGAGAGACCTGAAAATGGCTGTCCACCAATGTTCACCATCCAACCTGATGGAACTGGAGAGGATCTGCAAGGAAAAATGGCAGAGGATGCCCAAATCCAGGTGTGAAAAACTTGTTGCATCATTTCCAAGAAAACTCATGGCTGTACTAGCTCAAAAGGGTGCTTCTACTCAATACTGAGCAAAGAGTCTGAATACTTATGAACATGTGATATTTCAGTTTTTCTTATTTAATTTACAAATATTTCTACATTTGTTTTGTTTTTATGCCAAGATGGGGTGCTGAGTGTGCATTAATGCGAAATAAAATTAACTTTTTTGATTTTAGCAAAAGGCTGCAATGAAACAAAGAGTGAAAATTTTAAAGGAGTCTGAATACTTTCCGTACCCACTGTATAAGGATTTACGATATACACTAAATCAAGGCCCAACTGTACACCAAAAGATCCAAGACATACGCTAAACATTAAAACAATAAAGCTTTGGGGGTGCTTTAGCACCCCACAAAAGAGGCTACAATTGCAACTGCCTAAAATAATCAACTTTTCAATTTTACACCTAAAATATTAAGAATGCTACCAAAAAGTAAACAAATAAACAGCTGTCCACCAAAGACCCATTGTTTCACATTAGAATGAAGTGCTTGCATGGCTTCCCACCAAAGAGATCACAAAAGACATATGCTGGTGTAAAGTATGCTGTCAGCATCATTTGTACACAAAACGCTTTCCACGTTGTTGCTCCATTTCGCCCTTTAATTGGTATTTGCCAGACGACATTTCAAAACACATTTGACTGTCATATCATTAACATCCACTCGGTTTCCGTCTGTTTGCGTATGCAATTTGCATTTGATTTCTACCATCCAAGCTATAATTTTACGTGGTCCATTGAGTGTGTGTGCGTTGCAACACGCCAAGCGATGAGTCAGGACATAATAATCACCGTGTGGCAGCGTAAAGAATGGTTTTTGTACCTTCAGCCCTGTCAAAACAACCATTGTGTCTTTTCTTTTAAGGATGAAAGTTCCCTCCTTCTAAGAAGATTCAGATTCCTAACAGCAGACTACAAATAGGCAGAAAACCACAAGCAGCTTTTCTTTTAGTTTTTTTTGTGTGTGTGTGTTCCATTTTTGTCCATTTGCTAGTTTTACAATGAAGTGTGGGAATGCAATCATTATGGTCGTCTCAGATGGAGAGAGGCAATTTGGAAGGGGAGATCGGCGGCGCTGTCGCTGGCGTGTTTATGAAGAGATGTGCTGATGACGGCGAGGGAAAAGAACGGATGAGGGGGAGAGAGAGGAGTGTGGAGATAAAGACGGAGCGAGCAGAGGGGGAAAGATAGATGAAAGATTGCACAAGCAAGGGAGTGATGGATGAAGTGAGGGATGACTGAGGGAGAGACCCAAGAGGGTTGGAGGCGTTCTCTACATTGTCGTGGCAACCCTGCGGATGTCGTTTCCTTCTGGCTTGTGCTCCCAGTGCTAAAAGACCACCCCCACTCTGCCCATGCAGGGCCTACAGATACTTCTCCCACCATCGTACATTAATTTGAACAGACACTCCGTTTCCTCCTCATTTTATTAATCTCTTCCCCATGTTAGGGTCCCCCTCGAGACTGATTACGGTGGTGTGCAAATGCATATATGTCAGCTTCAAAATGTGTGTAAGCATAACTTTATTTCTCAACATCTTCAGTTTCCCACTTTTCTCATTTGTTTCCTGCCGCCTTTCTCATGGCAGATACTTGCTTTAATAAAGTAAATGAGGTAGGGAAATCGTAAGACTCAAGGTGATATTTCAGCAAGCCACTCCCCAAGAACAACAACGGTTATCCGTGTGGGCTGAGAGCTTATTAAACACAATTAGGAGTACATTTTAAACTAAGAACAGTGTTTCCTCTAGTTTACTTGCCTTGTTTGTTATGACTTGGCGCTATATAAATAAACTGAATTGAATTGTCTCAGCAGGTAGACTACATCCTGTGTAGAAGAGGAAACCTGAAGGAGATTGGGGACTGTAAGGTTGTGGCAGGGGAGAGCGTGGCCAGACAGCATTGGATGGTTGTGTGCAGAATGACTTGTTGTTGTGAAGGAGAGAAAAACAGTAAAATCAGAGAAGAAGACCAAATGGTGGAAGCTGAAGAAGAAAGAATATTGCGAGAAATTCAGAGAGGAGCTTTTAAAGGCTCTGGGTGGTAGAGCTTCCAAATGGACTGTACTTATATAGCACCTTTCTATGATATCAAGACACTCAAACCGCTTTACACTACAATCTGTGTCTCATTTACCCATTCATACAGCACTCTACTAGATCTGTACAAAGCTAATTCAACAAATAATTCTTAAAAGACTAATCAGTGCTTTATCACATTCATACACTTATTGGACACACATCACAGGCAATGAGGGGTTCAGTGTCTTGCCCAGGGACACTTCGGCATGTGACTGCGAGTGGACTCAAACCCCCAACTCTTGTATTGGAGGACAACTGCTCTAACCACTCAGCCACAGCCACCCAAATGACTGGACTACTACAGCAACAGTAATTAGAGAGACAGGTAGGAAGGTACTTGGTGTCATCTGGACCAAGAAAGGATAAGGAAACCTGGTGGTGAAATAGTGAAGTGCAGGAAGCTATTCAGAGAAAGAGGTTAGAAAATAAGAAATATGACACAGAGGACTGAAAAGAGAAGACAGGAATATAAGGAGATGCAATGTAGCACAAAGAGGGAGGTAGCTAAAACAAAGCAGAAGGTGTATGATGAGTTGTATGGGAGGCTGGACACTAAAGAGGGTGTGAAGGACTTGTACCGATTGGCAAGACAGAGGGATCAGGCTGGAAAGGATGAGCAGCAGGTTAGACTTGCTACAGATAGGAATGGTAATGTTCTAAGTGAGGAGAGTGTGCCTTTAAGATGGAAGGAGTACGTTGAGGAGCCATTATCGTCCATGATATTTGTCGGGGGGTGGTGTGTAGATGGAGACACGTCTGTGTTGCGCGCTGCTTTTACCAAGAGTTTGAGCGGTGGGAGGAGAGGCAGCTCAGGTTGAGGGGTACAGAGCGCTACCCATGGTGCTACCTCTGTAGCTTTTTAGCTAGCACGTCTATATTGTGCGCCACTAGCTTAGTGCTACTTCAGTGCCTGCAGTTTTCCGGGGTGGGGGTTAGTTTGGTAAGCAGAGCGCTCAGTTCTGTTGACAGAGTGGGGCGCCCTGCTTGTATAATGGTAAGGGAAACACTGAATAATTTATTTTCTTAAGAAATGGCGCTGTTATACCAGTTTTGTCAAATCTTGAGTGATCTCATGTGTCTGTTAGCACTTGAGGTATGTGTTGGGAGTGGTTCTCAGCTACTACCACATGGAATTTCAGCACAACATCTGTAAAATTGACTGTTACTGTCATTTTTGTTTACCGAGACTGTGGCAGCCACCGTGACCGGGTTGACTTTAAATACTGCGGTTTATTAAGATGAGACACCTCAGGCTAAAAAAAACAGGTAAATCATTGGAAGAGAAAAAAGCAGGCTTAGCGTTCACAAGACGGTCCTAAGTAAGCTTGTACTGCCATGTCTGCCTGCAAAACACACAAAAATGCAGACAGCAGAAAAGGAGGAGATGAGGTTGGGGTGAAGGGGTTCACAAGCAACCTGAAAACAACAAAATAAATCCCTTGGGGTTGAATTATCCATGCCACACACACTAAATCTTCACACAAGCACAGCAAATGCTAAATGGCTGTTGTACAATGAAGAAAAAATTGCCACAGAACCCTCATACCTTTTCACTGATTGCACTTGGGCAATTTATTATGACAATAACATTATTAATCCTCTGCTCAGTGCTTGTAAGGATGCCACTGAAAATGCAGAATATTTTATGTCAACCAATTTCAAGTTTTCTAAATGTTTCACCATATTTTGCAAAATATTTTTCTACCACATTTGCATGTTATCTGCATGAATGAAATGCAAGGTTTCTGATTAGAGAAAGTTAAAAAAAGAAAGCAGCTCATGCACTACTACATACTACATACTACTACTACTACTACATACATACTTCTATTGAACTTTGGCTTTGTGCTGATAAGGGTAATAATGAAGGTCAAAAGGGAAAAAAAAATTATGAAATAAAATGCTCAACTAAATTTTAAATTTCCGTCTTTGTAATTAATTGTAGTAGTATTGACAATACTGCCATCTATTGAGGTTGCATTGGTATTACAACAATTGACCACCAGGTATTTTAGCAATTGGAAATTTTGAGACAATGGTACTATAGTACAGAGTTATAACAAGCTCTACCAAGGTTTAATCACATTTAATAGAACGTTGTGTAATTTCAAGGTAATGCAACTTTTAAAAATGTAACATTTTTCTTCATTTGGCTGCTCCCTTCTTCAAGGGTCACAACAGCGAACTAATAAGCACCAAGACTTGGCAATTGTTTGTATCCCGGATGCCCTTCCTGACTCAACCACAGACCATTGAGCTCCCAGCACAGAGCTGCTATCCAAGGTGCCCGGCGGAGCAGATTATGTGTGTGTGTGTGGAGGGGGGGGGGGATTAAGGACTGTGTTTAAGGGCCCAGAGTGGGGCAAATGAGGGTGGAGTCAGGTGTTTAATTCCATGGACAATTTGATGTTGTCGGTCCGGGGAGTCGAACCGGCTACCTTCTGATCACAGGCCCACCTCCTCCAACCTCTGTGCCACCGCTCCCTAAACTCCCTCTTTTAAACATTTAATTAAGGTTCATTTTATAATGTCTTACAAGTGACAAATTATAGGTCGTATTCCACTAACTTTTTCCATTGACTAATTTCCGTTAATTCTTACAGTACTTAAATGGCAACTGAAAAAAATAAAATATCCATTTGCTATTCATAACTTTAAAATGATGCAGGATTTTATAATCAAACTGCTGTTGCCCTTGCCTTTGTCCTTCCACTGTGTGCCCCACTTTGCTATTCTGGTTATCGTTTTGTTTCAGCAGGCAGTTATGCAAGCAAACATAAAGCACAAAGACAGCTATCAGAATCTCCTGACCGAAAGTTCATTGTCATCCTAGGTCTAAACTAAACGTCAATCTAGCAAATACTTAGTAGTGAGACAAAAAAAGGAGCATAGAAATTGGATTAGCCTACGTATGTCGTTTATTCATTTGAAATTTCACCATTGTACTACTCTAGAAATAAAGGTTGAATGAACGAATTTGGGTAACAAGACCATGAAATCATCTTTAAGGCTACTTATCTACCTCAAATGGCAAACCCTACCTCACACCCTGTGGGGGTAGAATAAACTGTCAAAATGAATATTATGCCTTTACATTGTGGGGCCTTCATATGGTAGAGAAAAATAAGCATACAAGATTGAATGGTGGTGGGGGCTTATTGGTTAGGCAAACAAGAAAATTTGGGAAGACAAAATGCGGAAGGATCGTAACACGGAACTGTTCAGACAGGCTATTTTGTGTCGTTTCAGAAAGTGAGTCAATCTCAAACATTTAGAGTAGTCAATTTGAAAATGGCAGAAAAAGAAAGTTTAAAAACGGATACAAAGAGAATATTTTTATCTCTGAAGCTATTACTCTCCAGTTGTTTCCGATTTCAAAAGTGGCTAACAGCTCTCCAACAGAGATAAAAGGCTTCCTCGGGTTTTCAGTCACGGTTGAAGCTTTTACAGTATTTCTGTGACGGTGAAATTAACTTTAGACTTGAAAATGGCGGTACACAAACCAAAGAGATCTTTTACTGATGCTACATCCATCTTTAAAGGGAGCCACGATTAGTTGTAACGATTGAGAAATATTTTAGATGTAAAAACAATACAGTAAAATATTGTAGGCTGTTTAGTTTTTATACATTTAAATAAAATATTGTCACACGGACGTCACCATGTTTTTTACGTTGCAATGCATTCTGGGTAAATGACATATGCTAGGTCCTGTAGTGCTAGCTCCGTCCAGTTCTTTTTAACCATATTGCACTAACATTTGCTATATTTTCAAAACGTAACATAGTATGAAATATACAGACCTCACATTCTTAACCATATTGATTCATATTTGGTAACTCTTGAACAAAATTTAACAAAAAGAAGGAGGTGGTTCAATGGAAGAGGAGACCTAGCTAGATGCATTTTTAGCTAGCACATTGTATCACGCGCCGCTAGCTTAGTGCTACATCAGTGCATGCAGTTGTGTGTGTGTATGTGTGGGGGTGTCAGTAGGCAGGGTGCCCCCACTTGTATAAAGTTAGGGGAAACACTGTTTATTTATGAACTGTAAATCCAATTTCAGCCCCCTTCAAAAGGGATTATTAACTCTTTACATGATTTACTTCGGCCTGCCCTCTTTGTTAAGGCAATCATGACACAGCTCCAGCTAACCAGAAAGGGCATCTCCTGCTATTCAAGAGGTTTTTGAGAGACTCCTGTAACTCCTCATCATATTTAAATGCCCCTTCTGTCATAACTTTCTTGGACAGTGTCAAGATGCAGCTTTGAGTTTCACATTGCACTAGGCTGTTTCCATGAGCGTTACATAATCACAATTATAACATAGACATGTGGCTAAAGAGGCTAGAGCTAGTTCGAATTCTCAATCAAGTCATGCATGTCGGCACCACGTTATGATGCCACCACGCTCCTCTTTGATCCACCTCAACACCACTGAGGTGTCCACCACAATGCAATACACTGATGTCATTCTCTTTTCACACTATTGTCATCACGTTAAGCTATGTCAGAAGCCCGACTGTTTAACTCCGTGTTTCTTTTTACTTCTTTGAGTTCCAATTACTTACAATTTATGTAATTTATACCCCCCCCCACACACACACACACACACACTGTACACATAAACATACTGTGTGCATATACATACATGCATATATAACATATTCAAGGACAACAATGCTAGACTAGCTAGCTAATAAGGATCATCTCCACCGATCTAAGCCTGAAGATAAAGCAAAGGCTCATTTATCTCTCATCTGTCACCATAGCAACAGGAAAATGTTTGTCATTAATCTCAGCTGATGCTTTCCTGTTAATGACACAGCAGAGCTACCTCAACAGTCGCCAGCATTGTACGCTTTACTTCGCTGTAGCTGAGCTAAAAACACAACCAGGTAAGGCACAGGTAGGCCACTAAACAAGGATGTGTACTGGTAATATAAAATAAGTTATTTTACTAAAACCTGATTACAGATATGGTAGGGTGTCTCCTTTAAAAGAAATCCAGGGCAACAATGTGTCCATATTGCAGTTTTATTTTTCTGTTTTATGCTGTTGACGTATACAACCCCTTTAAAAAGCAGGGACACCCACGATCATATACACTTACACAGAAAAAAAACATACTATTTGACATTTAACATGATGAAGTGATGGAGGGGCGAGGGGGATTGCTGAGCACAATAAATGTCCTGGTGAGTGTAGGTGTAGTTTCGGTTAGGGGATGATGCAACATGGGTATGCCATTTGTAACAATTAGATTGTTGGTTTGGATGACATTGGGGCCACAACGAATAGACAACAGAAGCAGAAGAGAGAGATGGAGAAACAGAGACTGGGAGGGAGGCAGAGGAGAGATCATTATTTGGCTTGTCCATCAGTGAAGCAGGCAGCTTGTGTGCATGTTTTCTGGGCATGCAGCTTCCACTGTTCCCCTCAAAGTCTTTTTCAATAATGTAAATGTCCCTCACTCGCAGGCTTGTCTCGGGTCTGTTTTTAATTGTTTTTGGCCTGTTATGCCTTTGCTCCCTGGTGCCTGCTGCTGTTTACTTTGCTAGTGTCTCCATTGGTTAGGATTACTGCTTTGCATAGATGGAGCACATGTTCTGGCATGCACATGTTTTTGTGTATTTGTGTGTGAGTGTGCATATTTGAAAAATGAAGATAGGAGAAAAAAGAAATAGATTAAACTTATGAGAGTCTGGAAATAAATAAATACATAAAGGATGTCCAAGCTTTTGCCCAAATTTCAAACATACCTAAAAAAAAAAAAAGGTCAACTGTAGTTTAGCTCTAAATTGGAATATTCTAATCAATGACAAAACGTCTGCATTTTGATCTATAAACTGCGAAAGAGAACTTGGGCAAGAAAAGAAATGGTAAAGTTGCTGGCAGTGATCCATCAGGGTCACCGTGATACAAATGTGACAGCAATGTGACGAAGTCTTGTCACATTTTAATGTGTCTTAAGTTTATTACATCCGACAGGGGTGGCCACACTTTTCAGCATGCAAGCTCCTTTTAAAATGACCAAGTCAAAGTAATCTACCTGCTATAATGTCTCATTTATACAAGAACCTCTGAAAAAAAAAAAAAAAAAAAGAGAGAAAATGAGTGAGTTTACATGAAAACGCTGCAGTTTCCATGTCGGTCGGGTTGCCAGATAAGAAATTATGAACTATAGTACTGTGGCTTTAAAATGATAGTATTTTGATCTAAACTGTCATATGTGCTGAGTAAAGATATTCTAAGATGCGGTATGTGTTGCGTTTGTTGAACAGGTGCACAGAAAAGGGGGGGTAAATAAGACATTTTAAATTTATCTGGCAACCCTGATGCAGTGCTCAGCTGCATTAATTGCTCATGCAGCGTCTGCATGACAGTTATGTCCAAACTAGTGAATACACTAATGTCTCTTTGGACCCTGGATTTTATTAGTTTTGCTCCTACAGGGTGAGCAGCACAAAAACACTCTGTTCACTGCCATTTATTATAACTGTTGTTAGTGCAGAAAAACTTTGGACTGCAGCCGCCTGTACGCATGTGCCACTTCACACTGTCGGAGAATTTCACACCTCCGTGGGTGGTTTACCCAGAAATCTCCACTCTGAGACCCAAATTCAGAAACCTTCGAGGGCTGTTGCTGTGTAAATGAACTGCCAAGCGTTTCACATTGTGTAAACAAGGCCTCAGACTGGCTGCCCCGTATGTCAATCAAGTGGCACATTTCATAGATGGATGATGGGCTGGCGTCTATTTTTTTTTTTTAAATTCCAAGCAATCTACCCATACTACATCAAGGTTCATGCTCAATAATCCCATACCCATAATACCTTTGCGATTGACCAGTAGATCACGATTGGCCAGTAGATCACGATCGATATACTGGGCACCACTGATATAGGAGATAAGTTAACAAGCGGTACACCGACGTCCCCCCCCACAGAGGGATTTGAATACTGTTTGTAATTTTCTAGATGAGAGTTTTTCTGAATTGAAACTGAACATGTAATGCAAGTAAACCCTAATGTTTTTTGCAATAATTTTCCAATTAACCAGCTCACAAAACACAAGGACATATAGTGACTGTCTTAGATTTTGATGTAGCAACCTAACTTGCAAAAGGAGTTTTTCTTATGCCTAGATGCAATGAGACCAAAATGTACGTCAGTACCTTACTTATTTTTCAAGATATCCAGCTCACAAAATGGACAGACGGAAAGAAAAAGGGATGGTTGTTATTTCCAATCCCTACTTTGCTTCGTGACGGGGGACAAGAAGAACATTTGTCTCTCAGTGAGCAGGTCACCGGATCAAATTTTGGGTGGAGTTTGCATTTTCTCTCTGTGCATGAGTGAGTTTTCGCCAGATACTCTGGTTTCCTCTCACAGACCAAAAACATACGTTACGCTGATTGGTAACTCTAAACCGTCTCTAGGTGTGAGTGAGAGAGTAAATGGTTATTTGTGTCATTTGTCTCTATGTGTCCCAGTGATGGACTGGAGACCTGTCCAGGGTGTACCCTGCCTCTTTCACATTGACTGCTGGATATGGGCACCAGTGACCCCCATGACCCAAAAAGAAAGAAGCGGCTAAATGGTAAATGGACTGTACTTATATAGCACTTTTCTAGCTGATTTAAGATACTCAAAGTGCTTTACAACAATCTGTGCCCTCATTTACCCATTCATACATCACTCTACTACTTCTGTACAAAGAAAAATCAGTGCTTTTTTTAAAATCACATTCATACACTGATGGGACACACATCGGAGGCAATGAGGGGTTCAGTGTCTTGCCCAGGGACACTTCGGCATGTGACTGCTGGTGGAATCGAACCCCCAACTCTAGCATTGGATGACGACTGCTCTAACCACTCAGCCACAGCCGCCCAGATAATGGATGAATGGACAGATAGAATACTTGACCTTGGATACAATGGAAGCAAATGAGTTTGGATGTGCACACTTCATTCTGGGAGGCTTTGAGAGAAAACTGTGGCCCACAGGATAGAGTAAAAAATACCTATGTTTGGATGTATAAACCATATTGTAGTATAAAGATTGTGGAAATGAGATAAGTTTGTAAAGGTTTTGAGTAGTTTGGACCATTAAAAAAATGGAACGGTCATTTGTACTGTAAATTGCTACCAAAAGCCGTAGCATCCTATTGTTGAGAGTGCCACGTTTATTTTACTTTTACATGTGAGAGCAGATGTGAATCCAAAACTTTGATTGAATCTGAAGAATATGGAGTTAAATGCATTAAGGGTGTCTCAATGCTTTTGCACTGGCAGACAGAGAAAGTTTGAGGGGGAAGGAAAACAGACAATCCGAAACCCAATCCAGAGGTGTACAATTGCTGTACGTAGAGAATCATGGCAGTATATTAAGGCGAAGTTAGGAAGAAGCTTAGGGAATAAAGTAGTAAGAAAAAAAAACTAGTGCTGGAAGATTAACAGGAAAATATGAAACGTGGAGACAAAGAACTGGAAGAAGGCAGTATATTTTTCTGGCTTCAGTAGTACAGCTCCTCCCTCATACAGCATGCACACACACACCACTAGTGCACGTCTGACAGACAGGCCTCCCTGTGGGTTGTTAGCCACGCTTGCAGAAATACAGCTTCATTTCTGTTGACAGCCGAAGAAAAATAATTGGCCAATAACTACTCATCAGAATGCAGGCGATATGTATGATTTTCTCACGAGTTGTATCAGAGATAATCAGCACTAGAATAAACAACAAAATGGGGGGATTGTTTAATTCCTGCCAAGGCGGTGTCTGGAGTAAAGTTTGGATTTGCTTACACATGCATTCATTTTACAAATTTTTTGTTTTGGCTGGATGGCTGGGACATGGTGTAGCTATGCATCATATACGTCTTAAAGGATGGGGCGACGAGTTGTTGCCTGATTGAAGTATAACACATTGTTGCGAAATATGACATTTACATCTGGTTTGATAAAAGGAAACTAAACTAAAGCGGACCTAAAACTCTGGAATGAAAGCAACAAAGTCCATGCTCAATAATCCAGGTATACAATCCAACATTTTTCAGTCAGGTCATCTGGACTGTCAACAAGGAAGAGGGCCGGCAGTGAAGGAGGGGGCGTACCAAAGAGACCATCTTATCACAAGCAGAACTGGTTTGTTCTACTTTGGAGTAAGCTGTTGGGAGAAGAATCAGTTTTGTTGTGTGTTTCCTTGACTGATGAAGCCTTCCGGACCGAAGGCGAAACGTTTCAGCACAAAAAAAAAAAAAAAAAGAAACTGTTCAGATGACCTGACTGAAAAATGTTGGACCTGGAATGAAAGCTTTTATAATTAGGGTGTCCTTAATTTTCTTCTTCTTCACTTCTTTCCGTTAGATAAATTCCACAGATTACCTGTATAAAATGACTGATATAGTTTGATTAAAACAAGATTGAAGTACAAGTACAAGATTAAAGTAGATTAAAGTGGGAAGAGTGACGGCACAGAGGTTAGAGAAGGTAGGTCTGTGATCGGAAGGTCCCCGGCTCAACTCCCCGTACAGGCAACATAAAAACGTGGGTGGGAAAGGTGAAACACCCACACCTGCCTCCACCCTCATTTGCCCCACTCTAGGCCCTTGAGCAAGGCCCTTAACTCCCACCATCCGCTCCCCCAGGCACCCTAAATAGCAGCTCTCTGCTCCACACAGAGGGCTTTGGTAGCTCGGCTGTCTGTGGTCATGTCAGGAAGGGCATCCGGCATAAAAATAATTGCCAAGTATTCGTGCGAGATAGTTCGCCGTGGTGACCCCTTAAGAAGGGAGCAGCCGAAAGAGAGAAAAAAGTACCACAGTTCCTTTAACTAGTCCGTCATTTGAGACATTTTCAGCCTATTTGCAGATTTTTCTAGAGAGCAAAGTGAGGCACTCGAGTCCAAAAAGTGTTTTTTTTACTGTGTAAGGGGTTCACACAAAAAGTGTCTAAAGTTTGCCATCCAAGAAAGTTACACAGGAATTTTCCAAAATGTTAAAGAAAGAACGTTCAGCCGGGGGGGCACCGTGGCTCAGTTGGTAGAGCTGCTGCCTCTCAACAAGATGGTCTCCGGACGGAATCCCAGCCGATGGACCTTTCTGGGTGGAGTTTGCACGTTCTCTCAGTGCGTGTGTGGGTTTTCTCAGGATACTCCAGTTTCCTCCCACAGACCAAAAACATGTACGTTAGGCTGATTGGTAACTAGTATGTCTCTAGGCGTGAGTGAGAGAGTGAATGGTTGTTCGTCTCGTTTGTCTCTATGTGTCCCTGTGATGGACTGGAGACCTGTTCAGTAGTGTCCCCCGCCTCTTGCACAGCTTCTGCTGTGTATGTGCTAATGTGTCGCACAATGGACGCTAATGCTGACTACAGCGATTCCTCACTTATTGCGGGGGATAACGTTCCAGAGACCTCCATGACAGGTGAGAATACGCGAAGTACCGGAGTTATATTTATTTGAATATTTATATGAGTTTAAGAGTTTATGAACCTTTCCCACTCTCTTATAAACACCTCATATGCTCTTAAACCACTTTGGCAATCGCAGTAACAATGAGATGTATGTACAGTACACACATTATAAAAACAGGTTTAAAAAAAAAAAACACAGTTCAGTGAAGCCATGAGAAGTAAACCGTAATATATCAAGGAACTGTACTGTTACAGCTAGCCGAACTCTGCACTCTTCATATTTTTTTAAAAGTTTTTAGTAGTTAACATCTAACGGCGTTGTTTAGTAGGATGATTTCAATCAACGATATCAGCTTAGCCTAATGAACAAAACCACTTTTGCATTTTAGTAAAAATGTTAACAAAAAACTTGTAGATACAAAAAAGGTTTATACTCCCCATTCCTAAAGTATATTAAATGCAGTATATTTGGAAATAAAACAAAGTATTTCTTTTACTTCTAGGTGGAACCTAGACCACTACAGAGAATCAAATATTTTCAAATTAAAATGCGAGATAACATTTTGGAATTTGAGTAACTCGGATGCAGCATTTTCTTCTTTATATTCCATCAGACATTTGAAAGCATGAACAAACTTACCCTTCAACTTTCCCTCAAAGAATCTGGTCATTTTCATTTCTTACAACCCCCGTTTTGGAAACAAGTGATTTGCGTTTCATTTGTCCCTCTCACTTGGTTATATATCAATCAAAAACTGTAGCAGCACTAAGAATGCGAATGTGGGAAATTTCTCACAGCTTAGGGAATATGTAATTACAAAAAGGTTTTTTTTTATAGATAAAGAACTTTGCTTTTGAAATATAATCACAAGCTTTGTTTTGGTGATCTTGTCAGCTCCTGTCAATCTTCCTTACGGCTGGACTGGAGCTGCATTTAAATTCGCCAACCAATTAACGATGACCCTCGAGTTTTAAGGCGAGCTTGGTCAAAACGAGACAGCTTTTAACTTTTATTTTTGCAAGACTTTCTCTAATTGTGCAATAAAAACGAATGCGCTGTCGTCCCTTCTAAAAAGTAGTGTAGCTCAAATTGGGAGTAGCCTTTCATAAGAAGACAACCTTTAATGTAGGAATGTTTATGAAGCATCCACATTACTGCGATCCATTTTTCTTTCAAATGTTTAACGGCGCGATTCTAGTCCAGCAGTTTAAGATATTTTAACAAATCATATCAAAACGTTCAGCTCTTTCAGGATAATCCTGCTATGACTTTTGGTATTGCTGCAACTTTAGCTTTTTGAAATATTCAGCCTTTTCTACTATTTTTTTTTTCTCATAGAAAATTAATTTTTATTTAACCTTCATTTAACCAGGCAAATCCCATTGAGATCACAGATCTCTTTTGCAAGGAAGGCCTGGGCCTGAAGCAGCCTAACATGCATGCTTTTGGTTTGTGGGAGCAAACCGGAGTACCCGGAGAAAACCCACGCGAGCACAAGAAGAACACGCGAACTCCACACAGAAAGGCCCCACGTCCAATGGGGATTGAACCCAGGACCTTCTTGTTGTGAGGCAACAGATTTAACCACTGAGCTGTCGTGCTGTTCAAAATGAATAGAGCTCATTTTACATCCTTCAAATCTTTAGATCCGTTTTCAACATTTTACTGCTCCTTTCACATTTTGTTCTGGCTCAGCTTCTTTCAGCTTCCTTGTGCAAATTTAAACATGTTTCTGTTATTTTCAGCAAATTCAAGTTGTTTTTTCAGCAGTTTTATTCTCAGTTTAGCTCATTTTTTTTGACTAACTACAACAATTGTCTGCTTCTTCTAACTCCTTTCTGCTAATTTCAGCTTGTTATGCTCCTTTCAGCTTATTTCTGCAAGTTTCAGCTTTTTCTGCTATTTCAGCTACTATATAGCGGTTTTGTGCTGATTTCAGCTTTATCAGCTAATTCCACGTTTTGCACTCAAACTTTTTTCAACCTAATTCAGCAAAAATGTGCTCTCGACACTTCCTTCTGCTATTTTAAGCTTCTTTCAGTTTTTTTGTGCTACTTTTCAGCTATTTTTTGTGCTAATTTCCACTTTTTTTCCAGATAATTTGCACTTTTTGTGCTCATTTCTGCTCCTTTCAGCCAACATGCTCTTTCTGCGTCCATCTGCTAATTTAAGCTTGTGCTACTTTTTCAGCTACTTATGAGCATTTCTTAGCTAATTTCAGCCGTTTTCAGATAAATTCAAGTTTTTCGTGATGATTTCTGCTACTTTCAGCCTAACTACCGGTAACTTCTTTCTGCTAATTTTAGCTTTTTATGCTGCTTTCAGCCTTTTTCCGTTAGTTTCAGCCTTTGCTATTTCAGCTACTTTTTAGCTTTTTTGGTGCTAAATTTAGCTTTTTCAGCTAATTCCACATTTTCTTAGCTCATTTCAGTTCCTTCCACAGCCTTCTGGTAGTTTAAGCTTTTTTCTGCATTTTCAGGTACTTTTCAGCCTTTTAAAAAAAAAACTAATTTCAGTCTTTTTAGATAATTTCTTAATTTTTGTACTAATTTCTGACCATTTAAACCCAATTTAGCAAATATATGTTCTTTCTGCTTTCTTCTGTTATCTTAGGCTTATTCTTCCATTTCGGCTACATTTAAGCATGTCTTTAGCTAATTTCAGTTGCTTTTCAGCAATAAACATTCACACTGCATTTTTGCAGAAATTGCAATTTCTCTAGTTCTTGACAATTTGCTTGTTTTAGTTAGAATTAAACTATTTCTTCAAACTGAAGTCATTCAAATAAATATTTTCAAAAGTAAAGATTAATTTTGAGAACTTTTCTACAGAAACCTACTTTATGTCGTCCCTACTCTTGGCTTAAATAATAAATTACATGTTCTCTCCTTGCATGCACGGGTTTTCTACGTGTACTCTGGTTTCCTCCCACAGACC
Source organism: Nematolebias whitei (assembly GCF_014905685.2). Classification (NCBI taxonomy): domain Eukaryota; kingdom Metazoa; phylum Chordata; class Actinopteri; order Cyprinodontiformes; family Rivulidae; genus Nematolebias; species Nematolebias whitei. The sequence goes on along the minus strand of NC_056520.1, from coordinate 6,087,603 downwards.
AAAAACATGCATGTTAGGCTGACTGGTGACTCTAAATTGTCCCTAGGTGTGAGTGAGAGAGTTGTTTGTCTTGTTTGTCTCTATGTGTCCCTGTGATGGACTGGACACCTGTCCAGAGTGTACCACGCCTCTTGCACAGTGATCGATGGATATGGGCACCTGTGACCCAAAAATGAAGAAGTGGGTAAAGATAAGGGATGGATGTATGGATATTTGGAGATATATTAATGTGTCTTGCAGTGCTTTACCTTCCCAATAAGTCGGTTCACACCAGACAAAGGCGTCGCCGGCCTTTGTGAGTCCATACGACACCTGTGGTACTTATTGATTCTGGGCAAAAGCATTACAAGCAGTGGCGGTCAGCTTTGAGGCATCAGCACATCCCAGCAAGTGCACAGCACCACCTGAGCACGCCGGCAGAGCTTCCCTCAAATAATGTAGCTGTGGGCACATGTGTATGTGTACGAGAACTGTCAGTTTGCCTCTCACTTCTTTGTCTGAGTGCACCGTGTCGGCCTGCCCTCTCACCGAGCTCATTTTCCCCTTCACTTTGTGTGAAGGCCATCTTCAGAGGCAGAGGAGAGGCAAGAATCAGAGAGAGAGAGAGAGAAAGTGAAAGAGCGTGGAGAAGAAAGAGGAGATTTTCTTTTTAAGGAACGGGCACTGAAACAAAGCCTGGACTGGAGAAAATATGGAAGTTGTTAAAAAGAATGAACAAGACAGGGAGTTAGTAAGAGATAAAGTAAAAATATGTTTGGCATTAGTTTCTGTTATACTTTAGATACACTTCTTGGTTTAAACAGTAGCTCTTATCTTTAAAGCCTTGCGGTAAATTAATTAACTTCATCACCTTTTTCGTTGTAAGATTTGTTGATACACCTGTAAATATGAATGTGTTCGCTTGTCTGTGGTGCTTTGCACATACTCGGTACAAGTTTAAGAACTCCAAATCGCACAAAGAGACTTTTTATTTTCCGGCTTGCAGCTTTGTCTGCCTTTGCAGAAGCTGTCAAAGCCAGTGCTGCAGTGGATTAGAGATAGTGAAGATCTGAGACGCATCACAACAGGCCAGGGAGAATAAACAAATTGGCGAGAAAGAGTTCTGCAAGAAGACTTGCCAGGAACCATTTATCAAAATTTCAAAGGCCTGTTGGCTTTGACCTATAAAAACGCCTTTTACCTTTGCTTTTTTTTTTCCTGCAGAGAAGAATACCTTAAGGATGCAAGCTGACATCAATGGCATATAGCCTCTGAGAAATTATGGCTCTATGCAGTACTCCACGACTTTTACCAACTTGTCTGCACTGGCTATTATCTTATGCGACGGCAATGATGTCCCTGCTCTATGCCATGGAGAACTTCCAGGATAATTGACCTCTGTTCTGAGGTTACATATTTTACTTTCCTCTTCCACCGGTAGCTCATCTCACTTCTTTACCACGCACTAAGAGTAACCTGTGTAGACATTTGTTACCATGGCAGCAAGAGGCCATTCCTTGACTGTTTTATTACTTGTTGGGGGTGAATAGCACACTACATCAGGCCTTAGTGTCCCTGAGTGTGCGCCGTGTCGGTGCGATCTCGTCACCCCTGTGCCACAGAGATGGTGAGTAAGCGTGAAATTTATGTTTTGTTTTTGTCACCCTCTCAGCCAGTGTATTCCAGCTTTATGGGGATCTTAGCAACACATTTCACAAAGAATTGTATCTTGCAATGTGAAATATACAGAGACCAAACTTTAAGATGATGAATTTGGATAAAGAGTTTATCCAGACAAAAGAAAGAAGGCAAGTTTTGACCACACAGAGATCAGATTTATACCAGAAGTTGTTTTTTTGTCTCATCATAGTTAGAAGGGTTCATTTTGTGCTCAAACAGTTTGAACGTATCCATTACTTTGTGCCAACTTAGGGTCATAGATGATGCAATGTGAAGAAACAAACACACGGATAGTGGGACTGTTCTGTTGGGAATCCAAGGGCCCTGACATTCATATGAAAAACTACCTATTTTATTTATTTTTTGCCACAAACTACATGCCTCTCTTCATTGCATCCATATTCCCTAATGGCATTTACCTCTTTCGCCAAGATGTTCCTCTCTGCCAAACGAGAGGGCGGGGGGGGACCATAAATGTTTGGAGTAATGACAAAGTTCAAGGTGTTGATTTGGCCTCTGCATTCCCCAGATCATTTGATTAAGCTAATGTCATCGCTAAAGGCCCCTTACGAACCCTTATGAACCTGCTGCTATCAAATCGAGTCCATGTTCTTTGGAGTTGTTGAGGCCTAAAATAATTGAAAATGTAATTAGGGTAACATAACGATTTATGAGCTTGTCACAATGATAAAATAAATAAATCATTTGAAGAAAGAAAATCTACTGTCGTTATGAAAATGTTAATTTGTGATGATAATGTCTGTTAATTATGGGATACTGTGTCTTGTCCCAGTTTTGGGGCTCAAGAGATGAATAGACAAGTATTTGGCTTATGGTGCTTGGTTTTATGGTCTTGAAGCGTGAATATATTGTTTTTAAATGTATTAAGTTGCTTCTCAACTCTTGTTCACCTTGTTTATGAAGTTGTGACAAATTTAAAACAAACTGCATTGAGGTTCTTCTAGCAACTTTCATCCTTTGAAGGCACATTTTCAATTTAAAAAAATAACTGGTGGATTTAAGCTTGCTTGGAAGCACATGTCTAGAATATTTCAGGCAGACCCGAATATAACATCAGTCACCCACCTCTCTGCTATGATGGTGTTCACAAATCCAAATTAAATGCGCTTTAGACAGCCGTAGGCACCGACCACTCAACCGGAGTAAACACCTGTCTGAAATTGCCTGGAATCGGTACAGTCCAGAGTGCGGAATCATTACACCAGCATGACTTGGACATGAAGTGCTTTCTGTGTTTGTTTCCCAGTTTTATTCAGCCTCTTTGTTTCTTAGACAGCTCTTGTAGTTTTCTTTCTCAATACTTATTTGGTTACTCTGGTAGCACTGGACAGGCTACCCCTGGAGACAGAGCTCTCATTGCGACGACTTTAAAGAAAACTCAAAATAAGGCGCAATGCCTCGTCAGAATGTGCATACACAAATACATACACATCCACATCTTCCACACAGAGGGCATTATATAATGCTTTAGCAATGTATCCACAAGCCCACTCTAATAGAAACGCCATGATGCCAATGAAAACACTAAAATAATTGGTCCACAGAGAGACCAGTTTTGTCTGTGTCAGAAGAAACAGCTTGGTGATAAAAGGCAGAGACGCAAGAATCAAAATAACATTTGGGATATGAAAGTAGACTGACCCTCAAAGCTCTCCGTGTAAACCGTCTGGCTATTCTTTGGAGGAAATATCTCACAGGGGAACAAACTTTACAATGTGCATGCTAAAATTAATAAATAAAACACTCTGTTCTCAAAACATCTCCTGTGGGTTTCAGGTAATTGTGGAAGCTTGCGCTTCATTTTCTTAAATTACTTTCCAAGCATATAGCTTTCTTTCTTTCTGTTTTTAAGAAAAAAGGGAATCTTTGAAACATTCCAATTAGAGAGCAGTTCTTACAACTCTGAGCAAATGAGCAGTCGAGACATGCCAAAGTTTTTCTCTCACATACGGTCAATCAGATCAGTAGCAAATTTTTAAGTTTTTATGCCATCAGCGACTTAATGGATCTGTTGTTTTTCTAGAGTGGTACGGTCCGAAGGGAATACTTGCATTGTGACTGCGGTTTGAAGGAACGTCCCAGCTCATGCTGTCAAAACTTCTTTAAGGGATTTGAGATTAGCTTTCACAGACTGAAGGCACTTGGCTCTCTACAAGAGGAAACAATCTCTGTGTCCCTGCCATATTGAGGCAATCATCTGTAATTATTTTAGTCTCGTCAAAGACACAGTGTCATTATGTCGGAGAGGAATTAACCGGAGACTACTCTGTCAGGAAGAGTGCTTACAATGAAATGAAGACTCATACCTATTTCACCCTAAATTTGAAGTCACAATAGGTAATGGTCCAAATATTATTCTATAAAATGTTTTTATAGGAATGAAACCAACTCTAAAACATTGGAATACAGAAAGGTATATTATTTTAAAAGAAAAAAAAAATCACAATTATTATTATTAGTAACCTTTGTTTAACCAGGTAAATTCCAGAGAAATCATAAATGTATTTTGCAAGGGAGCTCTGGACTTAAAGGCAGTTTAAACATGCACGTTTTTGGACTGTGTGAGGAAAACGGAGTACTCTGAGAAAACACTTGCAAACAAATGGTAAATGGACTGTACTTATATAGCACCTTTCTGTCTTATCAAGATGCTCAAAGCACGTTACACTACAATCTATGTCCTCTTTTACCCATTCATACAGCACTCTACTGTATCTATATAAAGACTAATCAGTGCTTTTAATCACATTCATTCACCAATGGGACACACATTGGAGCCAATAAGGGGTTTCAGTGGTTTGTCCAGGGACACTTCAGCATGTGACTGCTGGTGGAATCGAACCACCAACTCTTGCACTGGAGAACGACTGCTCTAACCACTCGGCTACAGCCGCCTCAAAAGGAGAGACAAAAGAAGACCTCAGGTCCAAACCAGGTACTGAGCCCTCAACCTTCTTGCGGTGAGGTAACAAGTTCATGGTGTTGTCCACTAATAATTGTGGAGCATGTTTGATATACAATAGTTCCAAATAACACAATAATACCAATATGTTTGATCTCACCCAGTGTTTCCCCTAGTTAGCTTGCCATGGCGGGGTGCTCATTTCATCCATGATTTTTGCTGATGGGGGGATGGAGACATGTCTGAGCGCAGCTTGTACTAACAGTTTTGAGTGGGAGCGGGGGGTGCTCAACATGAGGGAAGAGGCAATGTGAGTGCTGCCTTTGGCTTTTTAGCTAGAGAGCCTGTATTTTGTGCCGCTAGCTTAGTGATATGTCAGTGCCGGGTGGGGGTGGGAGAGGTAAATTTAGTTTGGTAGGCGGGGTGCTCAGTTCTGTTGACGTGGTGGGGCACCCCGCCCATATAATGGTAGGGGAAACACTGTCACCACTGTCATAAACTTTTCCTTTGACCTTTGCTGACACCCTATTGTCGCAAATCACTTGTGAAACTTTTCTCCATCCAAAGGAGGACAAATAACTATTTATATAGTGCATTTCAAAAGAAAAATTATAAGGTGCGTTACACGAAAACCAGACAACCTTACAAATAAATCAAGGTAAAAATAAATAGTAATGCAAGTAATTTGTCCCACAACATATGCATTTGGATGCTTTATGTTTGGAGACAGTGGTATTGACAAAAAGACAGGAGACAGAACTGGAAGTGGCAGAAATGAAGATGTTGAAGTTTTCCTTAGAAGAGACAAGGATGGATAAGATTAAGAATGAGATTATCAGAGGTACAGCACAGGTTGAACAACTGGGAGATAAAGTTAGAGAGGCCAGACAGTGATGATTTCAACATGTCCAGAGGTATGACAGTAGGTGTATTGGTAGAAGGATGTTAGAAATGCAGCTGCCAGGGAAAAAGTCAAAGAGTACGGCCAAAGAGGAGATACAGAATGTAGTTAGAGAGGACATGGAGGTAGTTGGAGTGAGGGCAGAGGATGCAGAGGACAGTGAGATGGAGGAGGATGACTCACTGTGGCGACCCCTGAAGAGGGAAAGGCCGAAAGAACAACAAGAAGAACAAGAAGAACAAGAAAAACAAGAAAAAAGTCCAACAAAGTCAGGTCCTCTGAACGGTTTCAAGAGTCCAAGGAGACACTACAAACTCAGTCTTGTAAATGGCACCCTCATATCGTGGATCAACTAGTTTGATGGTACTAAGATGGTTTCTGGAGTCCACCCTCTCCTCTGGCGACTCATCTTAGGCAGCCATGTCCAAAGTGGTTCAACGTTGAGTTGGCAGACCCCAGAAACCATCTTAGCACCATCAAACTGGTTGACCCACAGACCTGACTTAACTTTTTGGATTTTTTTTTACCTGGATTATTGAGAACGAACTAAGAAGAAGTCCTCCAACGACAATGCAGTAACAACTGAGATACCCTTAACCCGTTGCAACACATAGAATCTTAAGGAACAGGAAGTTGGTCTCAGCAGTTCTTCCACTGATTTTATCCTCAAACGGTGCCTCTACTGAGTTTGTTAATTCTTACAAATACTTGGGTATCTTGGTTGAGTAGCATCTCTCTTTTTAGCTCCACGTGGAAAACCTAGTAAGGAAACTGAAAGTCCATCCATCCATCCATCCATCCATCCATGGATGGATGGATCCTGTCTAACTGAAAGCTAGGAAACACCTTGTAACTGCTACTTTCCTTCCCTCCATTGACTACCGCGACATTTACATGAACGCTCCTACAAGCACCCTGCAAATGTTGGATGCTGTCTATCACGGTGCATTAAGATTCATTACTGGCTGCAACTACCATACCCACCAATGCACCCTGTACTCACTGGTTAACTGGTCATCATTAACTTCACACAGACTCTCTCACTGGTACATTTTCATCTTTAAATCACTTCTTGGTCTGCTGCCTTCATACATCTCCTCCTACATGTCACTGCATTAGTGCAGTTACAGCGTGCGTCCTCAGGACATTATTACCTGCAGTGTTCTCTCAGTGTGGACTGAACTTGACAAAAAGGGCCTTCTCCTACTCTGATGAAATATCTTGCAAGAAGAGCTGAAGCTCTCGACCTTGATCTCTCTAAGTGGCTTCAAACGGCTGTTAAGTTCATGGGAAAAACCAATGCAGACATGTTCCTGTTTTCAGTTTTCTACATCGCCTTACAACCTAGCCGTTTTCTGTTACATTTTTTAAATATCATTTTATTTTCAGTTGTTATTCTCAATTTGTATGCATCCTTTATGATCGCCTATTGTTGTCTTTGTTGTCCACTGTTATCACTTTATGTTAAAATCAGGTCTCTCTTGTAAATGAGTCCCCGAGGCTCAATGGGATTAACCTGTATAAATAAAGGTTGAAAAAAAGGGGTTGATCAAAGTGAAGAGGAACAGAGATGAAATGGGATTCTTCCAAAGTTTATTTGCACTTTTGTCAAGGACTTACAAATACACCGTCCTGTATTTTGTTGCATACCAAGTTGCATCGAAACATCTCTGAGAGAAGATAACAAACCTGTTCAAAAATAGAAATGCTGAGATTGTTGCACATTTCAAGCTCCAAAGTCTAAAATGGGAAGCGAGAAGAACCACCTTTAGAAGCACCAAAAACAAACAAACAAAAAAATGTGTGTGTGTTTTAAAAACTTTGACAAGACAACGTGATTACAGATCATGAAGTAAGACAGAAAAGGGATGGAGGTACATTAAGAAAATGAAAACTACCAGATATATTGCTGCTTTTTAGCCAGAGCTCGTTACAGAACTGTCCTCTGCTCTCCTTTCCTTTAGCCGTCTCTCCATGTGTCATTTCCTGTTTTCATCATCACCTTTCCCTGTAGTTTCAGTGCCGTCCTTCACCATTTGTTGACTAGAATCTGTCCCACTTTGCCTCCTGTTTCATTTGCTTCTCCTTTGAAGGTTAACACAGCACTGGCTCATGCTTGAAAAGCAAAGCTGCCCCCTAAGACCTGAGTCTGCTCCTCTAAGGCTAAATGACTAAAATGTTTGGCAGAAAAGAGAAGAAAAAAAAACTTGAACACTTCTTTTTAATCTTTCTGTTCTTCTGTGGGCGTTGCTTTAAAGTTCTGGATCCTCGCCTAGGCTCACAAATCTGCTGGAAAAAAATGAGAAATCTCTTTTTTTTTTTAAAAGTAGTGCAATCATAAATGACCTTAGCAGAAGCAGAGTAAGAGATGTGAATTTTTTTAGTCTACATTAAGGTCCTCAGTAGACACCAATATTTTCTGGTTTGGTGGGAGTAGCAGGGACATGAAAGCTGGGCAGCATACCAACTATCTGTGTATTGTGTGCTCTTAAATTGTCATGGGGACAGAGTGCAGAGCACAGCATTGGTTTTAGCACACTTGCAAAACAAAAAGGTCAAAGCAAAGATTGTGAAAGTGCATCTGAATTACAGATATTTTAATTTCCTTTACCTCTAGCTTAGCAAAAATGCAGCTGTTCTTGTAATTTTTTACCAATGTAAAAGTGCAAAAGTTTGTTTTTTATGGGTTTCTTTAAGTCTTGTAAATAAACTGTCACCACTGCACATTGGTTGCTGCATAAGTTTGTTAGCAAAATATCTAATGAACCATGAGACAGATAGGAATGAAACTCAAAGTAATAATTGGATGCAAAATTACAACTACAGTAGTCCCTCGATACTTCGCGGTTCGTTTACCGCGGATTCGCACTATCACGGTTTTTCAAAATAAGATTGGACATGACACACAAATGGCTAATTGATGGATGAGCCGCACAATAGGCACAAAATTTTTATTTAAAATAAATTATTTTTAATTATTTAGCACCCGCTGCACCTTTGTGCAGCCCATACTGAAGGATAAACTTCCTGCTGCAGCTGATCAGCTGGTCACCGTGCAGAGCGGAGAAGTGGGCGTGGCCAAGAGCGCTTGCAGGTGGCAAAGAGCAGAAGAAGCAGAGAGCTGAAATCAATACATTCTGTGCTCTTTTAGAGCATTTAGAGTTAGAAACATTGTTTACAATATTGCAAGAGGGTGAGAAAGGTATAAAATGCATATATATATATATATATATATATATATATATATATACTATACTTACTACTTGTACTACTATTCCTACGTGATTATTAACCTGTTCTGTTGCATGGTGAAATGGGGCATCCATTCCATGTAGTTTAGCAATGTAGCATGAAAGCATGATCTTGAAAAAGCACGTACACATGGCATTTCAGCACGGCAATTGGGTTCAGAAGGTCTTAATGATAATACCAGGAGAACATCCAAAGAATCAATGATTGTTATTTTACGAAGAAAATCTAATATTTTCCAAAGTAAATAAATAAATACAGAGAATAGGGGGATTAAATAATTAAAATTAACTTTTGATATTTTAGTTGCAATGTAGCTAACACTCAAGCCTTTGGACTTTGAGTACAAAGCCAAAACTCTTAAAAAACAAAAAACAAAAAAAACAAACAAACAAACAAACAAAACTTTCCAGGCAAAAGTAAAGCAGGTTTTGAACAAGAATGTTCAAACCTAAATTCAAAGACACTCGGAATACAACGTTTCGCCATCATGCAAGAATTAATACAACTGGCATATATTGGCATACAGTATAAGCCAATTCTTGCTCTTAAAAACACAATTCTTATTTATGATTTAAAATCTACAATCCTCCTGACCTGCATATCTAAAGAATGACAGAAGAAATTCAAGAGAATTCAGAAAAAATCCACAGTAAACAATGTCTAAACCAACTTAATATAGTGCTGCCTATATCTATTTACACTTTAGACATGAACACAAGAGCCAGTGGGAAGATCTTAACATTTACCATTAGTATACGTGGTACCTGATGTCCCCCGTCACTATGGGACAGAATAGTGAATGTTTCCAGTTTTTTTATGTGTTTTTCTGGACTGGAATTGGACAGAGAATGCAAGTAAACAAATGTCTTTGGTGCAAGATATTCAAGCGGATAAGAGTTACACTGCACATAAGAATGGAGGTGGTTTTTTATTGGGGTATTTTGGTGTGTGCTTTATTGGCTTGTCTGAGGCGCTACAAAGTGACTTCTCCTGCCAAGTGGAGGGAGCAATTTTATTCACAAACAAGCATTACGGCAGAGGCAGGGCGTGGCCAATGGTGGCATTGGCGACCAGTTTAATCTTCAGCCACCCCAGTCATTTAAGGAAATTATATATTTAAGCAATATAAAAGCATAGTTTCCTAAAATGCTAGGGGTGGTTGGTTAAATACAAATATGGTGGCAACCATCTTGGATTTTGATGTGGCAACTTAATGTTCAAATGGAACCTCTTATGATGTAGCAACGCACCAAAACGGAAGTTGGTACCTCACCTGTGCTACAAATTCATAATCAAATTCAAAACTACTTTATTAATCCCAAAGGAAAATTTAATGTTTTAACTCGTTATTCTCGTTTCATTAAGAGATGCTATAGATACTGATGGCTGGAGGCAGGAAGGATCTCTCGTAAATGTCCATCCCACAGTGGATCCAAAGAAACTGGCCGCAGATGCCATCCACCCAGACTTGGCTGGCCTCTCGGTTCGCCCGGACTGCAGGACCACCCGAATCCCAGACAGAACTCCTCCCAGAGTGATGGCCACTCCTCCCAGCAGCCTGCTGAACTCCTTGTTGCTGTGGACAGCCGGCTCCAGGTGTCGAGCACGATCCCGGTCCTTCTCTCGTCACGAGCCGCATTTCCTGCCATTTCCAGGATCTCAGTGATCAGGCACTCGAGCACAGCTTGCAGGGAGACGTGAATGCATCTACGGCGCCTCCTTTTCAACTCATTTAAAATTTGGGGCTGTGGTTGAGATATTATTTGAGCTTTTGAGATGTTAATCATTTGCTCTTGGTTAAAAAAAAACCCAAACAAACTTGCTGTTATGGTTACGCATCATAACAAATGACCAAAACTAAAAAAAGTTTCAGTAAAAATCTTTCCAGCTGCACAACATCCGATACCAGAGGAAACAATCATCCAATAAAAGCGATTTACATCCAGAAAAAGAGGAATTGAAGTTTCCAAAAGCAAAATCTCAGAATGAAAGTAACAGAGCTGCTCCAACATGCAGCCAGCCCGAGTGGCGCAATTCTAGAACTAGTTATCATGTTCACAACATGGATGGACATTTATGATGGCAGCCATCTTAGACTTTGATGTGGCAACCCACTTTTCAAACGGAACCTCTCTTGTGCTTAAAGTTCAAATTTAAGAATCTTTATTATCCCCAAGAAACAATTTGTTTCACAGCCAGTAGACACACAAAACATCCATACAAGACATTGAGACAGTAAAATAACAGTAGAGAGATCGTCACTGTTCATTGAGAAGCCCGATCGCTACAGGGATGATCAAGTTTTTCAATCTGTTCGTTCTACATCTGGGCAGCAGATACCTGCGTCCAGGTAAAAGCAACCTGAACTCACCATGGAGTGGGTGATCGGGATCTGCCAGAATCAGCCTGGCCTTGTTCACTGACCTTGTCTTGTGTAAATGTAGCCACATAGGTAATAGGAATTTGTTACCTCACTTATTTTTTTAAGTTAGCATGTTCACAACATGCACGGCTGAACAGACGGACAGGCAGTATTTCCAGTTCTCTGTTTTTGCTCTGCGACGGGGAACAAACAACACCATTTCATTTTATACCCAAAAAACACTAATTAACCAAACTCCAGTACAAAATGTCTAAAGTAGATTCCTCTGTTAGATCAAAGACCTGTATTTAACAGTTTTTATATGGTAATGGTTATTTATTGATTCAAAAGACGTTGGCTCTAAAAAGTTTTAAGAAGGTTTTAACAAGTCTGACCCTGGAACTTGTCACTCAGTTAAGATTGTTCCACTACAAATCACGTCACCAAGCCTGACGTTTATGTGAAGACACAGTCCCTGGTTAAGGTTTTAAAACAACCACATCCCCAACATTACATTGTACTTACATTACCATGGTTTGATTTGTAAAACTAACAGAAAAAAAGTTGAAAGCATCTTGAAAACACCCTTGTGAGTTTTGCGCAATCAATCATTTCTTGCTGTGAAGTTCCTCTTTTGTTCACGATACACCTGGAGTGGAAGCTTCAGGGTAATGTGTCAAACTTTGCCTGCTAATCCAGAGGCAAAATAAAAGTAAAAGTACATAAATAAAAATAAAATAAAATAACAGACTGTTCTCACTTCCAGACAATCGTTTGCTGCCTGGAAACAGAACAGGTGGCAGATGGCCCCCAGGGGATGCAGTGACGACGCGGAAAACAAATGTTCAGCCAACTTGAGCGATAGAGACTGACTGGCAAATAAATATGCTTGGGTTTAATTTTCCTTGATCAATGAATGGATTCAGGGGGAAATCAGCATGTAAGAGGAAAAAAAAAGGTACACATTACAAGCCATTTCCCATTTGGAAATTTAATCATTGCACTTGCCCAACCCTTCTCATACTGCAAGTCCCCTGACAGACAATTGTGTCTGGGTGCATGTTTACTTTGTGAGAAATGCTTCCCAAGTCTACCAACATCAGTGCTGCACAGACTCATTTGCAAAACATATGAGACAGGCAACCTGTTCCCCTCTTTTTGCAGCATGTCCACATGTTGTAAACACCCAATAAAATATGCAGTGATGATAGAAGCAGCAGGGCTGAGAATCTTTTTTAAATATGTAATGTAGATCTTGCTCTTGTTCCTCATCAAGGGCATGCTTGATCTTACTTAGCTTTGTTGCCTTGTTGCCTTCCCATCTCTTTATTTAAGTCTAAAGCGCATATAAGGGCAATCAAATAGTCTGGATTTGCTTTAACATTGATAAAAAAAGAAGTTAAATCAACACGCAGAGGAATTGACTCCGAGCGTTGCTACAGTTTCTAATGTGTGAGCCTTCTGAAACTGACCGCATCCTATTTTAAAGCACATTTACAGTTTTGAAATATTTATCACGAGAAGTTTTTATTACGGTGTAACATCAGAAAAAAGTTTTGCACAGTCTATTTTGAAACCAGAAAACAATGCAAAGGTGTGAACACCTTCTTAAAGCCTTACTTTAAATATGATTTTTTTAAATACGGTTCCAAGTCTGCCCATGTGTATTTACTTCTTCTATGACTTGAAACAGATATTTATAGGGATACTTCAAAAATGTAAAATATTTTTGGCATGTAAACAAGAGTACAAGAGTATGTGCCCATTGACAAAGTTTCATACAGCAATTTATAGCAATGGCATGGAATTTTATTGTCCACCTGCTGTGTAGCAGAAACAGCAATAGGAGTGGCAGCATGCCATCTTTGTTTATATCGTTCTAAGCTTTCTCCTAAGCAGCCTTTCAAGCCCATTTGGCTGACCTCTTAAGTCAATGTCAATTAAGTCAGTACTGATGCTTGCTTTGGCTTAGAGCGTGTGAGAGAGTGCACTTTTGGTCCACTCCATGGTAGGCTCATTACATGAATGCAGAATGACAACACTGGGTTGACATACAGTAAAGAAAGTCATTGTGATGCCTTATGTTTGCTCAAGAATGTGCATCTCTTATCTCACAAGGAAGTCTGGGAGGGAAGCCTTGCATCATCTGTGAGTTCAGTACTACTTTGTGTTCTTGTCCACGTCCAGCACTTTCTGTAGTGGCATGCGAAACCCAAGATAAATCCCTGATGTGACCGTGTTGCTGTGCAAAGCTAACTCGCTGCTTATTTTCAAAGCACTGAGAGAGGAATTGTGACAGACGTATCTCATTTGCATGAAATATTGGTGGAGTGCGGCTCAGACACCCACGTGCCATACATACAGCGCCACCCACCACTTAGTTTGGAGCGTAAGAAAGGAAAATAGTCAATAAGACTATTCCCATGAGAAACCCGTTACACCAAAAGAACGTGAAAATGTTCTAGTTGTTAGGAGCATGACGCTACGTTCTTTTCTGTTCTGAATAACTGATAAAAAAAACAAGTGAACTTTTGTTCAACATAAATAAAAGACTTGTCCAGAACTCTCTACAGCACAGTAAGAAAAAAAAATGTATGCGGAAAGTAACTATTTCAAGAACTTTTACATTAAAATGGTGAATGGTAAAGACGACTGGCAGCCCATGTCAATGCACTGGCTTCAAGAACCTTGACCGAACTGACATTTTCAAAATGTGGGTGGGGAAGGTGAAGCACCCACACCTGCCTCCACCCTCATTTGCCCCACTCTGAGCCCTTGAGCAACGACCTCATAATATAACTAATTTTGCTTTAGGACTAAACGTGTTTTTGTTCCCTCCATCTTCCTAATCTTAGACCAGTTTAAATAGCTTGTCGTCTATCTTGTTTACTCTAATCCAACCAACTACCATTTTGTTTGATTTTTTTCTTTATTCCTTTTCAAACCAACAAAAACAACCCAAGGTTTTGACAAGGTTCCATTTTACTGCTTTATAAATGTGTATAGAGCCTGCTGCCTCAGACGGATCTTAATTTATGAAAGCACAATGTTTGATATACACAGCAAATGTTCCCATTTCTTCAAAAAGCTAGCCATTAACACTGGTAATATTGTTACACTAAAACTTCTGCTGTAAAGCCAGAGATCAGATTTATTGTTTGGATGGATGACAACATTTGTCCAACTGGTTTAGAAGACAGAAATAATTGGTCTAACAAGTGTGTGAAAGGTCAATGTTGAGATTTTAAATGTTAACAATGAGGGTGGATAAGATAGTGCTCAACTTGTGATCTTATAAAGTTATGTAAGGTTTGCCATTGAAGCAAGTATATTTTTGCTTTGACTAGTTGTCCACTGGCATGAAAACCAAAGGTGCTACTTGGGCAAAAAAAACCTAAAACAGAATCTAGAACAAGAACACCAAAATCAAAAATAGGGATGAATAACAAGGACCAGGCAAAAAACACAATGCAAATTTAAAACTAATCAGGGACAAGAGTTAGTGAATGCTATAGCGTATTTTCCGCCGTACACGACGCTCCGTCCTATAAGTCGAATCAGTCCATATTTGTCTAATAAAGTGGAAAAATCCATAAATATGTTGCTTCGCTGTATATGCCGCATCTATTATGTGTCACCGCTGACGCGTCGTGTTTGTTACGCGTCAACGCTGACAACCCAAAGTGTGGGCCGAACCTGGAAATATGGGCCAGTGTTGTGCCAAAAATCAATGGGCTGCCAAATGGCGGCCGCATGAGCGTTCACGGGAGGACTTCAACAAGAATTTAACAAGATTAACACTTAAAATTATTTGTTTGCTCAAAACTATAGTAAATGTGTGTCTTAATCTAACTTTTGCTTAATAAATGCACTATGATGGTCAAATCAGCTGTATTTCAAAAGCCGATACGTGGAAGTAAATGCGTGCATGCGACGAGTCGCTGGGCAAATCTAACAAGATAAGCACCTAAAAACAATTTGCTTGCTCGACATTATAGTAAAGGTGTGTCTCAGTCTAACATTTGCTTAATAAATGCACTTCAATGGTCAAATCAGCTGAATTTCAGAAACAGTTTTGCTGCCTCGGTGCTCCCGGAGCGCCCAGAGGGAGGAAATCAGGACGGAGGAACACTGCTCGTTTCTTCGAAAATTAACAAGAAAAGCACCTAAACAATTATTTGTTTGCTCGAAATTATAGCAAAACGTGTGTCTCAGTCTAAAGTTTGCTTAATAAATTAACTTTATTGGTCAAATTAGCTGCATTTCGCCAGGGCGGTGCAGCTGGTTTGACGGTCAGTCCAAGCAGCGAGCAGAATGATGATGGGGAGACTATGGCAAGCTGATTGTGTCATTAATAGCTGGTGAAGATTCTCAGTCATCCAGGACATGGTCAATTCAAAAAAGTTCAAGAAAATGGTAAATGGACTGTACTTATATAGCGACTTTCTATCTTATTTCAAGATACTCAAAGCGCTTACACGACAATCTGTGTCCTCATTTACACATTCATACAGCACTCTACTAGATCTCTACAAAGCTAATTGAACAAATCATTCTAATGAGACTAATCAGTGCTTTAGATCACATGCATACACTGATGGGACACACATCAGAGGCTATGAAGGGTTCAGTGTCTTGCCCAGGGACACTTCAGCATGTGACTGCTGGTGGATTCAAACCCCCAACTCTCGCATTGGAGGACGACCGCTCTAACCACTCAGCCACAGCCACCCGTAAAAACAATAAAGTATAAAAGTTTTAAAAAAATTTCAGTTGTTTTTGTCTTGAACTTTTTTGGAATTTGTCATTATAGCCACATTTACCTATTACATGATACAATGGCAAGCCATACTGCTACTTCTACTCTGCTGCCATCAAGTGGCTGAAAGTGGTACTGCTTTTTTTTTTTCAGTCAGAATGGATGAAAACGGTCATATCTCAGCCAAAAATTGGTTTATAAATATGGGGGAAAAAAATCCATAAATATGTCGCTTCGGCATATAAGTCACAGGGCATGTAAATTATGCAAAAAACTGCGACTTATAAGGTGGAAAATACGGTAATTTATGGCACGATACAGGAGATGTTAGAGTCAATGGACTGCACTTGTATAGCACTTCTCTATCTGATCAAGATACTCAAAGTGCTTTACACTACAATCTATGCCCTCATTTACCCATTCATGCAGCACTCTACTATTTCTATACAAAAACTAATCAGAGCTTTATCACATCACACATGTGGGTCACACATCTGATGCAATGAGGGGTTCAGTGTCTTGCCCAGGGACACTTCAACATGTGACTGCTGGTGGAATCGAACCCCCAGCTCTCCCATTGGAGGACGACTGCTTTAACCACTCAACCACAGCTGCCCCAGAGTTCATTATTCATAGATCCTTGCTTCTGTGAATCCTAAGTGTACTCACCAAATCTTAAACATTGCCCATTTCATTTGTTAAGATGATCAAGGGCTTCAGTGGAAGTTGGTCATTCATGAGATCTCCATTCCGTTCTTCTTGGAACTGGATTTTTACAAGACATACCTTGGGTTTTGAAAAACTCAACGAGTTAGTTCCATTAAAAATAACTTGCTTTCCTACAACTTAATGTCATAATTGCCAATAAAGACCCCTTAAGCAACAAATCCTCACAAAAAAAGTCCTTGGAGTAGAAAGTTGGAAAAAATATCAAGAAGGAACACTAGATCTTCAACAGTGTAAGTCCATTCAAGATTATTATTTTTTTAACTAGCGGCACGTTTAATTTAATATAATTCCGTGTTGTCATCAGTAAATATAGAATGATTTAGCTTCGAGTTGAGAAAACAAAAGTCAATTCAAATTGAATAATGTATGAAGAAGCTACGGCAAATGTGTCTGGATCCCTGTAAGTTAAAGCAATCAATAGGAATTTTGAAATAATCAAAATGTGGGCAAAAAGGTCGGGGCATCTTGAGAGCAAATTGATTTCAAGGCGTCTTTGAAAAATTGAGGTTAGTATTGAGAAGCCACGATGTCAAATGCAAGGCACAGCTCGTGGGACTAATATCTATACCCTTCTTTAACAAAGCGAATAGAATTGATGGCACATCCATTTTGGTAGTTAAGAATCTGACTATTGGTGGCAGTATGTCCTTTTAATTTTATCCATTAAGAATCAATTGTTTGTTCTTCACTCATCTATTCCTTTGCGTATGCCAGGTCTTTGCCATTCAACAAAACTCTCATTCATAACAAGAAGGACCATGTCCAGTTTGAAAACCTCATGGTTTACATTTGCTCTGTCACTGCCAGAGCAATCATGAAACTGCACAGAGCTCCCAGTGGGCCACTTTGTTTTCCGTAGCACACAGAAAGTCATTTATCAAACAGCTTAGGAGTTATCCTGTAAAAACCGAATCAAATACATCTCGATCTCTCACCTTGACTGTTTTCTTTTCCAAGAAAAGTCATCCAGTTTGCCATTTTATAATTTCCCTGCACTCTAAATCCCTCACTTGTTCGCCCATTTCTTCAATTCTCACCCACAACACACTCCCTCTCTTCTTCCATGGCTTTACCTCCCAACTAATTTGGTGCATAATCTGATATTTCGAAGCAATTAGCTTAAAAAATGACTCAAGAGCTGGATTGCACTTTAAAGCAATTTGGTTCGTTTAGCTTCATTTATTTTTGCTCGACAAGATGTTCAAGTCGTTCCACTTGAAAACTCTGGAGGGTGTACAGAAGAAAGTCTAATTCCAGGCCGTTTACCTGCTTCACCCCGAGGGGAGATCTGCAGCATCTTCACTTTTACGAAAAAACAGCCAGGTCGGTCTTGATTATTGCCAAGAAAACTTGAAGGCTACTGTTGCTGAGCTGACATAGCCTTGGAACTTGCTAGGTGGATAAAGTTTTCATGAAAGTGTGAACACAAAGACATCGAGCAAGGATTACAGTGTTTTAGGGGCTGGTGAACTTCTCTGTATACATGTTTTACTGTAAGTTTAGACACTCCAACAAATCCAAATGACTATTAAACAACTTGTTTTTGCAAAATGGGACAAAATCAACAA
Organism: Nematolebias whitei; assembly: GCF_014905685.2. NCBI lineage: Eukaryota > Metazoa > Chordata > Actinopteri > Cyprinodontiformes > Rivulidae > Nematolebias > Nematolebias whitei. The sequence continues at coordinate 6,069,450 of NC_056520.1, read as the reverse complement.
CCTGTGACACATAAGGCATCAGGTACATTTAGAAATCAATAGATAACTGTAAAAGCATGGTTTTTATGCAGATAATCCATCAAAGATTTGCAGATAACTTTTGTACCACAAAGCATTCCCAAGGATGGTTGAGCACATTTCTTGCAAGTCAGCTAGTTTATGCGCTGAAAAGTAAAGAGCTCCCCTCTAAAATGAAGAGAAACACATTTGTTGGTTAGAGAAAGTGCGATACACAATAATACTGTTTGAAATTTAACAATAATTAATTGTCAAATTTTAGAAGAAATGGTTAGTTTGGAGTGTAGTGCCTTTTTTGACCACTTGATGGCAGTATATGACTGTTTGAACCAAAGGATGGATAGTTGAGCATCTTGTATCTTTAAGAGAAATGGGCGGGAGGGGCCTTGACGTGACATGGGCTGCCATGGTGACATGGCGAACGCTCGGTGAGTTGAGCTATTTAGCATAGCATTTTTCACACAGCGCTTTTAATATATATATATATATATTTTTAATCAGTAAACCCAAGTTCTCAGCTTCTTTTTGCAGAGAAAAACAACTTTTTACACAAAGGCACAGGTTTCAATTGTGAATTTTGGAGCTCGACAAGACGGAGGGAACACTTGAAAAACTCATCTTTAAAACTATAAACATTCACTATTCAAATCCCTCAGCGGACTGATTATTTTGACCTGACATGGGCTGTTCCATTTGTAAAAGAAGCAGTGAGCTGATGTTGCTGTGTGACTGACTGGGTCTATTTGTGCTGACTTTGTTGTTTGTATGCAATATTAATCTTTTCTTTTGTGCAGGTTAAGACAGACTGCAGTGTACAACTATAAAATATATTGCCATAATATATTGTACATTAAAAACAAGTCCTTAAAGACAGTGTAGCAATTCTGGTGACTAAAATAGCTTAAAACATTCTAATCTACCTTTAAATCAAAGTTTTCTAACAGGTATGGCTTCAGAAATAACCTTTTTGATTTTCATTAAACACATCAATTTTCTGTTTTCACACCAAGAAATAACTTTGAATATTGTCGGGTCTTATTGTGAGTTTGAAAATAACTCAAGAGTTGAAAATAAATCCATTATTGTGACTCAGTTTCCCAGTCCTGGTCAAATACCCCCCAAAAAAGAAAGCAACATCCATAGCTTTTG
>NC_056520.1:6064642-6068183 GCF_014905685.2 Nematolebias whitei | reverse complement strand
TATATATATATATATATATATATAGTATGAGGACACAAAAAGGCCAATATCTTGTCATTGTGTTTTGTTGTGTGGCACCAAATTCCTGTCTTTCAGTCATCCACTTGGCACATCGCACCTCGTGCCTTCTGACGGCTGAAGTGCAGAAAATGAAAATTTTCTGCATAATTAATCTCAGTGATAGAGAAGTAATGAAGTTCTAAATTGCGGAGACATGTACTGCATGCAGAACTCACAGAAAAGATGCAGCTGCGACGACGGTGCCGAAAGCGAGCCCTGGCCCGAGCGTGTGAACAGACAAGGCAGCTCGAATCTATAGAGTCAAATGAGTCGCTGTCAGCTGAATCTTCACTGATTGATGCTTCAAACCTTGACATAAACAAAACCCTCTCTTTCACTTCATTATCGCTTTTTTTCCCCTTTCATGCCCTGTGTGGATAAAGACTATAGAAACACTGCGTTTATATCCACCAAAACTGTACATTATTGATAATCATTGCATAAATTATTTAATCTGATGTGGATATAAATATTGTATAGCTAACAAGATTAAAGAATCACTATCAAATTCAACCCCATATAGAACTGGACTTGTGAGCACTTGGCCATGGCTAATTGCATATTGACTGGGGGTTAAGCCAAATGTTTGTCCAACTGTGAGTAAGACAGAACGACTGCCGAGCTTCTGCCCGATAAGCAACAACTCTCTGTATGTCGTCTATGTTCTAATTCCAGCTGGCATAAAAAACGATTCAAACCATCACTGGTGGATGGTGACAGTGCAACTCATTACATACTTGTTGGCCTGCCCACCCCGTTCCATTGAACATGATTGCATTATGGCCTTGTGAAATGAAAGCTATGGATTCCAATCCCCAAAAATACTAATGAAGAGCTCAGCAGGGAATCAAATGTGCACTGCTTTCCCAATCACTCATATACCACAGCTGAGGTCCCCTTTAGAGACGTGTTTAACCCCCTACTGCTCAGAGAAGGAAATTGAGAGGCTGACTCCTGTAGAGAAATCAATTTAGGATCCTGGCTTCAAAAGTGCTGGTTGGACATAAAGCAAAAATGAAGACAAATTGACAATTTGGAATTTAAAAAGTAGCATAACACTCAAGTGCGCTTTTTGTCTCTACTCGAATTTCACAGCACTTTAAATGTCTCCTTTCTCTCTAATGTATAAAGGTTCAAAATCTTCTAGGCTCTATTTAATTCGTGTTTAGAGAGTGTATAGAAATAAATAGAAACTGAGGAAGCTTGACAGGTTGCATAATGGTTCAAGGATACATTAATTTTCCAAAACATAATAGATAAAAAAAAACGAAAGAGCCTAGTGAAAATTACACCTTTCCATCTCTTTGCCTGAGTTGAACCAATTCCCAATGGTTGTGCACTTAGGATCACAAACAGTGTCGTATATTTAGTGACCGAATAAATTAATAATTTAAAATGTTGTTATAGATTGAGATTGACAGACGGATTGATGCAGCGTTTGCCGTATTCCGGACTCGGTGCAGGTCTGTTGTGTTGAAGAGGGAGCTGACCTGTACGGCAAAGCCCTGTGTTTGCCGGTCTGGGTTCCCACCATCACCTATATGGTCATGCACTCTGGGTAGAGACTGAAAGAGAGAGATTGTGGAAACAAGTAGTTGAAATGAGTTCCCTCTGCAAGGTAGTTGAACTCTTCCCTTAGAGATAAGATGAGAAGTTTGGTTGTGTGGGAGAGACTATGAGTAGAATGCGATGAACAGTTTGCGAGGTGGTCTCCATTGCAACATCAAGGTACAAGACACACGGATGCCAAATCATCGAGATTGGAGTACACAGTGTGTAGTGGTTCCGTTTTTCCAAATGATATGGTAATGTAAATTTCTATACACCTTACCGTGACACTTATTTTCAGTGGCCAGAAACAGTTAGCATGTGAACATTTGAGACAAGTCCACAAAATAGCTGCTTAGTTTCCATAGTTATGCATTAAGTGAATAAGCCTTAAGTTGCTCAGTAAATATGATGCATCAGTTTGTTTTATGTGTGATAAAAAGTATACAAAATGTGGTGAAAAAGTTTATAAACTGAATTGAAGCATTCATTTGCATACCAATACAGATTCATTCCTTAATTCCCAGTGTAATACATGGTTTAAAGCTCATGGCTCCCATTCAACAGTATGATTTATTTGGGGTCTTGGGAATTAGTTTCTGCTTCATTGATAGGCTGACAGCCAGTACGCAGAATTAATTTCCCTCGCCTAGACCTGCTTGTGCACACTGCCTTAGTCTTGGACCCTGATAAAAAGGCAGGACCTGGCACAGAGCTTCTCTGTGAACTTACAGTGTTTGGTGGATGCTATAGGGTGAAGCTTGCTCAGCCAAAACACAGATATTACACTCATTTTCAGGGGGCGGGTTGCCGGTTACAGTCACATCTACTTGGCAGTACGGAAAATGGTTAAGATAAGGGGAAATGTTCCAGTGGCAGGGCAAGCGAAGGCAGGGGTCTGCTGCTTTGATTTCAGATTCTGTCGAGTGATATATGCCGATGAAATATTTCTCCCTTGAGCTCCTAACTTACGCACACAAGGAAGATCACAACACTCGTGGAGAAAGAGCTGATTCTACTTTTTTCCTTGTCAAGAAGTCAATATATATTTTTGCATACAGCAAGAAAAAGTCCCTTGTTCCTCTTAATCAAACCAGATAAACTGTGACATGATTGAGACTTTATGCATTTAGTCACTAGAAAGCTTTCTATGACAAGATCTGTCACAAACAAGTCTTATCAGTTATATCTCAGTTATTGCAAGGGACATAATATATAAGCTAGTAAATATAAATATATGAATTCAACAGTTGTAAATATTACATGCGCCCCAAAATGTATGTCTTTCCATTATTTCATTGTCTTTGTTTTTGAGTATCAATTCTAAATAGTTTCTTTTTTTTGGTTGGTATTCAGCTACAAGACAACTTATTTTGCAATGCTGAAAGACAATGATGGAGGAAAATGTCTTTGCTTGTGATCGTCTGTGACCAAAAATATTATCAGACAAATTTTAGATAGCTTAATTAACCAACCAACACCACCAACCTGACCTGACATTTTGTTGAACCCATAGCGTCGGCAGATTCCAGTAAACTCAGAGGGTAAAATAAAGTATGATATTTAGTATGAGAAAAACAAAAGCTGATGTGGCAGCAAAACTTACATATGATATGAAGCGATCACAAGGGGCGCAGAGACAGACCATAACACCGTAGGGGAATAATCCTCGGACAGGGGAAAACTAACAAAACAGACTAAGACACACTAATGAGGGGATAAACACAAACACCTGGGAAGACAACAGGTGGGAGGCAAGGGCTAATCATAGGAAGGAGAGACAGGAGAGCAGGAACAGACCACACGAGGGAGACACTATCCTCACACAAACAACAAAACAAACCACACCGCCAAACAAACAAACAGCCAACCAACTAACCAGCACTACCAAACAACCAAACAAACAACCAGTAAAACAACCAACCAAACAACC
>NC_056520.1:6051227-6064632 GCF_014905685.2 Nematolebias whitei | reverse complement strand
ACCAGTAAAACAACCAACCAAACAACCAAACACCACCAACAACCAACAAACCAACTAACCAGCACCACCAAACAACCAACTAAGCAAACATCCAACAACACCACCAACCAACACCACCAACCAAACAACCAAACACCACCAACAACCAACCTACAAACTAACCAGCACCACCAAACAACCAAACAAAGAACCAGTAAAACAACCAACCAAACAAACATCCAACCAGCACCACCAACCAAACAAACAAAAATCACCAAACAACCAACATCACCACCAAACAAACAAACAAACAAACCAACAACACCAAACAACGAAACCAAAAAACAAACACCAACCAACCAATCAATGAAACAAACACCATCACCAACCAAAAAACAAGCCAACCAAACAAACATCCAACCAAACCCCACCAACCAACAAACAAACAAACCCAACCAACCAGCACCACCAACCAAACAACCAACCACAACAAAAAATGTCTTCAACTTTAAACAGCTTTAACTCAGTCAGCTTGACCTAATGTTTGGTGTAGTAGTAGCTGAAACTGATTCTTAATGTAGATTCTGGACGCTGACAGATCAGAAATCTAAACGATAAACTTGTGGAGACAGTCCAGTTTAAGACGGTCCTCACTGCTAATTAACATTAGCAAACATAAAAACTGCTATAACAATTTAGCGAATATTGTGGTAAAATGTGTTGTGGTAGTATCACAGTTAAAAGTAATTAACACATACTGAGTGTAACATCTTGTCAATTTACATCATGTTATTATATTTTTTTAATGTTTAACTAAAACAACTATAATTTCTCATCATTCAGGTCTCTCATGTCAACGAGTCCCCGAGGCTCGAGGGGATTAACCTGTACAAATAAAGGTTGAATGAATTTCTCATCATAGGATGATCTTCACATAAAAAGATGTCATGAAAGAAGTAAACAATAACCTTTCCTTCACGGATTGATAAGCCTTTACCAAAAGACTTCAGTCTTACGGATTAAAGACAAAACGTTTCAAGAAAGAAGAACCCATTCATAGGACCTGCCGGATTATTGAGCATGCATCAGGACAAACTAAGTTTAAACAACATTTTTGTGATTTCTAAGGTTTATTAGCTTTGACAGCCATCTTGCTCTGACTTAAAAAGATGATCAGTTTTTAATGTACTTAAACTTTAAATAAAAGGAACAGCTCAAATCAAAAAGTCGTGACCAATTTTATTATTACCAAAACTAATTTATAAATGTTCCCCACTTCATTCTTGCGCCTCTGGTTTGTGCGTCATTGCAGATGACCTTTGTCGTTACAGGTGAAGAATGAGTATCAAAGTTTTCTCAACGAGAGTTTCAGTCCCTCACTCATCCATGACAGTATCCATGGCATTGATGCCTTTCATTGAGTATGATTATTAATGAACGTACGAGGCTGGACAATGACGAAATGTGTGGGGTATTTAAAGTAATTAATCAATATTGACAAGATGCCACCTCAGGATTACATTTAAACATCATGATGGATAATTATTATCCAAAAAGTGAACAACAGGAAATATAAAGCGATTAAGAGGGGTCATGGGAGTTTGTCCAATCAGTTTACATGTGTTTTGTAGATTTGAAGAAGGCTTTCGAAAGTGTTCCTCGAGGTACCCTGTGGGGTGGATCCCATACTCCGTGAATATGGGATTGGGGTCCCGTTGCTACGGGCTGTTCCATCCCTGTACAAGTGGTGTGAGTTTGGTTTGCATTGCCGGTAGTAAGGAAAACATGGAACAATAAGACCTGTAATATAAGATGGAGCTAGGTTGTTGGGAGCTTTGTAGGTTAGAAGTAGGATTTTGATTTCAATTCTGGATTTGACAACTGGAGAGATATGATCTCTCCTACTAATTCCAGTTATGACTCTTGCAGCAGCATTTTGGATCAACTGAAGACGTTTTAAAGACGTATTTGGACACCCAGATAATAAACCATTGCAACAGTTCAGTCTAGACGTGACAAATGCATGGACCAGTTTTTCTGCATCATTTTTAGATAAGATGTTTCTAATTTTAGTGATATTACGCAGGTGGAAGAAGGCGGTTCTAGTAACTATTTTAATGTGGGGAATAAAAGACATGTCCTGATCAAAATAACACCAAGATTTATAACATTAGAATTGGAGGCCAGATTAATGCCATCCAAGGATGGAAAAAGACTTCTTAATATTTAAAACTAGATGTTTTTGAAACATTTTGTTGAATGCAAATTGGTTATGTAATTTATTAAATAATATAGACTGGCAGTGGTGATTTTATCATGTAAAAATAACGCATCAGCTACACCAGACAGCTGATATTTCTTCCACAGTAGTCAAGGTCTTGCCAAATGGTTTTCGTTAAAAAATAAAACGCAACTTAAGTCTCAGAAGAAAACTAAAATCAGTTTAGATTCTAGAATAGATCTCAAACAGGATTACAATAATTATGATACAGTTATGAAATGAGTCTTGTGCAAGTCCATGTTTTTCCCCATACATTTGCATTTTATAACGATTGATGGTAAATGGCGTGCTTGTTCACTGCATGTTTTGTCTCCGGTTTATTACGAGCAATTTCGTGATCCTACAAGACTTGTTTTTTTGTTGTACAGCATCTCTCATTAGGGAACTGCTCCCCCTTTCAGTTACTGTCATACTCTTGGAATCAGTATTGTTTACAGTCTGAGGATTTAATCAATACTGCATTTGTTACAGAATCTTCAGGCAGTATTTTGGCTTCTAATAGGCCTGTGACACAGTCAGCTGTTGGCTAAAGAACCCATACTCTTTGTGGGGGTCTTCTTGCCCAATGTCAGCAGAAGTACTGCAATATTTACTAGAGCAACATAATTATCATTCATTATTTAGCAAAACACCATAAATAAAAATTTAAAAATACATTCTGTAAATATCTTATTTCCATATTTACTTAACATAAACTGCAGAGTTATTTCTGGTTGCTGAAGTTTCTAAATACCAAATGCATGGCTAAGTTTTTGGTCATCAGGCTCCTCTGTTGTGAAATAAATGTCCAACTTTTGTCTGTAAGGCTGACACACTGTGGTCTTTTAGAACTAGACTTTTTAATAATCCTACAGTTTGTGTTGGTTTCAACGGTCTAACGTAGACAGCTGGATGACATACTGACCGCATTTCCATCCTACTGTCTTTACTCTCTTTGTGTCTTGTTTATAATTGCAGTTACTGCTGTGATTAACTTGTCTTAACTGTTTTTATACCATTAGCTTTTCTAGGCCAAAGATAATTTAATATAGACTGATGCAAAGTACGGTAGTCCCTCATTTGTCGCAGGTGTTAGGGACCACGCCCCCCTCCATGATAAGTGAAAAACCGCAAAGAATATCTATTTATCTATATATTATATACTGTTGTTTCATTTAAAATTGTCTCATGGTATAGGAACCTCCAAGCCAGAGACAGGAACAAGTTGTCCTGGGTGGTCAAACAATGTAGTAAAGTCACTGGTCATCAACAAATGACACTTACAGACCTGTACAGTCAGGTTCTGGAAAAAAAGGCAATACAGGTTTACAATGACCCAACTCATCCACTGCAACCATTATTTTTATTTTTATTTTTTCATAAAACCTTTATTTAAACAGATGAATCACATTGAGCCTCAAAGACTCATTTACAAGTGAGACCTGTTTGGACAGACAAAAAAGTGGTAAACTGTCCACATGTAGGAGTTGGAGGCGAAAAAATTCCTATCAGACTTTTTTTTTTCTGCCTGAGAAAACCCCTCTAATATTAAAAAAACACCTCGCACAAACAAGCACATAGCAACATAGACATGCTGCAGAGGGGGAGGCGAGAGCGGTCAGCATGTTCATAGATGCTCTCGAGGTCAATGTAAGAGTTCTGACAAGGATGTAATAAACAGCCAATGTCCTCCGGTGAAATCCATAAACATTCTCGAGGGATGTCGAAAAATGGCCAAGAATAACGTCTATGAGAATCCAAGAGTCCTGAAATTATGACAAAATTTATTCAGCTGGTTTCAACTGGTTATCAGTTGGAAATTCCTCAGGGAGGGGGTGATGAGCATCAGATCACATTTTCTCCAGGCAAATTCAGATAAGATGACCTTCACCTTCAAGGCCAGCCAAGGGAGCCAAATTCAGATAAACACACAGTTGTTTTGGGGACGGGCAGAACTTAATGACATCTACCTTCAGTTTGTGTTGGTCGACTCGGTTCCAAAATGTCCAAATTACATGGCCACACCGAAGGAACGTGACTGAGTAAAATCCCCAAGATCTGATCCATTCTGCCCAAAGCATTTGAGTCCGGGTACTCGAGACAGGAACCAAGCCATCATAAAGGCAAGCAGCGTGATCGGGTCCAAATTTGCTGCTGACGACTTCCTTGATTGTAGATAAAACCAGCAACCAGCCAAATCCAAAAAAGCAGGAACCAGTTATCGAAAATCCAGTTAAATATGCGTCCTTAAAATCCACAAATGGCAGCAGAGATAGACACATCATCAAGTCTTCCAGTCGATGATATCCAGCTGCGTGCGTGCCAACAGGGCAAATCGACTAATTAACATGCTCACCGATGCCTGTAGAATCCAAGATGGCAGCGTGTGGGGTTCTTTTGCAATTTCTTTGAGCATTGCTCGACCTGACCTCAGCTTGAACTTGCGGGGACACCTACTTGTGAGAAAATTGGCATCTTTCTTGACTGTAGCATTGTTTGGAAATAGCCTTAGAGCTTTGGACAAAAGTATTGAGCAGCAAAAAAAAATGTTTGTCCGATTACAGCTTCTATTTTTCTCCTGTGTAGCAGTGTATAAACAGACATTTGATAAACAATTACCGGTAATAGATATTTAAAGAAATGCAAAAGGGAAAATTGCATACAAACAAATAAATGTCATCTTTGTCTCATTTGTCATGGCGTTGTGCTTTTCTGTCTCTTTGTATAACACACCTGTCCATAAATGTCCTCTTCGCCCTTTAGTTAAAAAAGAACTAAGATTTATTGCACTCTAACTGAAAACCTAAGGGCCCAGCATACTCCATCTGAAGCCGAACAATCGACTCGCAGTCATAGTTGGTTGTGGGACGTTCATTTTCGCACATACCTTTCATAGTCCATGAAACACAGGCGGAAAGCTCTTGGGAAATCTTTCCCGCTGCAGTATATGTCACCGCATGGGTTTCTTCCTGCCAGAATCTCCATTCCGTCCCTGCATCCACTGTTTGGCCACTAGAAGCTTATGGCTATTTGACCGATTTAGTTTAAAGAGTTGTACAGCTACAGTCCAGAAACTTTTCTGCATTGACAAAAAAACGCTCAAAAACTTTTGACCAATCACACAACACTCGGCGCATAGGTCTGTGTGAACAAAGTTTGGCCCAGGCCTTGTATAAAACCAAGAATTTTTGTGACATCAAATTTCTGAGCCAATAATAAAATATTGCACCAGGTCCAAGTCACTACCTCCATGTCTGTTAGCTTGAGGATCACACCCAAGGAGGTTGCCATACTCTGTGTATAAACTATTAATAGAGGGACTGTTAAAGTTCCAACATGTTGGGAACCTGCTGCTGACTAGTAAACACAGAGCAACCAGGTCAATATCTGCAGTTGTGGGAGTTCAGCTCTGCCAGCTTCCAGCAGTCACAAGATGGCACCAACAAGCCACACCTGTGGACCATCTCCTTGATGAGTTGCGGGAGTACAAACATCTGCAGAAGACCTCCAGTCGCTACTGGAGCATTACATGCCTAACAGAAGTGCGTTTCTGGCCACTTTGCATTACCTGATGAAAAACAAAACTTACCTTGTGTCCCTTGGTGATTTCAGTTTTGCCTGTTTCCTGGATTTCCATCGTACAACTTTGAGCTCCCTTGTGACTTATTCAGCTGTCTCCTCGCCTTCCAGCCACTTGCCTCCCTCAACCTGTAACTCTCCTTGGACATCTTCCTTTCACTCAATATGAATGAGAAGCCCGACCATCACCATTTCCCAGGTTATCTACAGTATATTAAGCAATCTACTTGCTTCCCAGGGTTCCAGTCCCTCCCATGCACATTTGATGATATTTAGCACTTGTAAATAAAGACTGTCAAACTTTACTGAGTCTTGGAAGCTGTCCTCTTCAGTCCATTTTCTCTGGGTATTTCGTTAATCGTTACAGCAGTTCGCTGTGTTGATTTTGTGAAGTAACTTTAGAGCCAATCCATGGGATGAAAGGGTTTTTCTTTGTGCATGATCAATTTCAGCTGAAGTGAGATGCATTCCTCATATCCCCATGTCATTAATGTCACAACACAAGTAGTCACAAGACTTCAAGAAACAGTAATATTCATATTCTTTGGCACAACTGTTACAAGTTCTTCTCATCATCTCACTTTATGTCAACAGATAAAAATGTTTTTTATTTACATTACCACGTACTGCACATTGTACGCCCATCAATGAACTACTATACAGCAATCGCCTGGACAAGGAAATACCTTGTATAGTATTTGACCTTGATTTGTGACCTTGGATCTGAGGTGATGAAACGTGTCCTCGACACTTCTTATAGTGATGATGCATATGTGCATCCAATCTCATTGAATTATCTTGAGCGAGCCAGGAGTTACAGTGTGAGAAGAGAAAGTTTCTCGAAGTATGGACAGACGAAGACTGTACCGCCTTTCAACAGGTGAATAAAGAAGTGAGTACTTGTAATGATAAGCCATCATAAGTAAGTCATCAATTGTGTGATGTAGTGAGATAAAGGTTGTATGTGTGGCTGTGCTAATCAGAATGGAAGAAGTCTGATACAGATTTTATACTGTATACAGTTGTCCACATACACCCAGTTGAGTAAATACTTGGCACATTTGCAAAAGGCCACCAAAGTTTTCCTCTCTGTTGAATAATAGAGGATCTTTGGGAAATTGCACTCAGCCTTAACAGTGTAATGGTCTCCTCAGCTATAATTGGAGTATAAATGACACCTTTAAATTGGGAGTCCTGGCATTAGTTTATGGATATGGCAAAAATGCATACATACCTTGGTGATAGATTGACTACAGAGGTAATCAGAAGTTAATTAAAGCATTTAGAATAGAATAGAAACAGCCTTTATTGTCCCACGGATGGGAAAATATTGTGTATTAATTGATTTTGATCTTCAAAAACAATGGCTTTTTTTTAAACATGCTTTATGCTGAAGTATAGCAACAAAATCTGTTTCACTGATGAGCGCACTGAACAGCGATTACAATAATCAAAAGCTATAACTATTAAAATAATTTGTCAATAAATAAATGTGCAAGTTTTGGATTAGTGGCCAATTGATCAAAATGGCTCATGTGTAGAGTTTCCATAAAAACAAAATAAAATCCTTGAATAGTATTTTGCATGCTTCCACGAGTCCTGCATCCCTTCACACCAGAGTTGCTCTTACAAACAGCAAGTTATGAGTTTATTTTGACACTAAATAAAAACTGTGTACAAAACACAACTAGTAGACATTTTAGAGTCAAACAAAAGAGAAATGTTGTCTTGTTAGTTTGTGCATGATCCTGCTGACAGGCAAACAAACACAGCTCAGAACATGCTTCCAATTTAGCTCTGCCTACTTGGCAGAAGAGGAAAGCTTGGGCTGCTTCAAATCAACTGGACTGCATTGTCCCCACGGGAACATTTTTCTTAGGCTACAACGTGCAACCGTGCTGCAGGACGGTACACTGTGTTACAAAGAACATTCATTTCAGACCATCTATAAAGTAATTGTAAAATGGGAATAGTAATAGCTTTGACTAAATCCAAATGATTTTGATAAATGGAGACCAAAAGTTTGAAAATGTACACATTTAAAATGTTTCATGTACATCTAAAACTGTTGACTTCAGAAGTAAATCTAATTCAAGATGGCTGCCGCAGCCAAGCAACATCAGCAAACAGGAAAATGACCAGAATTCAGTTGATTTTAGAGAAACTGAAATAGAATGGCGTGCTAGTGGTAGAGACCTCACAAGAAAAGAACTACATGTGGCGCAACGTATATGCTTAAAATCTTGGCATCAACCCCGTCTATCAAGTATCTCGTAAATTACTGGATGCATTTTAGTGAAACGCCAAGCAATCTCGGTTTTATCTTAAAAACTAATTACCGTAATTTCCGGACTATTGAACGCACCTGAATATAAGTAGCACGCGCTACATTTTAAAAGAAAATAAAAGTACATATAAGGGCCACACTTGTCTATAAGTGACATGTGTCCATGTTGTAACAAGAGATATTTACACAGAAATGTATATTTTTTTTACTTTGAATTAAATACGTACAGGTAACGTACACAAATAGGATGTTATGTTCTGAATAGTGCCTATAACACTGCTGGTTAAAACAAAATCAACATCTTCAGTTTCTCTTTCGTCGTCACCCTCAACATCACTTTCATCTCGAGGCAAAATTGCGATTTAAAAATATATATTTAGTTTTTTTTATACAGCTGGTCTCATTGAGTCACGAGGACTAATTTTCAAGAGAAACCTGTTTGGGAGCAGATGGGATAGTGGGGGTTAAGGCCTTGCTCAAGGGCCCAGAGTGGGGCAGATTTGATTTGATTTATGATTCATACTTATTTTTGAGTGGCTACAAATACTTCGTTGTGTACAACGAGGGGGGAAAACTCCAGCAGGGAGGGGGAGGGAAGAATGAAAAACCAAGTTTCATTGGTCCACTGTGATCTGTTCAGTAATTTCATTGGTCAGATGTTTTTTTTTTAACCTTTATTTATACAGGTAGTCTCACTGAGTTACGAGGATCCACTTCCCAAGATAGACGTGTATTGGGCCCGGGTGTGACAAGGCTAAATGTTTTGACGGCATGAAGCTCGTTAGCCCATTGATTTTTAATTTTTTTTAAATCCATAAAATAGCCAGAGCATTGTATAAGCCACGACTTTCAAAGCGTGTGAAAAAAGTAGCGGCTTATAGTCCGGAAATGACGGTAACTTTTTGAGTGACTCAACACCAAGACGGCTGTCACAGCTAATTAACATCAGCAAACTTCAAAAATGTTAATGACTGGGTCAGTTTTAAAGATCGTCTTAAAATTTGGAGCAGGTGAAGCTGCACGTTTTTGCACAAAACTTTGGCATTGACTGTTATTGACTGATGTGTCATTTTCTCAGCTGTGATGCCTACTCATTATGAAGAAAACTGCCAGTCATTTTCTAATTAGGATAATAGTTTTAATAAGACACATTTGTTCATTGTATCCAATCAAGTTCCATTGTGTACTGTATTGGATGTCTTTAGCTTTTCATGTATTTCTGTCCCGCGTTGCTGAGCCAAGTGGGGGAATTCGAAATACCCTCCATCTGTCATAACTTGAAAAATAAGTGAGGTACTCACTTCACTCTGCTGTGCCTTGAGCATCCATTCATTATCTTTACCCACTTCTTCCTTTTCAGATCACGGAGGTTACTGGTGCCCATATCCAGTTATCAATGTCCTGGACAAGTCACAAGTCCATCACAGGGACACAGAGAGAAAAACAAGACAAACAACCATCCACTCTCTCTCACCTAGGGACAATTTAGAGTTGCCAATCGGCCTAGCATGCACATTCTTGTTCTGTAGGAGGCAATCAGAGTACCCAGAGAAATCCTATGCATGCACGGAGAGAACATGCAAACGCCACCCAGAATGTCCTCCTGGACAGGATTCTATCCGGAGACCTTCTCACTGAGAGGTGGCAGCTCTACTAATGACATCATCGTGCCGCCTCTGCCTTGCGCAATTAAAGACATTTTAAAAAGCACCGCTCTTCTTCTACGGTTTAACTTCTACCTACTTCAACATCTTGCGCCAAAAACATTGACGTTTCCTTGCACTCCCTGTTCAGTTCCAGTCCAGGACTCATTTTGAAAGCTACGAAACATTCACTTTCCAATCCCTCAGCGATGGGGGTCATAGGCGTACTGCTTGTTAATGTATCAAATTGTTGGCCTTTTTCATCTACTAAAGGCAGTACTGCATCAGGACATTATAACAGAACATGGATAATTTGTTTTTAATTATGTACAATGCTTTAAATTCTAAAAGACCAAAGAACTATTTAAGCATGTGCAAGTCTTGATTAAGAGAAAAAAAAAAATCCCGGCTCTTGTTGGAATATAAATAGAACGTTAACAAAAACTTAAATTGGGACTATGCAAAGAGCTGTTTGCGTAACTGCATGTGTCTCCACCACACTTCATAGTGTTGCTACACAACATTAATCTGCTAAAACAAAGGCCCAAACCAGTGCCCACAAAGACGCTCCAATACATTTTCCAATAATAAGTTGTCATAAACAGTGTTTGCATTTCGTTAGCATTCAGCCCACACTTTATTGTCAACACTGCTGAGAGATAAGGAAGTAAATCTTACCAATAAGGGTATAAATTATGCATCACAACACCTATATGCAATAGTAAACTGTTTGAACAGCAAAGCAGTAAGCCGTTTACTTTTTTCTCAAAGATGCAAAATAATGAGGACATTCGTTGACAAACGCATACAACATTTATCTTTTCTATTATGCACTATATTGCGGTCTTCGTTGCATAAGGCAGAGTGGAGGCCTCGAGTCCATAAGGTGTTGCTATCACAGTTCCAGGCAAGGGTTACACATTAAAACCAAATGTGCTGAGAAAATGGGCAAATACCTCAAATATGCTGATCTCGACTTCCAGGATTCGGTCGAGGAGAGGACCTCATGCATAATTCAAAGAGCCACTGCTACCCTGACAATGAACGTTTATGTAAACCCAAAGTGAGATAATGTGTGGAGAAAAAAAAAAAAGTGAATGCTAATTCACCTCACTAACAATATGACTGACGATTTGCATACTGAACCTCAGTTCCAAAGGTTAAAGTGGAAGAGAAGTGGAATTAAACAGGGGAAAAAAAAGCTCTCTTGATAGGAAGATAAACTTTGTGAAGAGAGCAGAGCGGTGTCATTCCTCCTGTGAAGAAAGGTCACCAAAGAAAGAGTTCTGAATAGATGTAATTAAGACTTGAAGGCTTTTTAAAGCGATTGTTCATTGGGGGCTGTATTCATTTTTTTTGTATAGCCTAAATTTTCGAGCTCGAGCCGCTGATGGCAGTTGTCTTGTTTACCAGGCTGTTGAGAAGAAAGCAGCCACAACAAATCAGAGTTTGTTCTTCGGAGGTTAGAGTTGATTTTTAGCTGTTATAGAGAGGTGGCTCTCCGTGCCATTTCTACTTGGCTTGATTCACACAGTATTTCCAGTTCAGTGGCAAAATGTAACAAAGTACCTTTTGTTCGGGAGTTGTTTTGTACTTGGCTAGTTTTCTTTCAAAATTTACCTTTATGTGTCAGAGGAACTGTTAAGACTTTCCCAGCAGTGTAATTCATTTGGTACGTTCAGTTACTTTTAAAACTAAAATACACAAAACTGCACATAGAACAATATCTATCCATCCAGTCATCTTTAGACTATTCTTCTTTATGAGTTGCGGCAGTCACTAGTTCATTCAACCTTTATTTAGACAGATTAATCCCATTGAGCCTCGGGGACTCATTTACAAGAGAGACCTGATTTCTTATCAAAGACTGATGACAACAGTGGATAACAATGGCAACAATAGTAAAAGAGGCATACAGATTTTTTTTTTTTTTAACAAATTAAAATAAAATGGCCACCATAAGGCCAGTCAAAAGTAGTGGAAAAAACAGATTATAAGGTGGTGCAGAAAACTAAAAACAGGAACATGTCTGCATTGGCTGTTGCCAGGACTTAGAGAGGTCAAGGTCGAGAGCTTCAGATCTTTTTGCAAGATATTCCAGGAAACAGGAGCGGAGTAGGAGAAGGCCCTTTTGCCTAGTTCAGTCCACACTGTGGCGATACTCATTTAGCCCGCATTTAAGGATCCTAAACATGCAAAATACTTGTGTTTTGGATTTTGGCGAACAATTACAGATTACAAGCGCTTCATTTTCTGATAAAATTCCTCGCTGGTGTCATTTTTGTTACACCTCTGTAGACAATAGGTAGAATTTTTGGGCTGTCAAACCCAAATGTTTTCAGTCAATAGCAAAAATAAAAGAATTGGCTATACTGCGCAATGGGTTTCGAGGGAAATTTGGGTTTTGACTGACTCTCAGCTCGTAACACACCAAAATGTATGTCAATCATTGCAAAACTGACTGAGTGAAAACCATTTTCAGTGGCTGTAGCAGTCATCTTGGATCAGGTTGACTCTTTCCCCCTCTGTCCAGCCGTCCATTATCTTTTACCCGCTTCTTCCTTTTCAGGTAGCGAGGGTCACTGGTCCCCATATCCAACCATCACTGTGTAAGAGGCGGGGAACACCCTAAACAGGTCAGAAGTCAACCACAGAGACACACAGAGACAAACGAGACAAACAACCATTCACACTCATTCACACTGGTTAGCCTAACGTGCACGTATTTTTTGTCTGTGGGAGGAAACCGGAGAAAACCCACACATGCACAGAGAGAACATCCAAACTCCATCCAGAAAGGCCCCTGGCCGGGATTCGATCTGGTGACCTTATCGCTGAGAGGAAACAACTCTACCAACTGCGCCACCATGCCACCTCTTTCCACCCTTTACATTAGAACAAAAGGAATCACGTTAGAAAAAATGGAATCACATTTGAATAAATGGAATCACTTTAGAAAAATGGAATTACATTAGAAAAAACAAAAATTATATAATTTTTGATTATTCCGTTTTTTCTAATTCAATTCAGTTTATCTAATGAAATCCCATTTTTTTTCTAATGTGATTCCGTTTTTTCAAATGTAATTCAGTTTTTTTTTATGTGATTCTGTTTTTTTCAAATATATATATTTTTATGTAATTCAGCCTTTTTTTTAAATGCGATTCCGTGTTTTCAAATGTAATTCTGTTTTTTCACGTGATTCCATCCAGTTCCACTTTGGCCACTTCCGCTTTGTCAATGTAATTCCTTCTTTTTTTTCTTTTTTTTTTTTATAAATCAAATACAGTTCAGTTTTTTTCAATTGCTATTTCAGCCACTTCTGCTTTGGCAGCTTGTGCTTTGTCTACATCCGCTTTGGCTACATCTGCTTTGGCTACATCTGCTTAGGCTACATCTGCTTAGGCTACATCTGCTTTGGCTACATCCGTTTTGGCTACATCTGCTTTGGCTACATCCGCTTTGGCTACATCCGCTTTGGCCGCTTCCATTTTGGCCGCTTGTACTTTGGCTACATCTGCTTTGGCTACATCTGCTTTGGCTACATCCGCTTTGGCTACATCGGCTTTGGCCGCTTCCGTTTTGGCTGCTTGTACTTTGGCCACTTGTACTTTGGCTACATCCGCTTTGGCTACATCCGCTTTGGCTACATCTGCT